>NC_052059.1:47691358-47991358 GCF_903992535.2 Arvicola amphibius
GCAAGGGACTGTTCTTTAGGAAGAAGGTGACTCATTTTCCCAATGCTCAAAAAGTAGTAAAATTCCATTTGCGAATTTTGTTTTTTAGAAAAGTGAAGGGGGAAAAAAAATCAATATTTTGAAGACCTCAAAAAGAGAACAATGAGGAAAGAAAACGTATGCCTCGGGCTTTTCATTGCTTTAGTGGGAAAAAAAAATCAGCAAATGCTTTTGTTCTTGCTTCCTCCTCATGGGTGGACACTCCTGGCACAGAGGTCAGTTCTCACCTCAGTCTCAAGCGGAAGTTGAAGCAGAGCGACATTTGACATTTCACTGTTTCAGGTAGCAGTGGCCAAGAAGCCAGCTGGAGAGGGATTGGATCAGAGCAGTGTTCTCACCCATGCCCGGGAAAGAAGGCAGGGTTCCACCGTGGCTCCCTTCAGCATGAGTCTCGGCTGCCAGGCCAGGAGCCCCACAGTCCCTTGGCATGGCACCAGAGCACGGGTCCCAGTTCATCTCCACTTTCCTACTCTGGCTTCCAGAGTGTGGGGAAGAAACACAGCATGAGATCTGGGAACCAAAGTCCCAGGTGAGCTGTACGTGTGTGTGTGTGTGTGTGTGTGTGTGTGTGTGTGTAGATATATGTATGTCTATGATATGTATATAGGTGCATGATGTCTGTCAGCATGCGTGTGTGCTTGTGTGTGGAGGCTTCCTTAATCTAGTGTCTTCCATAATAATACTAATAACAAATAAATAAATAAACAAATCATCTCTATGTTTTCTAGCAGGGTCTCTCACTGAACCTGGAGCTCATGGATTCAGCTAGACCATCTGGCCAGCAAGCCCCAGGAATCCCCCTGCCTCTGCCTCTGCAGTGCTGGGACTACCTGAGCAGAGGGATCTGAATTTGGGTCTTAATGTTTGTATGACAAGCTCTCTACCGACTAGCTTTTTACATGACTGCTTCTGGCCCTCCCAGGTACCTACGTCTTTGATATTGACAACCCTGTATTGGAGAATAGCGTGACCTAAAGCACAAAGGGTGGGGGTATTTCTCTCCCGCCTTTGAACTCATTGCAAGAAATCTCACCAAAGAGGTAGTGTTGGCTAGAACTACCCACCTAAAAGCAGGAAGAGAAGGACCCAAGGCCTGGTTGTTGTAGTCAAGACCACGAGAGATGGAAACGTTTGGGCTGCTGACCACAAGTAAATAAGACAGGCTCATCTAGAAGCCCAATAACTGAATATGGACAGCCAGGAAGCAGAGCTGGGAGGCTTTAGAAATTGCACACCTTTGGGCTGGGGAAATGGATCAGTGGGTGAAACACTTGCCAAGCTGGATCCTTGGAAATTGTATAAAAGCCAGGCATGGTAGCCAGTATGCAGTCCCGGCGCTCTAACAGGAAGATGGGAGGTGCAGATAGGAAAATCCCCGCACAGTTCACTGGGTAGCCAGGCTGGTGTACTGAGCTAGGAGACCCTACCTCAAACGAGGTGGACGCATGGTTCAACACCTAAAGTCATCCTCTGGTCTCCATACACACAAGCACGCACAAGCAATACACTCAAATCAGCAAACAGACTAATCCTGGTTATAATGTAAACAAATAAGTTATATACTTCATAAGTCTGAATTCTGTGTAATCACTCATTATACCATATTGTTTAGGAATTAATAGCAAGAAAAATACAGATCAATAACAAAAAATATAGATTGGAAACCAGAGAGCTGAAGGACTGTTGTGTATACTGCCCTCCTCTCTTATCCCAATCTCTTTCACTTAACCGACCCTACTGAAGGAGGCAAGAGCAGGGGCCCGAAACCTCCCCAGGACAAAGTACAGATGAGGGAGGCATAACATCTCTTTTCAAGTATCCAATAAGTGCTCATGGGAAAAATGACACATTCGTCTCATGGTTTAATAGACTTAAATGGCTAACCGCTATCTATGATCGCTGATATCAAGCCAGCGTTTGAATTCCCTGTTGACGCTTGTCAGCTGCCAATGCTCCTGCAGTAACAGTGACTATGCTTTCCTTCCCAGCAAAACTAAACAAGAAAGCAGGTTTATTTCATCCTTAGTCCAACAACGAACAGGATCTAGTTATGTGCAGAACAGCGGATAAGCAAGTCCAGAAGAAAGAGTGCTGGACTTGGCGAAAGCAGCAGGTGCCTCCGTGTAAGCGGTGAGAACATTCAGATTCCATCCGCCGGCTGCAGGAGTTCCTGGACACTGCCTATTGGCTTGGCTCTGCTTGTTCTTGGTGGGTGGAGTGACTAAGCCATTTCAGAGCCTGTGATACAGAAACATAGCAGGGAAGGAAGAGAGGAAAGTGAGGGTTGGTAATTGTTGTTCCATGAGACAATACTGAGTTAAAACATACCCATATTCCTCTGTATTTAAGGGGTGAAGTTGAAAATTTAAAGATTGGCTCATGAGGTAGCTTTTCTCTCCTCCCACTTTATTAACGATTAGGTGACACATTTACCACTTACTCTCAAAAAATGCCGTCATTATAGTATTAAAAATTGGTCCACTGAACTTCCTTAAGGTAAATTTCATCGCTGGAATGACATTACAGCCAGTGAAGTGAGCACTGCAAGCATAGAGATCTGAGATCAATGCCACATCAGCCATCCATGCAAAGAGAAAGAAGTCAAACAACAACAGAAAGCACCGCATTAATAAAATAAGACCCAGTGACTAGTACTTATAACATCAGCACTGAGAAGGAAGAGGCAGGCAGATCCCTGGGCTAGATGACCAGCCAGACCAGCTAATGGTGAGCTCCAGGCCAATGAGAGAGCCCGTCTCAAAAACACATCCCAGCTGGGCGGTGGTGGCACATACCTTTAATCCCTGCACTAGGGAGGCAGAGACAGGTGGATTTCTGTGAGTTCAAGGCCAGCCTGGTCTACAGAGCGAGTGCCAGGGCAGGCTCCAAAGCGACACAGAGAAACCCTGTGTCAAAAAACCAAAAACGAACAAGCAAACCAAAACAAAAAACAAACAACAACAACCACATCCCAACACAAGGTACTGCTGATGTCCTTGTCCTCTGACTTCCATATGCATGTGCACATGCATGCACACACGTACATACAACACACCATTTACACACATGAACACATGGATTCCTCCATCATACCTGCCATCTTGGTGGTTTTGAGTCCTCCCACACACCCACCTCCCTCTGGCCCTTCACCATCAGAGAAGGAGCTTGTGACTTCCAGTTAAGAAGACCACCTTGTAGTCTTCCTCCAAGGAAACTATCATCTGTGGAGGAATCAGAGGGGCAGCTGCACACACACACACACACACACACACACACACACGCACACACACACGTAGTCAATCACTGGGCCTAAAATCACTTCCTTAACACTGGAAACCATTAGTGGTAACTCTTCCTGGGTTAAGAGCAGACCACAGGCAACAAATGTGTTGTCTTGAAAATGTCATGAGGCAAAACACATTAGAATCAGCAAAGACCCTGAGATAATACCATCAGCCATCCCGTCTTCTCGCCCTCTCCCTTCATGGTACCTGCTACACGCTGGAAACAAGCTCTCTTCAGAAGCGTGTGAATGGGAAATTGTCTCATTAAAAAAAAAAATGGCATCCCTTCCTTGGAGAATTATTGCTTATTTATTCCCTCCTGATAGGTCCAGATGCCGGTATTAGTGTTCCGCAGTTAGTAACTTGTTTTACTTTGTGGTGCATCCCAGAGAGAAGGGTACCACTTTGGACTGCTTCTGCAGAGAAGCGAGTGTCGGCTGATCTGCTCTTCAGGCTCTTCACCACCACGCTGTCCTTCTGCCTCTTCAACGCCGTTGCTCATGAGGACTGTCTTGACCACTCTCTTCCCTTGAGACCTCTTCCCAGAGATTTCTTTTGACACTTCTCAGAAAGTTGAACGATTTTCTAAAGCCTGGACCGTGAGTGGAGCTCAACGCGGAATCCGATTCCAAATCTTATTATCTTCAGTGACATCACACGACTGGATATAGCTGAAGTTTTCAGCTTAGGAAAGATTGGCTCTGAAGCAAAATAGCTGGTACTATTTCATTTTTTTTTTCAGAAATACATTCCAGATGAATTTAAGAATTAAATCTTGTAAGGGAAACCATAAAAGTACTGGGGGAAGTTTGGGTGAATATTTATGTAATCTTAGGGTGACAAAGGTCATTCTAAAAATGGCCCTAAAGTCAAAAAGATGGATACATTAGATTTCATAAATATAAAAAAAGCCAGTCTGTGAAAACATTCTAACTAAAAAGGAAAGTTGTCCGACTCTGTACGGGTAAGCAGTTTTCTTTTCGTTGCCAATCATTTATTCATTCCAAAAAAAAAAAAGTTGGTCATGGGGTAAAATGGAGTTAAAAACAGACAATATCCCAGCCTTTCTGCTTGTTTTTGTGTGTGTTGTACATGACCAAATGTATTGGTGCACATACATGTATATATATACATGTGGAGGCGAGCGGTTGATATCCAACATCTTCTGCATTATAGGTCAAGTTTGGTCTCTCACTTGAACATTGAACTCCTGATACAGTCTCCTCAGCCATTTGCTCCAAGAATCTCCTGTCTCTGCCTCTCTTGTGCTCTTTGACCTCCACAACCACCTACCATGGATGCCAGGAGTCTGGACTCTGGTGTTCATACTTGTGAAACAAGTACTTTACCTGCTGAGCTGTCTCCTAAGCACCCCTTCATGGAACCTTGCATTCCAGAGGGGTCAAGACAGATTGAGGAATGCACAACAATTACACAAAGCAGCAAGGGATGCTTTCGTGACAGAAGGGATCTAATGATCTCAACAGGGCCAGGAAAACCTGTAAATAATGCTCAAGAAGTTAACTCAGCTTGGGAAAAGCAGCAACGCACATCCCAAGAGAGAATATCATCCCTTCTGGAGAGGAGAGCAGAGTCCAGCTAAGGAACGAGAGAAGGCCAATGTAGGCTGGGAACAGAGCTCAGCTGACTGAATGCGTGCCTCTATATATGAGCCCTGGGCTGGATTCCAGAGCGGCATAAAAACAGTAGAGTGTGGTGCATGCCTCTAATCTTTGGCTACATAGCAAACCTGAGGACAGAGTGGATTACATGGAACCTTCTCTCAGAGAAGAGGGAGGAAGAGAGAGAGAGAAAGAGAGAGAGAGACAGAGAGAGAGAGAGAGAGAGAGAGAGAGAGAGAGAGAGAGAGAGAGAGAGAGAGAGAGAGAGAGAGAGAGGTGGTATGGGATGAGAGAGAGGTATGTGCACGTCTCAGCTAGGATTTCTATGGCTGTGATAAAGCATCACGACCAAAATCGACTTGGGGAGGAAAGGCTTTGTTTCAATTTACAGCTCGTAGTCCATCATCCAGGGAGCCAGGAAAGGAACTCTGCAGGAACCTGGAGACAGGAAGTGATACAGAGGCCGTGGAGGAAGGCTGCTTACTGGCTTACTCCCCACAGTTTGCCCAGCCTGCTTGCTTGTACCAATCAAGAAAACGTGCCCACAGGTGGCACCAGCCCCTGTTGGCTAAGCGCTCCCACGTCAATCATTAATGAAGAAAATGCTCGACAGGCTTGCCTACAGCCAATCTAGTGGAGACATTTTCTCAGCTGAGCTTTCTCTTCCAAGACGACTTTAGGTTGTGTCCAGCTAACAAAACAATGAGCGAGTATAACCCTTACTTCGAACAGGGAGCAGTTTGGGACAGACAGAACACTAAAGCTTTGACCTTGAACACATTTAAGGCATCCTTCTGAAGGTGTCCTTAAACATCCAAGTGGGGATGATTGTTAAAGTCCAGAGTAAGAAGTTCTAGAGTGTGAGCTGGGTGCCAGGGTTCATCGGTGTCCTGAGGCCACCATCATGGATGAACCACTCAGGGAGGGAGGGTAGAAGGGAAGAGCATTGAGAGTAGAGTTCTGAAGAACACTGGTATTTAGTGGCCAAGTGAAAGCTGGATCTACTGACAAAAGAAATGTGGAGATTGAGCCACAGGGGCCAGGAGGGGCTCATACCACGGGAGTAGGTGGCTTCGTTCTCTTTTTGCTACCGTCGGCAGTATACCCGCAGATGGTAATTTATCAACAGACATTAATTCAACTCATAGTTCCAGAGGCTGAGGCACTGCATCAGGTGAGAGTCTTGCTGTTGTGCCAACCCACAGCAGGAGGGTGAAAAAGGACGGGTACTGAGGGCCATCGGGGGAAGGGGGTCACCCCCATCCTTTTTAGAGGACCCCACTTCATCGTATCTAACCTGCCTCACAACAGTGACATTTGCCATCTCTTAGAGGTTTTCTCTCTCCATGTTGTTGCCAGTACATGAACTTTGAAAGACCCTTTAAAGCCACAACATGAAGAAAGCAGGCGTTTAGAAAGGAAGACAGCACAGCGTCGACATGTTTACAGATGAAAGAAAGGCGGGAAACGCCCCAAACACCCACTGCACGTAGGAGCATCATATGGAATGATGGGGGAGCTGCGCCAGAGTGGGACGAGATGTGAAAGGGAAGAAACAGAAACCAGAAGAGCCAGGGAAGGACAGAAAATGTCTGAGAAATTTGTCCACAAAGGGGGAAGAAAATGAGTAGCAGCGGAGGGGAGATTTTTAAGAATTAATTTCTTATTTTAGATAGAAAAAGTTTGCGGCTATAGTGGTGTGTCTCTACGCCTACAAATTCAGTAGACAGGATAGAGAACTGTGGAGCCTTAACTTTTATTTAGATGCCTCACCATCGGAGAGAAGAAACGGAAGTACAGTTGTTGATAGCGGCACCTTCTTCCTCAGGGTCGCAGCTAGGTTCTGAGTAGAGTCATAAATACCAGCTCTGTGGCCATGGTGCTTGGCGGAGGGAAGCTCTCATGCCTTATGCCTGAGACATAAGCACTCATTCCTCTCTTGTGCTGAGTCCAGCTATTTTTCTTGTCTCTTCAAGAAGTACAGGGCCCTTTGCGCGGAAACCCAATACTTCACCCTTGTACCGTCTCCTCAGTCTGGTCTTCTCTCACATTGGCCTATCTCGCTTTACTAGAGAACATTTCTGTCTCTTTGACTTTTCTGTCACTTTCTGTTCCATTCTGACCCAGGGTTTCCCCAGCTTTGAAGATTTAAAGATGTTCTGTTCTCTGGCCTTCCTTGTCTGTCTATGCTGTGACCCGCGTGGCAATTCTGCAAGAGGATTGCAAGTCCCCGGGAGGCAGAGGATGGGCTGTCTTCCGGACCCCTCTGCCTCCAGTGCGGAGAAGCATGTCTGCCGCACTCGCGATGACTGTCTGCAAGTGAGGGAAGAGAAGGGATGGAGGAGATGAGTGAGAGAAGGCAGAGGAAAAGGTCAGTGAAGTAGGGAGCGAGGGGCCAAGCGAGAGAAAATGAAAGAGGAAGAGAAAATGAGTATAAGAAGGAAGGGAGGAGCCGGGTGGTGGTGGCGCACGCCTTTAATCCCAGCACTCGGGAGGCAGAGGCAGGTGGATCTCTGTGAGTTCGAGACCAGCCTGGTCTACAAGAGCTAGTTCCAGGACAGGCTCCAAAGCTACAGAGAAACCCTGTCTCGAAAAACCAAAAAAAAAAGGAAGGGAGGTACGGGAGAAAGCCGGGAAGAAAGACAAGCAGTATCTCCATAACTTTAGCAAATGTCTGTGAAATCTTCACTCTGCAGTCCCTTGTGAAGCGATGCTTTATCTGGAGACCTAAGCTTTCCATTGTCCTCTGCCTATAGTTCTGGGAGACAGCTAGAAACCTTCCCATGTGCCGTGTATGTGTGTGTGTGTGTGTGTGTGTGTGTGTGTGTGTGTGTGTAGCATTGGTCCTTTGCTGTGTCCAGCCTGTTATTTTCTGCCGAAGTCTACAAGCATCTTCTGACACAGGGCAGCCCCCCGCCCCGCCCCGGTGCAGTTTCCAGCGCCAGTGCTGTTCTTCATATGAATTGCATTCCCTGAGCTACCCCAGCTGGGAACGTGGAGAGAGAGGGAAGTGAGCCTAGAGTATCTGTTGAACTGGGTTCTCTGTAATGGGAGCACTGGAGACACGAAAGGGCTCTGAAAGGGGTCTGCTGGCTCGCTGCAGTCAGAGACCTCTCTGGAAAAGCCGAGCTGCTCTGACTAGTCCCAGGTCATGTCGTTAGTACCAAACACAGCTTTTCACTAAGGGATGTTAGGAGCTTCTCTCCTGCCCAACCAGAAAGTGACTTCAGGGCAGAAGGGAAGCTAGAAGGAATGGTAGGTTTAAAAAAAAAAAAGTTACAAGCAGAGAAAAGGTTACCCCTGCTATGATTCTGTCCAGAATGGCAGGGCCATTAGAAAATGCCAAATTCACAGGGCCTGAGCAGAAAGGCAAGGACCTTCATGTAAGAGAAGGACGCGACTGGAGACAGATCACATTTGCTGTCCCAAGCCCCTGAGTGAAGGGATTTGAAAAAAATAAATAAATGACAGGAAGGGAGCTCTCATTCTTTACCAGTGTTGGGCTGGGCTGGCACTGTGCCCGCTGAGTTACACCCCAGCCACTCAGCAGAGCAGTGAGGGCTGAACTGACTAGTTTCCTTTCTGCTTTTGACGAAAGGAAGGCTTTTGATTCTGTTTCTCACCTGTTTCCAAGGGATAGCCAACACTAAGAGAGTCCGGCAGATTCATTAGGCTCTCTTTTCCCCAACTTTATCCCTCTCTCTTCTTTCTATCTCTCTCTCTACTTCTACCTCTCTATCGCTCGCTCTCGCTCTCTGCCTCTGTCTCCATCCGTCTCTTTCTATCTCTGTTTCTTACTCTAGGCCGATCTCTTTCATAATATTTACTGGAAAACCACGTTCATGTGGTTGGTAAAAGCAAAACAAAACCCTCCGCAGTAACCCATCATTGAGACATTTCCTTCTTAGTGCTATACACCTTCTGTATTTCCCACTATTTCCCCATTTTTCTAAGGTTCTCTGCCCAGAAATAAAACTATACTGATTTAACAGTATAAATTTTACTATCGGCTGTATTTCCACTTATGTGCTTTTCATTTTCATGGCTATGCTTGCTTCTGAGAATTAACTTATATGGCTTTATTGAGCCTCACGGATGCCCGTACAGGCTCTCTGCACCTGCTGTAAAGGGGGCTTTGGGCTATCAGTGTGTGTTTTCCTCCATGTTCCCAGATTCTTTACTAAGGACAGCCAAGTGGCTTGGAAGTTTTTTTTTTCAGTCTGGAGTTCCTAAAGGAAGAGTGGTTACATGTCCAACATTTTAAGTGCCCTAATTCTTTATAAGATAAATGTGCTTTATTGCTAGGAATTGCATTTGGCCCCAACTGACAGAAATGAACATGGGCTTAGGATAGAGTTCTATTTCGTTCTATTTTTTTCTCCTGTAAAACAGGCCTGGAGACAGGCAGTCTAGGACTGATCTTGCCCGGGCCTTACAGTCGTCACAGTTCTTGATTTGAGTTGCTTTGCCCTCAACACACGGCTTCCGTGTTCAGGGTCTACTGGAGTTCAAGTCGAGGCTGGACCTGCCGCTGCCACTTACCCTATTCGTGTCAGAATCACGAAGGGAAGGTGGGCCAAAGATGACCTTGCTCTTAAATTTTTTTCTAAAAAAATATTTATATCATAAATTTTGTGTTTAGTATGCAAAATAACAGGTGTACTTCTGGCATGTTCGTTCACGCTTTGCTTGGTTACTCTCCTCCCCGCATCGCCTTGCCCCCCCCCCCCCACTGCTCCATCTCAGCCCCACCGTCTGCCTCCCAGTATTCCCTTTCCACTTTTTGTATCACTTGTGTGCTCTTACCCTTCCCACTCCCTCCATCAAACACCCCCACAGGCGCGCACACACACACACACACACACACACACATACACACACACACACAGACTACCAGCAGCAACAACAATTGGAAGCTAGGATCTGCATGCAAATTAAGAGCCTGCAGCATTTGCCTTTCTGAGCCTGGCTCACCTCACTCACTCAATATAATGCTTTCCGCTTTTAACTTCCATTTATTTTCTTCCAAACTCCACAACTTCATCTTTCTTTTTGGTTAAGTTACGTTGTGTGCACCACATTTTAATATCCATCCACTTGTTGATGCCTGTTTCCATTTCTTTGCTATTCTGAATGGAACAGTAATAAACGTGGGGTGTAAGAGTATCTTCATGGTAAACCTTCCAGGAGTCCTCCCAGTAGATGCCCCGGAGTGGTATATCTTTGTCTATGGAATCTCTAGTTTTGCTTTTTTGTTTTGTTTTGTTTTGTTTTGTTTTGTTTTGTTTTTTTTTTTGTTTTTCGAGACAGGGTTTCCCTGTAGTTTCTAGAGCCTGTCCTGGAGCTAGCTCTTGTAGACCAGGCTGGCCTCGAACTCAGAGATCCGCCTGCCTCTGCCTCCCGAGTGCTGGGATTAAAGGCGTGCGCCACCACCGCCCGGCTTCTAGTTTTGCTTTTTGAAAACCATATCCACTCTGACTCCCACAGTGGCTACTGCAGTTTACACGCCGCTGTCTCAACCCTTGCCAGCATTTCCTATCGTTTGTTCTCTTGATGGCAGTATTCTCAATGGAATGAAAGTCTTCATTTTCAGTTTCCCGATCAGCCTCACAGAAGTCTCACATAATGCTCCTCGCGATGTGACACCAAATGGAACTTAATCCCCATGGAGGAGGTTGGGCCATGCACTCTCTTAGCTATCTCTGTGGCTGTAGCATGAGACTGGGATTCTCTTACTAATGGGGCAGAGCCAAAAATGGGATATACAGTTAGCAGTCTCGGTCACAGGTGTATTCAAAGTGTTTAAGGTCAAGCAAACTTTTTTCACCACCCAAAATGAACATGTTACTTGTGAATCCATGCATTTTTATTGCTTTGTTCCCAAACTCCTTCCCCATCCTCATCCACACCCTACCTGCCCCCCACATGCCAAGGGAGCATGCTAGGGAATATAATTAGAATCATAGAAGTTCTTAAAGTTCAAAAAACATTGGCTAAGATAATCCCCAAGGGTTCTCACACTTAAAAAAAAATGATTCTTTAATTTTTTGAGTGGTTAGTAGTAGCTAAAAGATCACATTTCTTGGTGATTATAGTATCATGCTTTTTTAAACTGTGTACCAAAATAGGTGTCAAGAAGTGATGCCCCCTTTGAATTATCTTACTCTGAGATTCCACTCTTGAGAACATAGAACAGCTTCTTTCCCAGAGTCACCAAGGTCAAAACCAATAGAGAGGGCCTAAAGTGGGGCTGAAGATACAGATGAAGAAGTTTATTTGTTTTTTTGGTTTCCTTTCCAAATGCATGAAGCCAGTAGTATGGGGAAAGCTAGTTATTCTAAACTTATTCAATTGTTTTGGTCCTGTTGTGTTTTCTGAGTAGCTTGTAAGCACATATTGTCCCAAACAGCCCAGCTCAGAAAAAAAAAAAAATAATCCCACATCCCCATGCTAACTTTAGAATTTAGAAAAAAAACATGGGTGTTGGGAACACACATCCTTGTCCTTAAAATTCATTTCTGATTCTTAGCTGTGAAGGTAGAAGAAAATCAGGCTTTTTCTCTTTTTTTAAAAAAAATAATGTCTTTATCCAACCAACAGAGCTATCTACCTTGCTGCCTTCTGGAGTGGAAAGAAACAGCAGAGAAGATAAGCTTCACAAATGATAGTTTTCCCAGAAGAAGAACACGAACCTGCCTTGTAGCCAGAAGTCATAGGCTCCTTCTCTGATGGTGAAGGGTCAGAGGGAGGTGGATGTGTGGATGGACTCATAACCACCAAGAAGGCAGGTTTGGGGGAGGAATCCACACAGAGAAGTCGTGGAGGCAGCCCTTATAGGATATAGGGTAGGGCGTTCAGTCTCATTCTTAAGTACCTACCGTCTACCTGTGGGTGTTCCCGAGTGTGTGCGAGGGTGTGCACACACAACGCACACCGGTTCGTGCAAAGCACCAAGAACATCAGGAGAGGTGTAAGAGCAAACGAGGAGCAAACGAGCATTTGTGTTTCCAGAACTGCACTGCGGTTGTGAGCCTAAATTTCTTGGCTCCAGAACTGGGGATTTGTCTCGTTCAGGATTATTCTTGGCTCTTACGTGAAAACACGGGCCTAGCCAAAGGCCAAATTAACGAAGCTTTCAAGTTGGACTCTGGCAAGGCTCCTCCTTTCAGCACCTTCCCAACTCCAGAACGGTGAGGGGAAGGGAGAGAACATGGAGGTAATGTCAAAAAAAATGGAATACAAAGCCCTTGCCTTGATAAATGCCTTCTTGAAGAGAAATGCCTGCCTGTGCGCTCCCCGGGAGCCTGCACCTGATAGAAGCATTTGCTTAGCCCAATTCAGTCAGAGTCCACAGACAGTGCAGGAAATGTCAACAGTGCTAGCCACGGAAGCCATGAGACACACTTTCTGTTGGGGACGATGAGCGGTCTACGCTCGGCACACACCCTTTCCCTTCTTTTGTCTATCTTGACTTGATCCACCCCAAATGGCATTGCTTTCATAACGGCTGCATCCTCCAGCCTTGCCAGTTGTGGGCAGCTAGTGCTCCATGTGGTCCAGCCAGCTCCAGTCTCCAGCTTAGTATCAGAGACCAGAACCCTTGATGCCTGTTTCCTGGTATTCAGTGCTTAGTTGGGTGACTCTGTGCTTGGGTATCTGTCTTGGTGTCATGATCTGCCTGGCAGTTCCTCTCGAGCACTGTCTGAACTTCAAGGAGTTGTGCCGGGGCCTTGTCACGGGGGATCCTTTTTCTAAGGACCTTTCCATCTTCCCCTTCCCTGGGTATTTTACACTGTTTTTTTTATTAATGTTTGTCCATGTGTATGTGTGTGTGGGTGTGCGTGTGTCATTGCATACATGTGGAAGTCAGAAGGAGGATTCTGTTCTCTCTGTTTGTCATGTGGACTCTGGGGATTGGACTCTAGTGTCGGACTTGGTGGCAAGTGCCTTCCCCCCTTGAGTCATCTCCTTGTCCCCTCCTCTAGGGATTCCAGCTGAATTTTTTTTTTGTTTGTTTTGTTTTTCGAGACAGGGTTTCCCTGTAGTTTCTAGAGCCTGTCCTGGAACTAGCTCTTGTAGACCAGGCTGGCCTCGAACTCAGAGATCCGCCTGCCTCCGCCTCCCGAGTGCTGGGATTAAAGGCGTGCGCCACCACCGCCCGGCTCCAGCTGAATTTTATCTCGCATGATTTCTTTTACTGAAGACGTGGCTTTGGAGCACCTAACACATCAAGTATATGAAGTCCTTTTGATATTGTAGTTGTAGCCTGAATGGTTTGAGTGAGTCTTCTGAGCTCAGCCATAGGCACGCTTCTGTACTCTGGATGCACAGGTTTTGCCAAAACCCATATATTGGAAGTTAACTCCAAAGCGATGATACTAAGAGATAAAAGCTTTCGGGAAATGACTGTGTTGTCAGTCTCCTTCATGGCCAGATAAGATTCTTGTAAAGGAAGGTCTTGGTGCTTTCTGCTAGGATGTAGATTTGTCCCTTCTGGAGAAGGCAACAATCAGGTATTATTTGGAAACAGGGATAAACCCAAAATACTACCGAAGTAATGTTTCCATTGAATCGTCTCATTCTGAGAGAGTCCACTCATGAAACAATACAGCAGCTTCCTTACCAGAGTCACCAAGGTCCAAACCAATAAAGACGGCCTAAACTGGGGCTGTATTGTTTATTCTGTTTGGTTCAGTCTCAACTGTAGCTTGGTCATGGAAAAACAAATTTCTGCTATTTACAATACTCAGATTATATTTTGTTAGAATAGTAGCAGTGGGTTATCCCTTAGAAAACCAAGTATATAGAGGAATCCAGACTTTTTCACATCTGCCAAGTCCACCTGCATGGTTAGCAACAGCCTGTTCCAGCATGGAGTCCCCGAAGACCAGTACGCTTTGCGGCATTGACTACATCTGAACCAAATGATTGTTGAGAGATTGGCAGGGGACTCTCAGAGGGCACTTTCATTTTATAGAGTCTTATTAGGCAGCCTCCTGCCTCAGCTCCTGAGTTCTGGAGTCATAGACAAGTCATCATGCCTATGTCAGGGTGCTAATTTAAATCCCATCTCATATGCATTGTGTGCTAGGTGCCACTATTTTCAGAATTTTTTTTTATTTAATTGATCTTCAATACTGTTAGGAACTTTTTCCTAATGCAAGCTCTCTGCCAATGCAAATTCCCAATCAAGTCAAATCAAAACAAGCCAAATTAAGAAATATCCAGGTTTACTGGAATTCCTGTGCTCTTGGGTGGCCCCGAGGGGGAACTGGGAGACAGGCAAACTGACCACCAGGAGGAAGGAAAAGGAACCACGTGTTTCTCCTTTGCGAGCTCACATAAATACTCTCTCGAATGCTGGGATTTGGAGTCCAGACCAATACAGCTCTCAGGCCTGGGGGCTGTGGGCTATGCTCCCAACTTAACAAATACATCTTTTTTTTTCTTTGCAAAGTCTCATTCTATAATGATTCTCATCTATAATTCTATAATGACCGGTCTGTGACTTTCTATGTAGAGCAGGCTGGCCTTGGACTCTTAGGTGATCCTCCTGCCTCTGCCTATGGAGTGCTGGGATTACAGGCCCACATCTCTACTCCTGGATTCCTGAAACCTTTTCACACTATTTATTATAATTAGTAGAATTTTAAATGTGTGATAGAAAAACATTCTGTAACCTTTTTCTTGATTAAGTGGATTTAGTCTAATTTAATTATTTTAGGAAGTACCTTTAAAATTTGTTTTATGCTTGTGCCATTTTTCTCTGCATGCATGTAAGAGCACCCATGATGAAAGAAAGAATGACAAAGTCAACCTAACTGTACTGTAAACAGATAAAACTCTTAGTGCAGCGGTTGGGGGTGGTGCATTAAGTCCCTGTGAAAGAGTGGAGTTCGTGGGCCTGTGATTAAAAGGAACTGTGCATAAACACTGTGCTGATAAAATTGCTTGTTATGAAGCACAGATGGTGAATTCTGGTCCAGTGTACACACTGGAAATGAACAGTTGTATACACGGCATATGGTGATGGCTGTGTTTCTCATATTGGGGTAGAAGTTTGTAGACAAAGAAAGGAAGGATGATAAAATTGTGGTAATCGATTAATTTTGTAAACCCAGTAATCGTGCTGTGACTTCTCCTAGAGAGACATGGGCACATGTCTCTTCATCCCAGTGAACCATCTCAGCAAGAGCAAAAGCATGATCCCACCTGAATCTAGCTTTATCAACAGATAAGTTTAAGTAGGGTTGCTTAAAGGTGTGTGGGTAAGGGGTCACTTATAGGAAAACAGGAGACTCAAAGGCAGCGGCATTGCCAAAAAACCCACTCCAGCATGGAGAACAGTGCACATCCCCAGAGCTCTAGGCCGAGCTGGCAGGCAGCACACCAGGAGATCCACGGGCCCCCAGCATCTAGTTACTGCTTATGTCACCTTAGGGAGCAGCCTTGAGAATCTTGTAAGTTTCTTGAGCTTCCTGAGTCTAGCAAGCCCACCCCTCACCAAGACGTGTTTAACACCAAGGAATCAGCAATAGCACAACTATCAAGTCAGGTTTAGCTTAATACAAACACAGATGAGCAGACATAGATTAGAGACATGTGTGTAAACCCGAGTTAGGATAGACACATATTTTCTTGTAAAGGCAGCTGTGGGGGACATGAAACGATAGCACCCCTTCAAAAGTGAGCTCACCTCACACCCAGGTCTTGGTTCTGATTTTTTCAATTAAAGGAATACAAGGCTATCTGGAGAAACAGTTTGGGAACTGGGGCGGGAAACATATAAGAAGCCAGAAAAAAGAAAGTGAAAAATATTTTTTTTAAGCTCTGCAACAGTGGAAATATGGCAAAAGAACTGAAGAATCTAAAATAATTTGGGAAACAAAACAAAATCTAAAAGAAATAGTGCTAGGCTATTACCCAAAAATCAAAACAATGTCTGTGAGTCCATGCTGACTTAAATAGAGAATTGAAGTAAGTGATTATGTAGAGGAATATTTAAACTTTTAATGCAGAAATCCAAATAATTTGCATATGTGGTGTAGGGAAGGGTGCTGGAGAAATGACTCAGCAGTTAAGATAGCTTGCAGCTCTAGCAGAGGACCTTCTCCCAGTTCCCAGCATCCACGTCTGGCAGCTCACAGCCACATGTAACTCCAGTTCCAGGTGACAGGACACCCTCTCTGGCCTTCCTAGGCACTCATACTCCTGTGAGCATTCATATGTATACACACACACACACACACACACACACACACATACGCACACACACACACACAAATAAAAAATAAAATATTTATAGAAGATGATATATAACAAATACTTGGGTTTCAGCCAATCGCCAAGAGTCTTGCTGCGGTCAGACAGCACCAAGAAAGCTGTAAGGCAGCCGCCCAATCATAGTCCATCCGGCGACCTCAGCTTTGCTTCCCCGCACAGCCTGTGGGAGTTCATGGCTTCGGCTGCTGGCCGGGGCTCTCACATTCACTCTTCTTGTTCTGAGGCTGTCTGACTCACAAGCCATTCTTTGCTCAAATAAGCACCTTTCGATTTAATTTGTTTGAACCGTTTTCTCTTCTAACAAGTTGTCTCAGGCTCTGCCTTAGTCAGTTTTCCATCCCCCTGACTAACGCCTCAGGAAAACAAGCTGAAAGGGAGAAGACACTACTCAGTCATGGTCTTGAGTTCTGTCTGTGGGTGGTGGACTCCATGGTTTCCCTCCTGGCTTGAGACAGAACCTCACGGTGTGCAGTGCATAGCAACTCCACAGTGCTCACCTCATGGCTGCTAGGAAGGAAAGAAAGAGAACACACCGGCACCCCAATATCTGCTTCAAAGGCACATTCCCAACAACTACCTTTCTTCTATGAGGCCCCACTTTCTAGAGGTCCTAGCACCTCCCAATATTGCTATGAGCTGTGGCCAAGCTTTGAATGCATGAGCACTGGGAGGCCTTTAAAGTCCAAGCCAGAGCAATAGGTGTTGTGCTGTTGCTGATCTTGGGTGACTTATAAGGAACAGAAAGGAAAGTGTTGGCTCATGGCTCTTGAGGCTGAAGTCTAAGGTCAGGGATTGGCATCTGATAAAGGTTTTCCTGCTACATCAACCCAAGGCCGAAGGTGGAAGGACAAGAGAGGCATGAGGGACTAGGGAACAGACTCTTGTGTCCCCTTGTAGAAAGCATGCTCCCAGTGAGCCCACACCTGGGGTCATGGCATTCATCAGATCAGTGAGGCAGAACCCCCAGGGCTAGTCCTTTCCCTTGAGCCTCCATTTCCAACCCTGTGGGATAGGGGCTATACTTCCAGTGTGCACTATGGTACATTTGCACCACAACACAGCTGGATATAAATAGTTGACGCCTCTCTTTGGGGTGGGGGAGGTTCTTGAAAATGCTGCTGACCGTTCCTGTGTTTTATACATTTTGTTGGAGAGCTTGCACGTAAGCTCAATTTTCTTTTATTGCTTGTTTGTTCTCTTTGTCTAGAGGCCAGAGGGTAGGAATTTTGTTTTTGCTTTTAAGACCCAGTTTGCTTTTCTAGAATATGTAACAGAATTATCATTTGAAGGATATTTGCTGAAACACACACAGAGACGAAGGATTTCTTAGCTCGGTTAACTGAGTTGGGAAGAGAGCCTCTGAATGGGAGTGGCACTAATTCACAGGCAGGGTCTTACAGTTAAGAACAGAGAAAGTGGGCTGAGCAGTAGGCAGACTTATATTGGGTTCTCCCTGTGCTTGACCATGGGTGTTACAATCCGTTTCAGGCTCTGCCTTGACTGCCCCACACAGTTATGGACTGGACTGAAGCCTGTAATTTTAAGTTGAATAAGTCTTTTCTTCCCTAAGTTGCTCTTCATCAGGGTATTTTTATCATAGCAACAGAAATAAAAGTAAGAGTGTATGTACACACATATATACATATATGCATATGTATGTATATACATATATATTATTTGCCTTTCTCTTATTTCTGGACAATTATTTGAATTATAGTCTTAAGTATTAAACTTCCATCTTATGGTGCTGTTTTTCTTCAAATACAAAGCCTTCTCTATGATATGGAACCTATACCTGGCATTGTTAAAGGGGCCAAAAACCTGTGGCTAGATAGGTCAAAGGTTGTAGGGGAGAACCAAACACTGCTGTTCTGTTTAATGGAAATAGTATTAAAATGGTTCCTAATGACTTGTTGCTACATTCATAGATCAGGACATCTCTCCCTTCGTCAGAGAAGCTTCTTTCTGTTCACCACTGAGATCACCAACTGGTCAACATGTAGAGGATAAGGCCTCAGAGCCTTCAGATAAGCCCTGAATTAGACATATATATCACATGCCTCCTCACAAGGCTTGGAGATCTTCCTGGAAGAGAGGGCAGAAAGATGGTAAGAGCCTGGGTGATGGATGACTTCAAGGAAACAGCATTCGCTGGGTACAACAGGGCAAGACACACACAGCGATTGTGGCAGCAGGCACAGGACCTTAGCAAGCTCCAGCCGGACAAAAATTCCAGTATAAATGGTGGGAGAAGGTAGCTAAAGAGCTATTGATATTTGAGTCGGTTGTCTTTAATGATCTGGCCCCTGGTAGGCTGGCCACACACAGAGATAGGTCCCACTCTCAGAAATAGATGATGGGCAATACAAATTGGACCTCATGGGGGTGGGTGAAAGGAGAACTCAAAGTTGGGTAGGAAGAGAATGAGGGTCGAAATGGTAGTTAAGGGAGGAACTAAGAGATCGAGGTGAATATGACCAAAATATTGGACGAAATTCTCAAAGAATTAGTTACAAAAAAGCTACTCTAGATAGACACTTTGAACCTTCTTTCCAGCCCTTTCAACTGCTTTCTGTTTACATATTTTTCTTTATTTTTAGCCTTTGTTTTTAACCTCCTTTCTTTATTATCTTTCTATAACTTTTATTTGACTCGATTCTATCGACGACTCTGAAACTTATTTTCATCTCTGCGGCGATGTGTTGCTTTTTCTTGCATCTGCCTTCTGATCTTCATTAGATCTCGCTCCATTTCTTTTTGAGTTCTGCACATCTGTGCTCTTAATTTTTGCTTATAATCATGAGGACTTGAAAATAATCTTTCTCAGTAGTTTGACGGAGGATCTTCGCTCATTTTGGGCCAATGCTCTCCCTCCCTTCCCTGCCTTGGCTGTCACCTGATAGGGACTGTCACCTGCTACTTTCTTCTCTCACTCTCTGCACACAGTAGGTCTGACCTTTTCCACACCACCACCTTCCTGCCAGCACCCCACCCACGTCTTTTTTTTACCCTTCATTACCACATCTCCTTCCAGAACCTTCTCAGTATCCTCCTCTCCTGGAAGCAATGCTTTTCTGCACCTGTCTCTACCACTGCCCCTCACTTTTAGCCTCAGGTTCTCTGGGCATTCCTGGGTTGGGTGAAAGAGGGAGGTCTTAGCATGCTCTCTTAAGGCTCCACCCCCGCCCCTGCTCTGCGTGGGGCAGCCACTGCAGCTTAAGCTCTGGAAGCCTGGCCTCACATAGGATTTGTCCTCAGTATCGTGTCTCTGTAATGTTGAAGGCACGAGCTGCTCTTTCCAGTCCCCACTGATCTTAGGTACTCGAGAAATGTTGGGTGCAGAGATGCCTGGCCTAAGCCTTTGCATCTACTCTAGAAAACCAAGTTGCTGGTACCGTGATTCCTTTCTCCCTAAGGCTCATTCATGTCCCCGCCTCTTCCTCCTTCCACTTAGCAGCTGTGAGAGGACTCCCCTGGTACAGGACTTCCTGTGTGCTCACATCAGTTCATTTCCCCCAATGGGGCATCTTCAGACCTGTTTTTAGTTCCTCCTTTCATCTCATTCCATACGCACCATATGGGAAACAAGTTCCTCAAGCCTGGGCTGAGTAGGCAGCCGGGCTGAGTAGGCAGCCCGGCTGCGGATCCGGCCCCCAGGCAGCTTTTGCTAAGCTCCTGACAGTGCCTCACTGCAAGGGAGAATTGCAAGGGGGCACACTATTCTGCAGTCTTCTTCCAGAGCCTAAGCAGCTGTTTTGTGTGGAGTGGTGGGGGTGGAGTTAATTGCCTTCAGGGCCGCCAAGCAAGTCTGTAGGCGCTTCGAATGTCATTTTATTTAATCCCCCAAACCACTCTGGAACCACTCAGGAGCCCACTGAGGAGAGAAGGATGCTTAGCGCCAAGCCTGGCTTTGTTTATCCCCAATGCGTCTTTCCCACCTGTACTTCATTCTAACAGAGGGAAGGGTATTTACTCAGGGTCTGAAAGCTGACGGATCCTTTTTATACAGCCTGTCCAAATGTCTGACAGTGCTCATGCATGTGTGTGTGTGTGTGTGTGTGTGTGTGTGTGTGTATGTGTGTGTATGTATATATGTATGTATGTAGACAAGTGGCACACAGTCATGTTTTAGCCAACGACAAACCATGTATACAACACTAGTTCTTTAAGATTGTATTTCCCACTGATTTTACAGCCATTTCAGTTTGTGTCACTAGATCCTGTTATGTTTGCAGAATGCAAGATTTCTTAGGACAGACCCTTAATAGTAAACAATATGTGATTCTGTCTTTTTCTGTCTCTGTCTCTCTGTGTCTCTCTCTGTCTCTGTCTCTGTCTCTCTGTGTGTTGCTTGACTTAAATGGACTATATTTTTCAAATATCTTTACCTCTCTTTTCTGGTCTGTATAGGGATAAAAAAAGTCTTTCGATATGCTTTTTGCCTCCGTTACTGAACAGACAAGCAAAAAAGCACAACCAAGCCTCCCCTAAACCCAAAGGACAAAATTCTTTGTTTTCTGCAGTGTGTTTGCACTCCATTGAATTGGGAGACGGTCGACTTTGTGTGGAAAAGGCATGATAGGTATTCTGGGCGAGCCAAGTGATTCTGAAAGGGCATGAAATACCGGCTCATTTAATCCTGAAATTTATCTACGTACAGGTATTAGACTGGGCGCCGTCTAGATTTCTCTTGTCTTGAACACCCACAATCCCAGTCACCTTAGGGCCACCTACAGTGTACACAGTGTCACCCGTATAAACATTCTTGTTCTCCACCCTATGCAGCTCCTTGCTGATGCATGTGAGCTTGTTTGGATTCTGTTTGATGGAGCCCTTGGCATGAAGATGAATCTCAGCCTTCAAGAATGTGGATTGCTGAAGAGGCTGATGGGGTTTTCTTGACAAGTATGCCAGTGCTAATTATTTATTGGCACAGCTTGCCACCTAATGAGATGACAGTGCCCTGACGCAGCTGACCTGTGAGAACTTGCTAACCTCAGGGCTCTTATGATGTAGTTTTGTCTCCTGAGTCACGTTCTCCTAATGGCTGAATCAGCTTTCCTTTGAACTCTTCTGCCCCTTTTTCCCCACCTCATTTTCTTGCTGATCATTTCCTTCCTGCATCTTAAAGACTCGAGACTGGAGACTTTCAGCCGGAGAATTGCCGAATGACTCAGCTACTAATTGTTGACTAGGGTGCCAAGAGCCATTGGAAATATAATTTCCCCAGATTCAAAGGAAGGACCTCAGTGACACGGGGTGTGTCTGAAATGACGATGGAGCTTATGCTTGCTAGATCTTTAAATAGGCACCTGATCTTCAAAACCTTGACTCAAGACCCAGGAGTCTGTACTTTATTGTATTAAGCCTGCCTTGAAGTCCAGTTTTAGTTTGGTTGATTTATTGCTCAATTAAGAATTATTGAAAAATGGCTAATTCTCCTTTCCTATTTTATAGGAATCATGTTAGTGATGGCCGTAGACAGATAATATGCCCTAGATATTATTGCACTTCTGTGTTTTAGAAGCACTGGCCATCTATTCTCTCAAAGGATAGATATTAGAGTTGTCAGAAAAGAAAGCTGATGTTCCCTTCCAAAGCAAATAGTTTCAGAAATAATAAAGCCTTACAGATGTTAGCATCTGTGCCGATAAGGAAATGTGAGTCGGCTGTATTGGTATCCAGGTCACAGATATTTTCAGTTATCTTTCTTAGTGTATATTAGATTGAAAATCGGATAATCTTTAAGTTGTGGTAATTTTGCCTTCCCCGTTTTTACTTTAGTTGGACTACACTGAGTTGATATTTCAGGATGATGATAAATGTTACTGGAATCCATGCTTTATTCTTCATTCTTAATTTTGACCTGACTCCCTCTCCATGCTAAACAGGAGATTAGCTGACGCTATGGCTTTAAAACTTCCATCACTCATTTATATACTAAAAATGTAATCCCAGATCTGAGAGGGTTGACAGCTATCAATAAGAATAGCGCTGATACAAGAGATACCTTCACAAATAGTATCATCTTTGTTTCCTGGGAGTCCAGAAGGTGGATGTCCAGAGCCACCGAATAGGCACATCGTCGTTGCCACCGATTCTCTGCTCCATGAGAGTACAGCCCTCATGAGTGTGCCCATGTCCTATCATGGGAGTGGGCTTGTTATAAAAGCAGTTTCTTATTGCATGCCTCCCTCCTTCCATCTGCCAGGGCACGATACAGCAAGAAGACCCTTGCCCAACACCATGCTTGTTCTCAGACTTCTCGACCTCTAGAACCAGGAGTCAAAGAAATTATAGTTTATAAATTACCCAGGCTTGAGTATTCTTTTACAGCAATGCAAAATAGAAGGGACTGGCCATCAATATGAACTGTTCTTCGTCATATTAAAAAAGGAGTCTTATTCTGGTTTTATGAAGAGAGACTTAGAAGTGAGAGTGGATATTGAATTTGTCCTGTGAGATTCTCTACAGCAACAGAGACGGTGATTGGTACGGTTCGTCCTCCAAAGGTTCATGCTCTGAGAGCCTGGTCCCCAGTGGAGCAATGTTGAGGCAGTGAAATTTTTAAGAGGTGGGATCTGGTGGAAGGTAACTGGGTCATGGGGTTTTACTTTAATGGTTAGGTTAAGCTCTCCTGTAGGAACTAGAAGTGGAGTAGTACCCATGAGAATGGGTTCTTTTAAGTGGCTCCCTCCTGACTTTTGCTTCTTTGCAGGCACAGTCCTTCTGCATAGACTCTGTTTCTGCCTTTCTGCTTTGCGGACACGAAGCCAGCAGCCCTCACTAGGACACCAGCACTTCGCTCTTTGTACCTTCCGACTTCAGAGCTGTGAGTCGAATAAACCTGTTTCATTTGTACTTATTAAGTGTTAAGGATTTTGTTATAACAGCACAAGACAATGGATGAAACTTTTATTTCTGTTCTACTCCTTGACCAATGGCCAATAATTTAATCAGAGTTATCTCTTTCAGTGGTACGGGACAATTCTGTATTCTGGCAATTATGTTTTAAATAAATTGCTGATTGGCCAGTAGCCAGACAGGAAGTATAGGCGGGACAACCAGACAGGAAGTAGAAGCAGGGCAATGAGAACAGGAGAATTCTGGGAAGGAGGAAGCTCATTCCTCCTGGGTCCTGTCTAGACACCGAAGAAGAAAGATGTGACCTGCCCCGTCGAAAAAGGTACCAAGCCATGTGGCTAACATAGATAAGAATAATGGGTTAATATAAGTTATAAGAGCTAATACAAAGCCTGAGCTAATGGGCCAATCAGTTTATAACAATGGAGACCTCTGTGTGATTTTCTTTGGGACCTAATGACTGTGGAAATTGGGCAGGATAGAAACCCCAACAAGCAGACCCTCGTGTTACATCTTTCATAGAACCTCTAGAAATGTCCTAGACAGTGGTGGGTGCTAGAGGTTCTTGCTTACATGGAGTATTTGATTTCTACAGTTTAAGGTGCTGAGAGGATGGAACAACCAGAGAGAGTGAGTTTAGGATCCTCCATCCTACTGGGTCTCACAAACCCTGGAAAATTCTGTTTCTAACTCCTACCATGTATAATAAACAAATGGTAGTTACTAAAGAATGGTTCTGTGAGCCATTCTTACAAGTTGTTAAACCCGAGTAGGGGTTGTAAACCCCATCCTCCTCCTAGCTTTATAGCCAGTCATTATAGGGAGGCTCCAGTTGAAGACGGCACCTAAAATTTGGAAGACTTGTGAGGGAGGGGTGTGTAGAACTCCATCTGTGGGCAACTGTCTGGACTAACTCTAGGTAGCTAGTGTCAGAGTTGAGTTGAGATAATGGATAACTCAGTTGGGGTTCAGAGAGGTAGAGAACAGTTGTTGGTGTTTCATATTTGGCATCAGACATCCAGTGGGTAATTTCTTGTGGGTGGGTTTTGGGGGAGGCAGTGAGTAGCCCTTTTAGGGACAGATGATACTTTGTCTCCATCAGTCAGTTTGTACAGGGAGTGGGGTGTCTTGACCTATCATGCCTGAGCCAAGTGCATCTCTCTGAGGCCGCAGGAAAGGGAAGTAATATTACCAGGAGGAAGAGAAGGAGCTCGCATAGATATGGACACTGATGACGAAGGTGACCAGGAGCCTATGACTGATAGCCTCAGGGAACTTCTTGACTTGTGCACATGCTGATGTGTTAGGAGTATTGCTCCTCCATTTCTGTTTTCTAGGGAAAAAATATTTTTATACTACATTTCCTTATAGTTTAGAAACAAATGTTTCAATTTTATTCCACTAGATAGAGCATTTAGTTTCTTACTAGTTTGACTCAGTTTCCTCCCTCTGGTCAATGTTATGATACATAGCTTTCAATTAGTTCCTTACACCAGGATTAAGAATTTTTACTTCTTATGTTTCTTGTTGTTTTGAGAGGAAGGTGTGATCTTAGAGTTTAGATTCTGGACAATTATCTTAAGAACATATAAAAATGTATCATTCTAAAAAAATTTTAAAATGCTCAACATTAAAAATAGAATTCAAATTAAAAAGTGGGCAAAGGCATTGAATGAATGTTTTCTAAAGGCATATAAGTTACCAATAAGCACAATAAGCTTGCAATATCACCCGCTAGAGAAATGCCCCCCAAAATGAGGCATTGTTTACCAATATTAAGATGGCCATTACAAAAACAAAAAACAACAATAACAACAAAATCAAAGTGGAGACTAGCAAGTGTTGGCAAGTGTGTCAAGAAGGTGGAACTCTTGTGCCTGTCTGGTGGTGATCTAAAGTCATGAGGCGCCACTGAAGATGGTTGGGCAGGTCCCCAAAATGTTAAACATAGAATCAAACGGTTCAGAAACTTTACTCCAGGTATACTCTCAAAAGAACTGAAAGTGAGGGCTCAGATCCATGAGACTATGTTTTAATAGCAGTATCCCTTAGGGTTCAAAGAGAGGCAACCCAAGTGTCCATCACATGGATGGACAGACAGAGCAAGAGAAAGGTGCTTTTCTTCCAGTAAAGAAGAGAGAGTCTGGAAGAAGCAGGATCTTAGCCTCTGCCTCTAGAATGACAAGAAAATGATTTTTTTTTTGTTTTAGTCATACTGTGGCTACTTGGTTAGGGCAGTCTTCAGGGACTGATTCTGTTACCCCAGCCAATGCACCGGATAGTCGCATTCTACAGCACAAATGACCTTGAGTCTCTGAGAAAACCCTTGAACTCCACATTTGCTCATTATTTGCAAACATGAAGCCCCCTCCTTTATTTATTTTTTTTTATTGTACCAACATTCAGGAAGAGCTGGAACTGGGATCTGGGAAGCTCCTCAGCTGCGTCTGTGCCCTTCATCAGGCCTCCAACTCTTGATCAGCTGTGCTAACTGCACGTAGGCTAACGCCAGAGAGGGACAGGGAGCCGAACTCTCAGAGTGGAAAATGCTGCATGAAGCTCCCTGAAGCCTGGAGCTCTCTGCATTAGAGAACCCCACTGTTTTGCCCAGATCAGGGAGCACTCCCCCCCCTTGAATCAGCTAGGAAACCAAGTCCTGTATGTAAAAGCAAAGAGCCTCTATTCTTACACAAGCTTGCAAACTCGGACTCTCTGTGTGTCAAATGGATTGGAGTGATGGAGAACCCCAAGCTCAGTTAGGGTTGGGTTTTTATAGTAGCAAAGCTGGGGGCTGAGGGATTTCTAAGGCTCAGGACCCCTGATTGGCGGACATTTGTCTAGGGGTGTCCTGGTGAAAAGCGATGGGTGTATGCTGGCAGGTGATTCTATTTACAATGGTTTGAATGTTAGGAATTTCCTTTGGATGGTCTGTTCCTGGGTGGTGCCTGAGTAGTCTCAGTTTGTGGTCTTTCGTGGAACCAGGGTAAACTACTGAGACTCGGGCCTCTACTGAGCTTGTCATGGCTGGGTCCTACACCCACCATGACAGAGTGCCCTTGCATTGGAGCACCCCGCACTAGAGTACCCCTCTGTACTAGGGCGCCCGTCTGCTCTGGAGCACCCCTTCCCGGCCAAGCATGGCCTGAAAAGTTTCCCTCTGTTATTTTGTCTATGGCATCCCAAGGTAAAACTGTTCTGAATTGAAATGATTTTCAGGAAGGAAAACCAAGGGGGGTCCCAGAGGTGGTTCCTGGGCTCTGGGAGTAGCTTCTGGGCCTGTCTCTGAGCTCCTCATTGAGTCCTGGCTTGTCTTTTGCATCCTTCCTGACAGCCATAGACACGGTCTCTACTAAGGCACAATTTCCTTCCTGCCTACACTCACTCCTTCCCTCTGCATAGGCCCTTTGCTGGTGCCTGCCCTCCTCCCTGTAGTAAGGGGCTTGGGGCCGGAGTCCCACTGAGATCCTGGTGCTGTTACAATTGAAAGTTCATCTTTCAGGGCAGAGCAGCAAACGGCAGCCAGTACCAGCCCTCCAACTGCTATGACTCTGGCTGTTTTAGATCCAGGAGGAATCTGAGGTCCTGCAAGGTGCTGCAGGGAGACCTGTGTTATTCTTTTGCCCTCTGAAGCAACAGAACAGTCATTCCGAGGTCACATGGGGATTGCAGGATGGAGGCTGAGTCACTCAGTAGTGACCCTCAGACTCAAGACAGTGTCTATTGTCCTTGTGTGGGGGGAGGGAAAAGTGGAATATTTTAATCAAAGCGAAACACGGCATTTTTTTAACCTGATTTCTGAATGAACTGGGGCATCTGTGGGAAGGAAAAGGGAGAATTTTGAAAGAAAACAAAATGACAATTTCATTTTCATCTGGCAAAATTGATAAAGCCCCTCCTCACGATCTAATCCTCAGATCTCAGGTGTCTTTCACGTCTGCATAAACCACCTATGTAAATGGTGGGTTTAATGTTAAAACTTAGAGATATGATGCGGTCTTATTAATGAATTCAGAATTGTCAGGTATCCAGCTTGTTTTTACTGTGGGGGGTTGGTAAGCAACACTGCTATTAACATTCTTGTAATTAACTGGGGGCACCTTCTGTGAGCATTTTCTTCATAATAAATCCCTAAAGGGATTGGGGCGCAGCTTAGTGAGAAAGCCCCCAGGAGTGCACAAGGCTCATCCTCTTGACAGAGTTTACCCGCTGGCTGCAGGGAAGAGTCAAAGGACAGAGTCCGTGCCAATCTACACACCCTCCCTCGAAGCAGGCCGCCCTTGACTCTGTCAGAGAGCTATGAAAGGTTATGTTTAAAATATCCTTCTCCCTGGGAAGAAAAGAAAAAATTTCTCTTTCTTGATAGGCTCAGAGACACACAGCAGTCGGAGGATCTCGGGAAGATGATACTTGTTTGACCCCGTACAGGGATTTTATGTGGTCAGTATTCAGAACTAAAGCTTTGGCAGCTCCACAGCCTGAAGCAGGAATCTACCTAGAGAAAGTGCATTCTCATGCTAATTCTAAATTCTGGAGGCAGCCTTCTAAACTGCGGAAGGAAAGACCTGCTTTGTGTTACATTAATGCCAACAGGGCCTTGCTTCTGTGAATGCCAAGCATACAGGGTACCACCCTTGGATTAAAAAAAAAATTCCTTTCTTCCTTTAAGTCATCTAGATGCCGAGTGCCCCCAAATTGATGAAAACTGGTGGATTTTATTTGTGTCTGGAAAACGCACCCCTGCTCTGACTCCCCGGCTGGGCTTCTCAGCATTGTGGAAAACTCGTCTGTCCACTGTGCTCTTCATGGAGGTATTTAAATCATATTGCATCTGCTCAGAGCTGAGAGAGATGGGAACTGGGTATGATATAGGTATGTATGTAGGTGGATAGTATCCTCCCTCAAGGAAAAATAGCGATGGGCAACTGAGAAAACCCCCATTGGCTACTTGGGAGTCCAAGGTAGAGACGAGGGCACCACTGCAGAAGAAAAGAGGCTGGGTTGGTTGATACAAGGAGACTGGCAGGTTGTTTCTTTTCATGTGGGCAAGTAGCTTCTTTGTTACATTTTCTCCAATCCTCTGCACTGAGCATCTTTGAATCATAAAATTGAGAGGGGGGAGGAAGAGAGGAAGGGAGGGAAGGAAGGCGGGGGAGGAGAGAGAGAGAGAGAGAGAGAGAGAGAGAGAGAGAGAGCGCAATCATGTGTCATTTCTTCTTAGAGACTGACAATGCACATCTTCATTGCAAAGACTGAAAGCTGTAGGGTGAGGAATGCCCCTCCTGTCGTTTCACCCAGCGTTTCCACTGCCAATCCCATGCTTTCCTCTGTCAGCACTGTTAATTCCAGAGTTAAGGAACTGGTATTTAGTGAGACACACACTAGAAAATGCTGTTCTCTGCTTAGCCTGCTGTGCAGAGGCTGAGACTAGAGTTCTCTCTAGCGCCTCCTCGGTCCTACCTTCTGTGACGCTGCTGTCACGAGCTCTTCCACACTGAATTCCGAAACCACCATGGAAAATATTACTTCTGTTTGGACCCATTTTGTTGATTTTTGTGCCTGCAATGCAAAGGTAGTCCTGCCACAATTCTTAAACTCCTTCCACACACCTGACATATTTTCCTGCCTGGTGGATTTTGCTAACCAATGCTGTTTTGTTGTTGATGACGATGATTGTTTGTTTGTTTGTTTTGTTTTTCTGTTCTTAGAAAAGAATATTTGGGGATTCAAAATTTAACTTTTGGGTGCAGCCTTTAAGTCATTTGATGATAGGAACTCTGTTTTCAGGAGAGGATAAAACTATCTTCCAACCCGCGGTAGGCCAGACGGCAGTCCCTTGGCCTCTCTCTCCCTACTGGGCAGCAGCCGCCTTTGCCTGGTAGCCTCTGTGTGGTCTGATGATCTCAGGGTCATGGGCTCTGCAAGGTCAACTAGTCTAAGAGCTGCTGGGGTCCTTGGGCCTGCTCCCTTCTCATCCCCCTCAACTGCCTGTGCACTTCCTACCTGCAGGCTTCAGTTCTGTGCCACAGGACCCCAGGCTCCTTGAGAAACTAAAGATGAAAGGTGACATCAAACAACGCAGTGACGAAACCAGAAGGTGACAGCTCGATGGCACTCTCCAAACTACCCCCTCTCGGAAATCAAGGATGCGTATTATATTGTTAAATATGAAGTTCTCTAGGTGGTTTTTATGGAAGGGAGACTTTTTAGTGCAGAGGGCCACGGAGTTAAAGATCACATTATCCTCTTTCCAGGGGAGAATTAAGAGCCCCCGAGGCTGAGGCAGGTCCCAGGTGCACCGAGATTTATACTTAAAGCTCTGCAGATTGCACACATCTGATGAAAAAGAACTCACACACACCCACACACGCACACATGCACACGCACACGCACACACACAGCAAGTTGAGGGAAGCATTTATTTTTCTCACAGATGGGCATGGGGGGACATTAGACGCCTGGGGTACTGGGTGGATGGACTGGTCCTTCCAGCTCAGATAGTATAATCTGTGCGTGGGTGTTCATGGGTGTGTTTCACCTCGGATGCAGCTGGGAGCCCTGGGGGCCAGTTCAAAGCGGGTTTCACCTGGTGGGCAGCTGGGTTCTTTGAGTTAGGCATGGCAGGGCACCCTGCTTTTGGAAAGACTGCTGTTCTGCTCTGCTCTGCTCTGGCTTCTCCTAGGATGCTACATCATCAGCAAGCGCCAAAGTTGTTTTGAGGAACACAAGCAAGGAAAAAGGAATGAGCTGAGTCACCAAGGCCACCTGGGGACAGGGATGCTGGACAATGCCTTGTGGAAGGCAATGTCCAGTAAACCTACTTTTCCCCTATTCTTAAATTCACATCTATTCTGTAATCCCAGCCTCGGCCTCCATCTTTGGAGGCCCCTCCCCTGTGCCCCTCAAACCTTGACCCCCTCCCCGAGAAGGATCAAGGTAGCCTGCCAAACCTTGACCCCTCCCCAGGAAAGGAAAAGACCACTCCCACAGGCTATTTAAACTGTTCCCCAGAAAATAAACACATGGTCTTCCCTTTTCCTCTCCAGTGGTCGCGCTGGCGGCTTCTCGGGAGCACAGGTGTCTAATTAAACCTAGATATCTTTTAATCTGGTATGATTTGGCTCAATTGGGATTATTTTGCGTCAGCGGAGAGGCTTGGTTAGGAAATATACCTAACATATTCCTCCTCTACCACTTCACCATTCAGCTTGCACTTTCTGCCCCTCAACGCAACGAACCCCCAAAGACCTCCTTACAGAGACAATCTCCCCAATCTTGACCTCTTCTAACCTGGGTTATTGTCTTGTTCCTTAGTTTCCCCAGGTAGTAGGCTGCCTGCAGCATTGTTGCTGTGATTTAAAAATTCCACACACTGTGTTGGGAGCTAGGTCCCGGTGTGGGCATGTTGGGAGGTGGTACCTTTAAGGAGTGGGAATGAGTTGGGGTGATACTCAGTGCAGGGGAGCAATTGGCAGGAATTGTAGAACCCCTGTGTCGCTCACACAAGTTCTCATTATCCCGCAGGGCCCTTGGCAAAGGTGTGCCCCACTGATTGGTCTTTCAAGCTCCAGAACTATGAGGCAAATAATCCTCTAAAAATACAGTTAGCCTGCGTTGGTTGTTGTTTTATGACTATGTAAAATGAATGAACATCATTTATCCAACATGCCCTGCCCCTCTCACAGAGACCCCTGTGGATGTGGGAAGGAGGGAGCCCTTCCCTCCGTTTCCTACTGAGATGGCTCTGCTGAGACTACGTGCCAACTCACTGCCATCTTGTGTCTCCTCAGCAACAATAGCGCGTGTACATTTCGATTACTGCAAATGGTTAGGAGTGAACAAGTGATTTGAGATTATCCTGCATTTAGGGAGACACTGTAGGATAAGTGAAAACGCCACTGGAATTAAAGACAAATGACCAGGAATCCAACCGTGATATTGTAATCACCTCAGTTCTCTGAAAATGCACTGTGTTAGGTGAGAATGATGTCAACCTGTGGTCAGTTCTGTTGAGGGGAAATGAGCTAGCTGGTGCTGCAAACTGTAAATACTCTTCCTATGGGAAGTGATTTTCTCATCATTGTCTCTGTCCCCCTGTGTGCCTTTGGCTCTTAGGTGAGCCATGAGCTGCTACGGAATCAAAATCTAAAGTCGGCGAGAGGATGGTGGCCACCTTATGAGAGCTGAGGACTTTGATGGCTCCAGGTGAAAGTTTGAAGGAGAAGTACTCGTTAGCTCTCCTTATTCAGTGTGCTTTCCCATCAAGCCGGCTAGACTTTACTTGCTCAGAAGGAGGTCACGTGAGCATTTTATTTAAAGCGAGTTCTACGAGACTTGATAGGCTTTACTTTATGAAGAGTAACTTAACTAGAGCCATCATGGGGGAGAGTTCAGGTATTAGTCAGGCTTTGAGGAGGATTGAGGAGACCTAGCTGTTCTGTTACACAGCTGTCACGTTTTAAGCACAGACACGTGGAGGTTTGGATTGACACCTGTCTTAGTGGTAAAGAGACAACATAACCGTGGCAACTCTTACAAAAGAAAACATTTAATCGGGGCTGATTTACAGCTTCAGAGGGTTAGTCCATTACTGTTATGGAGGAGAAACGTGGTGGCGTGTAGGTAGATATGGTGCCGGAGAAGGGCCTGAGAGTTCTACATCCTGATCCACAGACAGCAGAAGGAGACTTTGTGCCACACTGGGTATAGCTCAAGCTTATGAGACCTCAAAGCCTGCCCTCACAGTGGCACACTTCCTTCAACAAGGCCACACCCCCCAATAATGCCACTCCCTGTGGGCCAAGCATTCAGACATGAGTCTATGAGCCATACCTATTCAAGTGGCCACAACACCTACACTTTACAGATAAGGAAATCAATTCATTGATGTGGATCCGAAGACCATAAATCTAAAGAATCCAGCTGGGACACCTGTGTGACTCAAAAATTTATTCTCTTTTCCTCTGTTCCACATCACTTCACACTTTAGACAATCCGGGAAGCAAATGAACTTTGAACTTTGGGTTCTTCTTCTGTCTCGGCATTTGAGTTGTCAAGAAATCTGGTCATGTTAGAGTCATAGAAAGTTCCAGTAGAGACTACCGGAAGATACTGGGATCTAGCGGTGAGGAAACAAGCGACTGTGAGCCGGGCATCTTGAAGGGGACACTAATCTGTGTCTTTAGGGAGTTAGCTCAGCTTTCTGTCCTTCCATTTCCCCATCTGGGCTGGAGAGATGGTTCAATGGTTAAGAGCACTGTCTGCTCTTCCAAAGGTCCTGAGTTCAATTCCCAGCAACCACATGGTGGCTCACAACCATCTGTAATGAGATCGGGTGCCATCTTGAGAAAAAGACCTGGTCAGTCGTCCTCATCACCTTAGACCATGGAACCCAATATGGACAAGTTCAACAGAACAGCCACATACGGGCTGCCCATGCATGCTTCAGCATTGCCAGGGCATCCATTTCATTCATTCATTTCGTTTCCTCATCTATAAAATGGAGATCAACGCAGCATGGACCTTTCAACTTGGTGTCAGAATTATGTTCCAAGCTTTAACACAGTGTCAGATAGCTCTCTTTCTCCTTCTTTAGAAACTGGAGTCTTCTGAAACCTGATTTCATGAGCTAGCTTCAGGGCATGATAAAAGTGAAGAACAAGACTCATTTTCTTAGCCATCTAATGCATATGCTACCGGGCTTATTGGTTTCCTATTTGTTATTGATGCCCCACTGATGAAGCTTTTGAATATTGTGTCTTAATACTATGTTGTCCATGAGGGTTTTCATTTCATGGTTTTGTATAGTGAAAAGATTTTTTATTATGCAGATATCATCAGCTAGCAGAACTAGCTATGCTGAGGACCGTGCTGTGTATGCAATGAAACTCTCAATAAGCTGCCGCTCTTATTGTGCATGCCGGAATCCTCTGGAGCAGGCATTTCATCTGTTGCCTTTCATGCAGAAGTACGAAGAATGCCAATACAATATAGAACGCAGGGATTCCGTTATCCAATAGTCATTTAACCTTAATTACTGATGTTCTTGCTCGTTTTTATTGTCAACTCGACAGAGCCGCGAGTTACCTGAGGGAACTTCGACTGTAAGATTGTCTCAATCAGACGGACTTGCTGGCATATCTGTGAGAGAGTATCTCGATTGATGGTTGATGTGGGAGGTCCAAGCCTACTGTGGGAGGCGCCATCCCCAGGCAAGTGGGTCTGGTCTGTACAAGAAAGCTAGCTGAGCACATACCTTTGAGCAAGCCTCAAAGAAGTAGCCTTTCTCCACTATTCTGCTTCAGGCTCCTTCCCTGATGTCCCTCAATGATGGATTATGAATTGGGAGTGTAAGTCAAATAAACCCTTTCTTCCCCAAGTTCTCTTTGGTCATGATTTTTATCACAGCGACAGAAAGCCAAGTAGGACACAAGGTATCTGGCATTGGATTGGCTGGACACAAAATCAAGTGAAAGGGCACAGCTGGTGTCCTTCTGGAGCTCAAGGTCTACCTAAGGAGAGAACATTCAAGAAAGCCAAGTCAGGGTTTGGTGCGGCCAGGACAGTGCAGTGGTGTCCTGGCGGGAGAAACTTTCCCGGACCACATGGTTTCAAGTCATCCAACTCCCAAAGTGTGAGGGGCTCTTCCAGAGAGACTCTGGACGTGAGAGACATTACAAATAGAGAGAGGTGCTAAAGCAGAGGCTGAGGACAGGGCTCTGGTGCCTGCCACATAAAGCTCCCACCCTTGCTTAGGGTGAGACAGTTCACCCAAGTGAGTTAGGAAGCACCCGGCCCCCAATCTGCTCAGGATTTGCACTTTGTTCTGAAGACATTTGGCGGTAACCCAGGAGCTTCTGAGAAGGGGATTCAAGCAGTCATCATTTCTTTAGAAGCTCCCTCTGATTGGAAGTAAATGGGGAGGAAGAGGTCAGGAGGTCTTTGTACCAGCAAGGACAAGAGGCAATGCTGCACTGGCCCAGAGAGGTGTAGCATGAACAACCTGTCTGGAAAGTGGAATGAGCGGGATGCTGGTTGGGAGAAGTGAAACGGAATCAAAGATGCCTCCCAGGTCCTGCCCAGAGCGATGAGAGAAAGTGAACTGGAGAGAGAAAACCTTGCTTGGAGAGAAAACTGAGGTCCGAGAAGAGTGTGTTTATCCCACCATAACTGGGGACTGAGCTCCATGTGCCGTGAAGAGCCACAGGCTCCGTGTATCCCCAGTGCCCATCCGGCTCCACCAGCTTCAAGCAGACTGAAAACCTGGTGAACTTTTCAATTCAGTTATGTTTGGGGAGACGTGACTTTGTGGCCTCCAAGAAAAATCTACTAAAATCAAAACCGAGATTCTGGAATCCAGGTCGTTTGTGAGCAGGAGGGCTCGGTTTTGGTCGAGCCCATCCAAAAATCACGCCGAGAAAATTCTTGGTAAATGTAAATAACTCCGAAAATAAGGTAAATGTTTATGTGACCTCTTAGAAAGTGAAAAGGAAGAATGTTTTGGCCAAGGGATTTTCTGGGTCTCTCTGAACCCCACATATTTTTACAGAGTGTATAGAGTAGATAAAAACAGCCAGGGTGGGGTCTATCCAACCTTAATCATAACCAGGATAACTTTAAAGGGAACCAAAGATAGATTCCCCACTGGCTTCCTTGAATGGTAATAAAGCCTGCTGTAGCGTGGAAAAAACTTCATATTTCTACTTTCGATCCCAGTGAGCACTACACTGTAAGTGGCTGAAGAACACCATTCCGTCACTCCGTAAAGGCATTATTGTTTTGTAATTTCATTCCTAACTAGGATTAATTTATGAAATTAACTGGGTTCTGACTCTACAGTTTTGGTTTTCAGCTGAGCTTTGTAAAGAAGAGGGAATTACAGCATTCATGTGACTGAAATAAACACCAGATTTCTGTGCAGGGTGCCCACCAAACAGCTAATCGCCATTTATTTGTTTTACTGGTGAGATCTGGTGAGATATACTTTGGCACAGATGCCAACAGGCTGCTTTTCTACCTAAAGATCCTTCAAAAATACGGTTGCTTTAAAGAAAGAAAGAGAGAGTGAGAGGAGAGAGAGAGAGAGAGAGAGAGAGAGAGAGAGAGAGAGAGAGAGATTACAATGGCCAAATGGAAGGACACTCTAGCTAATTTGTTGTCAAACAAGAGCAGCCTGAAAGTAGATTTCCTTTTTCTGATATTGTCTGGTAAGTGGATGGAGACTAGCCGCTTGCCACTACTCCCCGTGCATGATGTGAGGATGTTTTAGTCAGCAACAGGTCAAGTACAGCCCGTGTGTGCAATAGCCCCTGTGGGCTTGTTTGTGTACATGGCAGGAGGTTTGTACCTCAATAATATTGCCAACAGTCTTTTCCCCCGTAGATATCTGCGTTGCTAACCAATGTGTAAGAATGTTACAAAGATATTGTCATGGGGTTGTTTTTATTTGTAGATTTCGATTGTGAGAAACACATCTATTTCTTTCCTTATTTGTGAACAAGAGAAGCAAGGTCTGAACACTGCAAGTGGCGGGAAAGTGAAGCCAGAGGCAGGAAACCAGGCTTCAGAGGGAGAGCCGAATGGGACTCCTTAGCCACTGAACTTCTGAGCACCAAGGAGCAAGCATGACCGTGAGAGAAGTGAGCAAGAGGAAGGCTGGACTGTGGACTTTCCAGAGTTTAAATGTTCAGAGACCCAGGGATTCCTCTATCAGGAGAGGGCCAGCCTACAAGAGAAAAATACCATGATTCCTAGCTCTGTGCTCTTCTCACGAAGGATGCTCTAACAGGTGTGAGTGTGTGTGAACACAGGTGTGGTTGCAGGGGTACAGTTTGCATGTGGTGTGAGGTGTGCAAGGGGTAGTAAGAGAATGGGAAATGGCTAAATTTTAATGTTAAAAGTTATACAGATAGGAACCGTGTACAGAGGGAGTGAGGTGTTCCCTGGAATTTGACCTGTTATCTCCCAGATGAAGAGGACTGGGCAATGGATTTGGAGTTAGTGGTCATAATTCCCAGAGCAAAAATCAGACCTAAAATTTATCAAACAGGATGTACTTCATCGATGTTAGTTACTATAATGCCAGTTTCTATTGGGATTATTAAATTGTTTTACTTTTATCAATTTTTTTTTCTGGGGATAGAGAGGTGGTCAGTCCAGTGGCTTAGAGTATATTTTGCCCTTGCAGAAGCCCCCAGATCAGTTCCCAGAAACCAAATCAGATGGTCCACAGCTGCCCGCAGTTCCAGCTTCAGGACTTCAGCCCCACTGGGAGCTGAGGGCAGCGGCCAAGAGTGCCCTGAGGAGTCACAGGTGTGAGCACTGCAGAGCTGGAGAGGCTGGACTCTGGCGCTCTGCCCAACTGCTGGCTACTACTACTGGGAAGAATCGCCATGACCAGAAGCATCTCAGGGAGGAAATGGATTACCTAACTGCTCATCACCAAAAGCAGTGAGGGCAGGGACTCAAGTAGGGCAGGGATCTGGAGGCAGGCGCTGAGGCAGAGGCTATGGAGGAGTGCTGCTTACTGGCTTGCTCAGTCCTTAGCTCAGTCTGCTCTCTCCAAGAGCCCAGGGGTAGCCCCGCCCACAACAGGCTGGGCCCTCCCGCATCAATCACTAATTAAGAAAATGCTCTATAGGCTTGCCTACAGCCTGATCTTACAGAGGCCTTTTCTCAGTCAAGGTTTCCTCCTCTCTGATGACTTCCTCTCCCGTCAAGCGGTCTTAAAACCAGCCATCACGTGCTCTTTCTTAGGCAGTGGTGGCAGCAGAAGCAAAGTCGGCCCTGTAAAGACGGAGCTGCATCCACAGCAGGGCTTCTCCTCTCTTCCTCTTCTTGGTCCACCCCTGCTCCATCCTAGTTCATTGGATGGCGCTGTCCACATTACAGGCCCATATCAGTTCTTATTCTTAGCTTCCAACTTCTTGAACTGGCCGGCTACTGGTTTCGTTGGTTGTCTAACTCGAAGATGGCCATTGCGGTACTATTCAACCTCTAGTAGAGGGAACCAACCCTGCATATTCGCTCGTTTTATTCTGGATCAGTGGGAGGGTATGTATATTAAAATACAGTGAGAATGGTGGATTAAAATAGACATAAAATACTGACACGTAAACAAACAAGCAAATAGAAGTCACACAGGATTAAACTGCAGTCTCTAGAATGGCCCGTAAAGGAAGGGCAGTAATTGCTTTAGAGAAAGAGAACAGGCTGACATGGAGACGAGCCAAGTCTCTCTACCTGGGTGCCCTTAACTCTGGAAGCCACGCACTTGTCTTCCAAGGTCTTCTGCATTCATGTTTCTCTTACAAATAAAAAAAAAAAATGTTTTTAAAGTCAACATTATTTGTTGAAACACCCGAGATCTTACCGTTCTTCGAAAATAAGATCTCTGAATGTCTGCCCAAATTTTCCCTTTTATGTGTTATTTGCATCCAAAGAATGTGCTCCTGCTGGTATCAGAGGCAATTTTTCAAAATTAGCCTGTGGCTAATAAGAAAGCTGCATCGAGAAACACTGTACTAAACCCAAGTACTAGACTGTCTGGGTATCACTGGCCTCCTTAGCAGTATTTGGAGTCTTCTTTAGTGTTTATCGCCAACCACACTGAGAACGCTTGAATATGGAATTATTCAGGTTGGCTATCCAAGGGACAGGTCATCAAAGACAGCCAGAAGTTTCAACAGTGCCTTTGACACTTCCAGCTTTGTGCCTGCTGCAGAAGGTATCCCACAATCCCTCCAATTAGACTTCCATAGGATTCTCCGAACATGCCACGAATCTGCTCTTACGAGTCCTACCTGGGCGTTTTCAATAATAGGTGGTAAACACCTGGAAGAGAGCTCGTCACCAGGCACATCTGCGTTCTCACGCGTATGTCTCGAGCACTGTGTTATACGCCCTCCCCCAGCTCACCGGCACATGCGCTGAAAGAGTTCACCTGTACACATGCACCCCTCCCCCAGCTCACCCGCACATGCGCTGAAAGAGTTCACCTGTACACATGCACAGAAGAAGATTCTGGAAGCTCCTATGCGGAAAATGTAGATAATTTACAAATAGGCAAAAATCTTACTCGTCTCTATTTTCTCCCGATGAGGAAGAGACATCAGGAAGCAACACGATAATTGCACAGGGTTTTAAGGGGCGAGGATGTGACCCAATAATTTCATAGCAATCACGGTTCCTTCGTGCTGGAAATTAGCAGAGAATTCTCAGAAACTCAAGACCTGAGGAAACACAACCATAAAGCAAGCTCTTAGATTTTTTAATGGCATTTCTAACAATTATGCAAAGCAGAGCTCTCTGGGCAAGAAATTTTTTACATACCAGGAACGTGCAAGAATACCATAGCTCTTTAAAATAAGGATGAATCTACAGATGATGGGTCTGACTGCCTCACTCAGCACAAACATCAAACACATGTTCAGGAATGTCATGGAAATGCAATGGTGTAAGGACAACAGCACACCTCTGCAATTTCTCCATGCCATAAATACAGGACATACTCACCTAAGTTCCCCATGTCACATATTACAGGACATACACACCTAAGTTCTCCATGTTATATATTACAGCAATGCATGCCTTAGTTTCTCATGTTATACATTACAGCAATACACACCTAAGTTCCCTATATTATATATTACAAGGCATATACACCTAAGTTCCCCATGTCACATATTACAGTATATACACACCCAAGTTCTTTCTCGATTTTTTTCTGCTGTCAGCATAAATTTCACAGGTACAGACCTGCCTCCTGCACTGAGAGAGAATCAAAGTACCTGAACGTCAGCAGAGTGCACAGCATGCTCCAAATCAGGGCTAACGAGCAGCAGTCTGTTTGTTTGGTCATGAAATACTAAAAGGGAAACAGATGGATTTGGGGGTCCGATTTTTAAAGTGCACTCATTTATAAACGCTCATAATTAAATAAGTTAAAGATTTTTTTTTTACAAAAAGAAAGCACTAAAGGATATAAAAATAAGAATATACAGTTTTCTAAGGGCTTAAGAAAAGCAAGACAACAAAATTCCCCCCAAATCCAAAATAAATCTCCAATTTTAACTTTTAAAGATGTGTACAGTTTGAAAGGAATTAAAGAAACACAGCCCCACTGGGGCCAGAGTAAAGGGAGAGATGCTGTCAACCCATGGAGGTATTGCAAGCCCACAGCAAAGAACTGAGCTGGCACGGTTAAGAAAAGAAGCACAGGAGAGAAAGAAAATGTATGCAAAATAAGCCACATTTTCAGGGGTGAAATTAATGACTGAAAAGGTTTTAGGTGGCCTCACTCAAATCTCAGTACTGAAGGGATCTGCTGTGTCCTGTGTAAAACCCAAACATATAGACTATAGACTGATCCATGTCTTGGCCATGCTTCTAGATCTCAAGGATGAGGGAGGGAGTCTGACACACGTCTGGTGGGAAAGCGTAACCCATGTGTAGGCAATGAAAACAATCAAGGCTGAGCACAGACCATACTGAAAGCAGGAGACCCTGGGACAGCTGAATGGTTCAGGGACAGTACTATCCTAAGATGTCACCGAGCTAGGGAGTCTGCCAACAAACTAGCGTCCTCTGAAGAAAAATTTAGGAAGTTGAGCCCTTACAAATCTGTCGGAAATTAAGAGCATAGGAAGACACTGACAATCAATACACGATTCAAAACCAAGCCATCAGAAATGTAAATGTTGGGGTAAGGAGGGGCTGCTCATGTGAATTTAATGCATTACATTTAGAATCACAGCTAAACTTCTGGGCTATAATTATGATTACCAAGCAGAGTTAAAAATGTCATCTACAAAAATAATACGTGCTTTGCTAATGAGAGGGGAAATGGCTCAACGAAGGTGTCTTTGCTCTTGACTCCTTCCAAAGGGCCGTGTGTCCCCATTCTCCTGGTTTTTACCTGTCACGTCTCATACACTCTCATTTCGCTAGCTAGCGCTTGCCCGTCTGCTCACAAACCTAACCCTCAAGCCCCCAACGCCACCATTTAATTTTAGGCTCTGTGACACCCAGGACCTTTCTGTCTGTGTCATCTCTGCTCCTCCGAGGTTCATTCAGAGTGTAGCGTAGAGTAGGAGCCTACCTTAGCCACTTTGCTTTTCGCTGTGGCCTGCATGCATTTCTGGACTTTGAAATCTTCCCTCTAGTCTACAGAGCTAGGTAAGACTTCCAATCAAATGACTTTGAAATAAAGTTACTGACTTAAACACAGCTTCACTCACTTTCACATCTGTGTCGAAAGAAAAAAAACATTCACGTAGGTGGCCCTGGTTAAAACCATTCATCTCAAACCAAGATGAAAACACCTGGATATGGGAAGGAGGTTTGCAGGGAAGAGAGGGGATTAATAAAGAAGGGAGGGGAAGAGCAAGAGGAATCAGAATGCATTGTGTACATGGATGGGAATGTCAAGGGTCAAATTTGATTGAGAGAGAGAAAGAGAGAGAGACAGAGACGGAGAGAGAGCGAGAGAAAGAAAGAAAGAAAGAAAGAAAGAAAGAAAGAAAGAAAGAAAGAAAGAAAGAAAGAAAGGAAGAAAGGAAGGAAGAAAGGAATGAAGTTCCTAACATATCAATATTATACATGACCTCAGTTCTTTATTTCTGCCAATCTGACTAATGGAAACTGTTACAGTAATATCATTTATTAGTGAGACTGGACATCATTTCATATTGTCAGAAGTTATTTTGATTTTGATTTTGTTGCCTGAGATTTCTGTCATGCCTGGTCCTGCAGCTGTTCAGTCCCAAAGAAACATACAGAGGCCTACATTAGTTATAAACTGGTTGACCTAGTAGCTCAGGCTTCTTAATAACTCTTACATCCTACATTAACCCATAAATCTTGTCTGTGTTAGCCATATGGCTTGGTACCCTTTGTCAGCAAGGCATTCTCATCTTGCTTCCTCTGCGTCTGGGTGACGATTGCAGACTCAGCCTTTCCTCTTCCCAGAATTCTCCCATTCTGGTTGTCCTGTCTATATACTCCCTGCCTGGCTACTTGCCAATCAGCATTTTATTAATCCAGGACAACTGACAAACCTTTACAGGTACAAGACCATTGTCCCACAGCACTCCCCCACTTTTTTCAAAACAAGGACTCTGAATTGAATCTGCTTTGTTTAGTTTTCTTCCCTGACCATTATCCATAACAACTTGTAACCAACATTCTAAACAAAGACTAACATCCATAATCCAGTTTTTGGAAATGTGGGCTTAGTTTTCTAGGATACTTCATGCTGATTGGGGATGCTAATAATCTTATGGAGACCTAAAGAAAATTTAGGATTATGGCCAAGTTCTGACTGGAATATTTTGTGAGGCCCTCATCATCTCAGCCAGCAATTTTAAGTCTGTTCTGGATGTAGAACTCAGAGGAAACTCCAACAGAGGTCCTCTGCTACATTGGATCATCTGGGCCATTTGCTCCTATCAGAGATTTTTTTTTCAGGGGGTCCTCCTTGATCAAACCTGACTTTTCTTAATGCAGAATAAATCCACAGCTACTCATTTTTCTGTGGAAACAAAAGAAAAACCTCCTCTCCAAAGTAATATATTTTGACTTAAATTTTGAAGTCAAGGCATTTTCAAAATACATATGTTGGATTAATCCAGTAACATTTATAATCAAATGTTTTTTTAGCAGCTGTTGCTCCTTCCTCAGCATTCAAACAATTCAAAGACAACACAATAACATACAGTATCCAGATTCACTGTATATTTTCCTTCTTTAGGAGGCTTTATTTTAAATTCTATTTTTTATTTTTCTTTTTAATTTTTGGTTTTTTGAGATAGGGTTTCTCTGTGTATCTTTGGATGTCCTGGAACTCACTTTGTAGACCAGGCTGTCTTTGAACTCACAGAGATCCACCTGCCTCTGACTCCCAAGTGCTAGGATTAAAGGTATGTGCCACCATACCCGACTTCTTTTCTTTCTTTCTTTCTTTCTTTCTTTCTTTCTTTCTTTCTTTCTTTCTTTCTTGGAATTTACCCTTTTTCTTTTCTGTCCCAAGCCTACATTATTTTTAAACACACTGTAAACCATTCAGAGGTTTTCTTTGTCTGAATCTATCTTTACTGTTTATCTCTCTTTTTTCTGACCACATGAGTCTTTAATTTGCTAAGTGATATAGCTAGGATTAAAGCCGTGGCTTTGACAGCTGGATCCACCCCATTCCTTAGCTTTCTGAGAGTCTAGCCTCATGGCAGAGGTACTGGCTGGACTCATGTTTATTGCTATAACTCTATGGAGTTTCAAGGTCCATGCCACCACCAAAAAGCATGCTGTCAGCTATTCATCAACACCATTTAAATGTTTCATGGTTGGGCCTCTTAAAAGAGCTGCAAGGTTTTTGCAGCTAAAGCTGAGTCAGGAAATCTCTCTTAAATGAGATTCACTTGCCTCTAGCAAACAGAGCCCACCTGAGAAAATGCTGCTACTAAGAAGCCATGTTTAACTCTTGGACTAAACAAAACAGGAAAAGAGGCCAGTAGAGCACCATTATTCTCTCTCTGCTTCCCTACTACAGCAGTGTGACCATCTGCCTAGCACTCCTGCCTTCAGGCCTTCCTCGCCATGATGGGCTAAACCTTCAAGTCATGAATAAACTCAGTCTTTCTTCCCTTTAGTTGCCTGTTGTCAAGCATTTGGCCACAGCAAAAATAGAAATAATTAATTTAGTGCAGTATGTCTTGAAACAGCACTGACTAGAAATAAGCAAACGCTATGGATGGAATAATTAGTCTTAATAGTCAACACTGGGAAGAAGATGAAGGAAAATACTTTCATTAATGTTAATGCAAACATACATTAATGAAGGTTAAGAGACCCATCAGATACTGAGAAATGTGAACTCTTTAACAGCAATTCTATTTAAAGAGATGTGCTTTATAAAACACTTTCAGGAGACTGTGTGACTGTAACTACTCATTATGTAGATACAGTGATAAAAATACAAGAAGAATTATTTTCATTATGCTCCAGTGCTTTTATTTTAATTTTAAAGTAATCAAATATATTAATATTTTCCATGGTATTTTTTTCTTGATAGAGAAATACTACACTTTGATTTCATAAAAAATAAGATGATTTATTAGACTACTTATAAAGATTTAAAGTTTTGCCTTTAAATTATTGAGAGGTCTTTAAACTACTATGTGTTTCTTCTGGGTGATGTGGGATTCACCTCTGTATGCTGTGAATATCATTGGTTAATAAAGGAACTCTTTTGGGCCTAAGGCAGAGCTATAGGGGAACAGAGCTAGGTGGGGAAAACTAAACTGAATGCTGGGAGAAAGGAGGTAGAGTCAAAGAGAAGCCATGGAGCCTTTGCCAGGGACAGATGTGCTGAAACTTTGCTGGGAGGCCACAACCTCATGGTGATGCACAGATTAATGGAGATGGATTAAATTAAGATGTAAGAGTTACCAAATAAGAAGCTAGAGCCAATGGGTCAAGCAGTGTTTTAATTAATACAGTTTCTGTGTGATTATTTCAGGGCTAAGTGGTCGGGAACTAACTAGCGGCCTCCCTCCAACATCCGGGGCATCAGGTGAAGTGCAATCTTAGCCACATTCTTTTCTACATGGGAGGGGGTGGTCCTCACAGATGCATCCCTGGCAGGCTCTTTGAGTTTAAAGCTCATTTGGGAGCCACCGACCACTAATTTTTGTGATTAGATCAGCCTTTACTTTTCTATTTCCTAACGCTGCGTTTCCATGTGACATTCTAAGAAAAGAGTGAGCGTCTCAGAAGATGATTTTGCAGTGGTCCTCCAAGAGACACATTCAGCAAAGATCCCAACCCTGTCGATAATGTCAAAGGCGAGGCTCAAAATTCCTTTGAATTTGAATACTCATTTGAAGATTGGCTCAATGGATGGAAGCCAGTCCATTTGCCAGGAAATTTCCCAAGAACTCCCCCTCTGTATATAAAATGGCTCTGTAGCCAAGAGTCTGAGTGCTGGAGCAAAGGATTTGCAAGGCCACTGTGCTTCGGCTGTGCCCATACTGAGTAGGTCACTGTTTCACTGCTCATCATCTGGTTGATGTAAGTAATAGTTCACAAAAGAATATGAAGTGCAGTGCTCCAAAACAAAGGGGAGTAACTGTGCCAATTTAGCAGTTCAAGAGCTAATTCCATAAGTTTTCTGATCTTTTAAATGGATTAAAAAAAATAAAACCATGGAACAGTGCATGAAAATACCAAAGAAGGAATGTAAAAGTAATCTTTTTTTGGGGGGGTGAAGTTGTGCTGTTTTCAGAAAGACAGATGCAACTGGAGATAATCCTAAGTAAATTAAGCAGTTTCAGGAAGATAAATACCATGTTTTCCTCTCACTTGTGGGACCTAGGCTTTATAAAAGTGTAAAACCACACATGAACAGATGACATGAAAACAGAAGCAACTGGTCTAGAGGAAAGGGGGAACTAATGGGAAGGAGAGGAATGAGAGAGAGGAGGGAGAGTATAGAAGGGGAGGGGGTAATGGTAGGGAGGGACAGGAGGGGAAGGCGGCAGGGCACTGAGGAAATATGTTCAAGGTACATTATAAGCCTGCATGAAAATGACCTTATATAACCAAACGTGATACACTGGCATTCAAATATAGTTTCTTCCCATTTTCTCTCATATCCATCACATCCTCTGGTCAAGAAGAGTAAGGTGTCTCATTGATTAACAGGTCATGCACAGGGGCCTCATAGAAAACTCAACTCTTTGCGCTACCATCATCACCTTGGGGAATTGCTTACATGGTTGGTGTTTTAACCACAACTGAGCTTAACTCTCTCAAATAGGAAAATATATAGATAGAGCCAGCATAACTTTCAAACCACCCACAATCATTAAAGCCACATGGGATGGAAAGATGCCTAATTCTGATCAATTTTTGAACATGCATACTTGAACTGAGATAATAAGAACTTAAAAACACAGAAAATGCCTTAGAAGAATCAGCAAAACTTTTAAACAACAAATATCTTAACTAACTTGGCATAAATTTCAAAGAAAAAATTCTCTCTCCAGAATTGTAAAAAGACTTTATTTGGTGATGGGAAATAAAACAAAAAAATTTCTATCTTTAGAAATTGATGGAGATACTGGCGAAAGATTTCATAATTGAGCTAGGATCTTTGTTTATGCACCCTTCAAAAATAGAAAATGACAAGAGGATTTTATTTGTGATGAACGGGATAAGCGTACACAACGAGCGAGGGTAGATGAGGAAACCATTGGGACAGCATTTTAGAAGCTGGAGAGCAGCGAAAGAAATGCTGATTGACTAATTGGACTTGACAACACCGAGTGCCAAGTTAACAAGAGAAGTGGGGACCGACCAGTGTGTGCTGCAAAATCCCTTACTCTCGGGACACCACGTCCTCTGCAGCGTGAGCAGTATTCCAAATTAGGAGAAACGTTTGGAAGTCTATTTCAGGATCGCTTAGAACCTTCTACACTCCATCAGAAAACTGGAGATTTATTCTTCAAAAAGAGCATTCTGGGAGACAGTGCAGTAGGCAGCGGGAGGCAGAGCCCAGCCGATGTCGGGAGGGTTGAGGCTCAGCTCTTTTGCTCAAGTTGGTTCTCAGGCCACTGGAAGTTAAGGCTGTACCACCAGGTGGGTTATTATGAGACTGTCTTCTGGAAAACCTGACCCAGGTCTGGCAGACAAATCTAAAGGCTACGAAATGAAAGTTAAGGTGGTCAACAGCAAGAATCCCACAAGGAAAGGTTGAGCCAGGCTGCCCCACAGAGAAGCCCTCACATCTGCAGCAGGAAAGCTTTGACATGTTTTTCTCATCTTATATAGTGTCTGCAATTCATTACTAGGACTTTGGGGGAAAGGCCTTGATAAGAATGTTAGGGATAAAAATATATCAGAAAAAAAAGTCAACTTAGAATTAGTAAGTATATAAATAGATGAGGCTGCAAAGTAACTATTAATATATTCTAAGACACAAGAAATGACACCGAATCCATAAAACAAATATTGGATACTGTAAGTAGATGATGGCTAGATAAATAGGTGTATGAGGTAAATGACAGATGATTGGCTGATTGTTTATAAATTACAGATTGATAGATAACAAATGATGGATACATAGATGATAGATAGATGATAGATAGATAGATTAAAAGATAGGTAACTGGTTGATAGATAATAGATTGATGGTAGATAAATAATAGACAATTTAAGGATAGGTGATAAATGATGGATTGATAGACAGATAAGGTTATTGATAAGTTAAGACAGATAAATTATTGAGTAGTAGATAATGGATAGATGATAGATATAGATGATAAATAATAGGTAGACAGGCTGAGAGATAAATGATAGATCTTCAGAAAGAAAGATTTTCCATGATGACAACGGAAACATGACACCGGAAGAGGAAAGACCCTGAAGAGATGATTGGCAATAGATTTGAAGAGACACAGCTATAAACAGAAGAAAAGTCAGAGTTAGAAAAATACAGAAATAGGACAATGTAAGACAAGGTTGGCATAGGCGGTCCTAATATCTGGATAGTGGGTGTTCTAGAATGAAAGCATAGTTGAAAAAACATTTTGGAAGATGTGAAGAGAGGGGAAGTGCCTGGATTTACAAACTGTGACACAATGAGCATTCAGAACAGTCATCAAAACCCAAAAGCTGTATCCCTGTGGAATATCAAAGAGGAGATCAAAAGCTCGGAGAGACAATGGGAAAGTAAGCAAATGGCTGGTTCTGAAGATCTCAGACCCTCTCTGGGCTCTTCGGTGTGCGTGCTTCCAGCAGGTTCTAGCAGGTTCCGGCAGGAGCAGTTTTCCGCCCTAGCCTCACAAACCGTGGGTAGGTTAGAGTTCTCGAAGATTCTAAAATGTTCATGAGTAGCTCTAACAGCTGTTATAGTCAGGGGCAATACCGGCGGGGGTGGGGGGAAGGGTGGAAAGGGCTCAACCAGTTTTCAGAAAGATGGGGACAGCTGAAGGCAGGTATGCGGGAGGTATGAAAGAGTCAGATGGCAATCTACTACTTTGTAAACCAATTAAAACCAGTTCTATTAGAAAAGCAGTAGAAGCTAAGACAGTTTTAGTCTTGGTATGCGGTATCTAGAGTGGCTTTAGCCTCATCTGAGGACTGTCAAGTGGGTGACAAATGGGTAGCCCCCCCCCCGTATCCCATGTGCCGTGTGTGTGTGTGTGTGTGTGTGTGTGTGTGTGTGTGTGTGTGTGCGTGTGTGTCTGTGTTTGTGTGTGTATACAACCTCTATTATTGTTTCTCAAACACCTTTAAAACTTATTTTATTTGTAATTAATATATGATTACATCATTTCCCCCCTCTCCCATACTCCCTCTCAAATTCATGACCCCTTTTCTAGTTATTACTGCTATATATATATATATATATATATATATATATATATATATATGTGTGTGTGTGTGTGTGTGTGTGTGTGTGTGTGTGTATACATATACAAATAAATGGAAAATATAGAAATATGACCTTTTGAGTCTGTTTAGTGCTGCTCGTGTGCGTCTGATTTCAAGACTGACCGACCATTTGGTACTGGATAACCAATTGGGGAGTTCATCCCCAGGTAAGACTAATTTCTCTCTCTCTGCAGTCAGTTTATTTTAAAAGTCAGGGTCTCTCACTGAACTTGAAGCTCACTGAGACACAGGGAGCTCCCACCTCTGCCTCTCTACCCTGGGATTACAAGCATGTGCCACCTCCACACTTCTGGGGACTGAACTCAGTTCCTCACTCCTGCCCAGCATGCACTTTGCCAAATGAGTGAGCTTCCCAGCCCCACAAATGGGTGCTCTTGAAGAAGCAAGCAAGAGTCGGGGATCAGCTGGGGACTAATTCTAGTGGCTGCCACTGAGTCAAGACCCTAATGGCACTGGACAGTCCTACCTTTTCAGCCCTACCAAGGTTGCCATCTGGCTCTCTGTGGGCAGTCTCTCCCACCATAAGGTTTACAAGTCAGTGTTTGCTGTTTGTAGGCAAAAAAAAAAAATTGCAGTCTGCTCTGATGTGTTCATGATGTCATGACTGCCTACGAAGCTTCTTTGAGTGATATTGGAAGAGTCTTGACATGTTCGTGCTTGGCCAAGACACACTAAACATCCTTTCTAACGTTTCAAAGAAGCAAACCTCCTAGCCATCCTCCTAACATCACAGGACCCATCTGTGTAGTGAACTAAGCTTTCCTTCAGTGAAAGCTGTTTGGCAAAAGAGTTTTCTTTTTTTCTTATCTTTTTTTCCTCTTTACTTTTTTTCTAACCATTCCCAGAACATTGCCAATCTTCATTTCAAAAGGAGCTCACAAAATAAGAGTTTTTCCTCTGAAGGCATTAGCATGCAAATAGTGGCTTTTTAAGAAAAGGAGATGGTTACATAAAAAGTCATCTGCATTTTTCAACCAGTTGCACACTGAGAGTAACTCAAAAGCTGTCATCCATTTGATGACTTGCTTCAGAATGTCACATACAATCTTGATTACCCCAGAACATGTCATTAGAAGAAAACGAGTTTCAAGGTTTTCTTTAATTGCCTGCCACAATCCAGCTCAACTCTTCCTAACACATCGGTTTGTTTGAGTCTCTTCAGTCGGGTGACATTTGTAGTGTTCAGCAACTTTGAAGGGTGTGTCTGTCAAGAAGGTCAGGAAATCAAAGTTTGGGAAGATCCCAACTCTTTGGAGTTGAGATTCGCTCACTCTATCATCCCTCCACCCCAAATGTCTTGTTTAGAACCACTCTGAGCGTGGGAAATGGAAAGTGCTCTGTCGCCTTCCTCTGTTCGTGCTTCACTTGATGAGACCCTCTGTTTGGGAAAATGTGACTTCTGTGTTCTTTAATGCGGTCACATCAACAATGCAAGCGCAAGGCTCAGGTAGCACCCCTGAAGAGGGGCAGAAAGAATGTGAGGCACTGAGAGGGGTGCTGTGAAATGCTGGCTTCTGGGCACCGTGTGGCCATTGCACTCCTGAGCTCACCACAGCTATGGTTACCTGCATCAGACCGGCACAAAGTCAAACCAAGGTCAGTTAACATTCAACATGCCAGCGGTCAGTATGAATTAGATGCAGGCAATAGAAACTGGACTCAGTGGGATTCTCTCCTCAAAAGGAGAAGACATGGAAGGGGAAGCTGGACATGTTGGGGTTGTCTGTTGGGAGTGGAAGAGGGGAATTTGAGGTGACTGGAGTAAAGACCCATTATATACATGCATGAAATTGTCAGGGAATGGATAAAAGATATTCTATAAAGACAATGTAAGTGCAAACACGTCTACAGGGTTCATTAGCCTTCTTTGTCGCGCATGTTCCAACTTCAAATCGATCCGGAAGTATAAATAATAAACTTAAATAAGTCAGGTTGATTCCGTTTGAAGGTTTGGAGTTTCAAGTGGTTTAATATGCACAGGGACAAACACTGATGTGCGGCTTGATAATGTATGTAACAACGGTCCTTTACAGTATAGTGGAACTGAGAAGCCCCCATCATCTTGAGATGTTTAAGTCCCATCTCAAGCTGACAGAGACTGAGCGATGGTCTTTGTGACACAGCTCATCACTCTTGTTTGTGGCGATGGCGTCATAAATAAGCTCACTGTGCTGTTGATTGACAGCACATCAAACATAAAGCAGTGTGGTTACGGACAGTACAGTAGAGGAAGCATGATAGTAAACAACCCTCTTACTGGTTTATATCTTTGCTGTGCCATATGTCTTATGGTTAGTGTGAGCACTTTCTATCTATTAAAGTTTCCTGCGAAGGAGTGTCTCTGTGGCGGCAGCAGCCATGTGAGTCTCCTGTTTGCCAGGTCTCGGCTGCACCCAAAGGCCTTATTCTTTGTTTGCACAAGGTTCTCTAAGCTCCTACAACACACTGTGATCATCCCATCGTGATGAAATTGCTTGACAGTGCATTTCTTAGATCACGTTCCCATTGTTCAATGACACTATGATCATAAATTTTATGTTAATTCGATTTACATAACATGCAAATAAAACACAGAAAACTTTTAAGTATATCCAAAATTGTAATTGAGTACATGTTCAGTTTACAAGAAGAGTTGAGAATTCAAGTCATCGCTAAAATTCAGCTGCTATCACACAGAGACTTGCTTGGTTGTGTTTTGGGTAGCTTTCATGGTTTTCTTTAATAGTTTTTTTAAGTTTTAATCAAAAAATTATGTATGTTTGCATGTGTGTTTGCTAATCTGAATGTACCATACATGTGCAGGTTCCTACAGAAGCCAGAAAACAGTACCAGATCCCCAGAACTGGATTTACAGATGGTTGTGGACCACCCAGTGTGGGTGCTGGGAAATGACCCCAGCTCTCTGCCAGAGCATCAAGTATTCTTTACCAGCAAGCCATCTCTCTAGCCCTCCTTGAAAGAGCTACTTTTAAATCACAGTATTTCACAGAATAACAACATATGTATACCATTTTTGTCATATATTGCACATTCATGTGACTGCTTCCTAGCCCAGAGAGCACACGAGAAAGGCATGCAAGGAGAATGCAAACGTGAAATCGCTCTTCATTTCTCTTGCACTGGGCATGCTCTGTACTCTTGGAGCAACCTGTCAGCAATCATACATTAACTTACAGGAGAGCACTTCAGCAATTATCTCAGCCATGAGATGTTTAACTTTGTTTGGTCTGCACTTTTGTGGATTTAGAGACACATCTGTCAACAAATAATTATAACTAGGAAAAAGTCAAAGTCAGCACAAGTGGCTGAGTCTCCAATCAGGTTCCTTCCTTTTTCTTGACCAGATGGCTCAAAGGGTATAAAAGTCTCCAGGGAGCTGGTTAACTAATCACACAAGCATACCTGGAGAGGAGGGACCATGTGTTCAATCAACAAGTGTGGTTGCTCATGTCATTTTTTTTGGAGCAGTGATGAGCATAATTGTGTTTGGGAATACACGCCACAGCTGTAGCGCCAGATGAAAGTACTTATGATCCCTCTGAGAGAAATGTCGGTTAGTTTACAAGAGTGAGTCTAAGAGGCACGGGTGAAGTGTTGTGTTTGTGAAAGTTAAGACATCGTATTCCCCAAGAACTGTGAAATAAGGGATTCTGATTGTACACCAGCCTACCTGACAAAGAGACCAAAGTGCATACGTGAGGTTAGTTTTTAACCAAGGGTTCTAAAATCGCTCTGATAGACACATCTGGGAACGGAACAAACTTTCTTGGTTACCAGCCAAAATGGAAGCAGAGAGTAGAGTGTCCGTGCACACTGTCCAACACAGAAGTAACAGCATTTCCAATTTGGAATTGAAATGGAAGCTCCTTCATTCGTGTATTTTTGAGTAGAGAAATAAAACGTTTCAGAGCCTTTCAAAGCTCCACCCCCACCTTAAAGCTCCACCCCACCTTAAAGCTCCACCCACCTTAAAGCTCCACCCCACCTTAAAGCTCCACCCCCACCTTAAAGCTCCACCCCCACCTTCATGACATCAGACTTAAACATAGATCTGCATTATTTCCTTCCTGATATAACTGGGTTTTTTGTTGTTGTTGTTGTTGTTGTTGTTGTTTTATTTTATGGGTATTTTATCTGTCTGTTTGTCTATGCACTGTATGTATGCAGTACTCACAGAGGTCAGGAGAGAGTCCTGGCTACCTCGAAACAGGAATTACCGACGGTTGTGAGCCATGATGTGGATTCTGGGAACTGAACATAGGTTCTCCACAAGATCACCAAGTACTGCCAACTGATGAGCCTTTTCTCCAGTCCCCACTGCCTACTGTTTTTAAATATACTGAGCTTGTTGATCTGAGGACAAAAGCAGTCTCTTCTAAGGGCAGCGGTGGCAACTCCAGCCTCTGCCAGGGATCCTCTCCTGGCCTCACCAAGCAGCAAACACTGAGGTATGTTTTCCACCGCAACAGGAATTCTTTGGAAATTGGGATTTTCGTTTTTATTGTTTTCGTTTAAGAATTTTATAAACCGCATATAATGTGTCTTGATCAAATCTGTCCCACTCCCACCCCTCCCGTTCTCCCATTGCTCTGCTCCCCCTACATTTTTCTCCCAAATTAATGGGATCTCTTTTTAATCCACTGCGTAGTCCACTCCATGCGTGGGTGTGAGACCCATCTGCGGGAGCACGGGCAGCCTCTCAAGGGTCACATCCCTAACTGACTTTCCTTCCTCCAGCAGACAACAGTTGCCAAGAGCCCCTCAGTTGGGAGGGATACTTCATAAAATGGGGATTTTAAGCACATAATGAATAAAGTCAAGCAAGTTAACAAGCCAAAGTTTAAAAAAAGTCAAAGTTGCTGGATGTCAGCTGGACACTCCACTTTCTTACCAAGGACTGCTTAACAGTGACTTTTGTGTCCAAACTTACCAATGAAGCCTTCATTTGAATGAATCTTTTAAAAGATAAAAATAACTTTAATTGGCCTCTGCTTCTAATATATTTTTGCTTTAGTGCATTAGTAAGGAATACTTATCACTGTAATATACATTTATGTTTAATATTTTAATAAGTATTTCCATGTACTTAGTTTCCTGTACAATCCTTGTGTTTATTTTTACTCATTTAAAAATCATTCTGAACCTCAGAAATTAAACATAAAGTTACCATATGATTCAGAAATCTCATTTATGCAAATAATACAATAAGATACCCAAAATAAATAAAAGCCATTTCTCAAATAGTTAGATATCTGTGCACGTCTGTTCATGGTAGCATCGTTCACACTTCCCAAAATGTGGAGATAAAGCTAAGATTTGTTGTAAGGTGAGCAGATAAATGACATATATTGTATTCATATACTGGACGTCCAATCACTCCTAGACAGAAATGAATTTTGACTTACGTTACAATAGGAGTAAACCTGGAGAACTTTGTTAGTTAAAAAAAAAATGAACCAGTCAAAAAGGATGAAGGTCAGTGACATCATCAAAATCCTGAAAGTGTCGGAGCCTAAAATTAATATTTGTCAGCTAAAAATAAAATTATATTAAGAGCTTTAAGTAGAAATGTGACTTTCTAGAACAGTGTTCTCGACCTTCCTAATGCTGTAACCCTTTAATACCGTCCTCCATGTTGTGGTGACTCCCCAGCCATAAAATTATTTTCATTGCTACTTCATAACTGTAACTTTGCTACTGTTATGAATCGTAATGTAAATATCTGATATGAAGGATATCTGATATGTGACCATGTGAAAGGGTCATTTGACCCCAAAGAGGTCACGACTCATAGCTTGAGAACTGATGCTCTTGGACAAGAGCCATGGGGGAGAAGGGCACAGGGTGCTTGCTGCTTACAGGCTTCTATCTCAGAAGGTTAAAAAGAGCTTCATAAATGCTGGAGTGGTGCGTATGCAAAGCCTGGAGTGAGTGGGTGTGCAAAGCCTAGAGTGAGTGGGTGTGCAAAACCTGGAAGAGGTGGGTACACAATGCCTGGAGGAGGTGGGTATGTAATGCCTGGAGTGGGTGTATATGCAAAGCCTGGAGTGAGTGAGTGTGCAATGCCTGGAGGGGGTGGGCATACAATCAAGTGAGTGGAACTGCTTTTTGTAAACATGATAATTTCAAGTGAAAATACTTTAGTTTTTTTTTTACTTTTTGAGAATTTCATATTTGAGTAATGTATTTATATCTTTTCTATCTCTCCTCTCTCCCACTAACTTCTCCCTTATCTTATCCTGCTTCCTCTCAAATTTATAACCTCTTTCAAAAATTATTATTGTTTTACACACACACACACACACATGCGCGCACACACACCACTGAATTCATTTACTGTTTCTCCTATGCATAAGCATTTAGGGCTGACCACTTGGGACTAGATAATCTATCAGGGAGCTCATCCCTGAGAAAACTGATTCTCCCTTTCTAAGCAGCCATTAGTAGCCTATAGCGATCTCTTCACTGAGGGGTATGACTTTGGATCCCCCCCCCATGCACCTTGGCACGTGAGCTGATATTTTCGTTGTGCAGGTCTCATATAGACAGCCATACTGTTGTGATTTCATGAGTGTAGCATCCATGCTTACTACTTTTATACCTATAAACTTCTTTTTTTCCCCCGTATAAGTTAGGGAGTCTCCAGATACTTCTTTGTCGGGGCAGCTCTACTCCTGCTCTGTCCAGTGTGACCCTAGTTTGGGCAGAGGGAGTTTGCCTGACATTCTGTGGACTCCACCGTCTCCAGCTCTCAGTTTTGTGGTTTCTCTTACTTAGTTCACAAGACGTAAAGAACACAGAGAAGGTGCCTTTGTTGTGCACATGCGCAGACTGGGGTCGTCCGGCGCGAAGAGCCCCAGGGAGGGAGACGTCTCACCGCCCTCCTTCCACTGTTTTCTCCACGCTATATTCTCTCCATTTCTGTGTACTCTCCAGAAGCTTCGGGAATGCAGCTCACGTTTTACTTCCCTCTGAGCACGCTATTCACTTACTTTTTTGTTTGTTTTGTTTTTCGAGACAGGGTTTCTTTGTAGTTTTGGAGCCTGTCCTGGAACTAGCTCTTGTAGACCAGGCTGGCCTCGAACTCACAGAGATCTGCCTGCCTCTGCCTCCCGAGTGCTGGGATTACAAGCATGCGCCACCACCGCCCGCCTATTCATTTACTTCGAAGGAGAAATTTCAAATGGCACCCCAGATTCAGGACACTCGTCAAATGCGTGCCTCCCACCTTCGGGGGGAGACTGCCAAGGGGGACTTTCAGTAGTTTTCTTTACAGACATGGGGTTCGTAGATTGGGCGCTTCCAAAGCATCACGGCATCGACAACAGTTTGCTCCTTGTCAACAATCTGTTAAACTAAGCCATTTGGTTCTTCAAACACAGCCATTGAGAATACAGGTTCCACACTGACTGACCTAATTGTCTGGGCTCAGGCATGGTGTACAGCGCAGATGAAGTCTTGCTTGTCTTTCATATTTCACCACAGTAAAGGGGCTGGGAAAGCAAACCTGATCTGGGTTTTATTTTCTGGGTGCAGTTTGACTTGCTGAGCCCAAGGATGTCAGAGCATCCTGCTGTGGAACAAGTAAAGGCACACAAGCCCAGCTGTGCTGGGTATTTCCTCATTAGCCAAGATGCTCCAGCCTCTGTACAATCCACTTGAGAATGTTAAGCAGGATGGGGATAAAGCAGGCTCCGTCAGGGCCACCGGGGACTTGTCTTCTTGCAGCTGATCCTAGGGTTTTTGCAGTTGTGCAGACTAGAGGGGATTTCCTGCAACCTTTCATTGGTATTTCCTTTTTGGGTTTTTCCCCCATCTCTTAAGAGCGGGAAAAACATTTTAAAATTTAAAAGGTGCTTTTATAAATTGCTGGCTTATAAGCCAACATTTCTTAGGTGTCATGGAGCGGCACCCAAGGCCCACTTGTAGCGTAGAGACAGTGATGGTGGAAGGCCAAGGAGACGTGGAAGGCCTTTGCTGAAGCCCCTGCACTGGATGGAAATAGCAAGAGGGCTTCCAGCAAGACAGTGGGCAGAGCAGAAGAGGGGCGCTGTCCATGGTCCACATTCCTCAGACCCTTGGAGGACTGGCACATGAAACTTTCCTATCTTCCTGTTTTCTCCTCATTCCCACGCCAAAGATCCTGCTCGTTATCGCAGATAAGATCCAGCAAGTGACCAGCAGATTCTGAATTCCAGCAAGTCGCTTGCCGAAACCTTGACTTTGGTTGTTGGCTGCCTCAGCTGTGTGTCTGCAGTGACGATAAGGGGCTCTTTCACCAGAGATGCCAAAGTCAATGAAAATCTCATTTTCTGAATACATCCTGAACTGACACATTAAAGATTTTTAACTTATGTTTTTAACACTCTACAGATCAGGAGCAGCCAGCGCACCCCATAGTTCTAATACATGATTGCACGGAAGGCATGCTGACTGGACATCCCCCAAATCTCCATCCCATCCATCAGCACCCTCCAAGCCACAGAGAATGGAATGTACCATTGCTACATCAAGGAGGATGGAAAACTAGTTAATGATATTAGGGGCTCCTGGAATCTGGAGATGCATCAGAGAGCAGCTCGAATGTCATTACAGATGGACCTCTCTTCACTAGCGATCTGGAAAGGCCACGGTGGAGCATGGTACCTGAGCCTCCCCATTGATCGTGAGTGAAGGATGCTCCCACCAGGTCCTGTTTCCTGTTGTTTCTCAACCAAGATCCGCCACATTTTCAGGACTGCTCATCTCTGAGCCGTAAAGAGATACAGAGTAAAGAGGAGAAGGAAGAAAGATAGGGAAGGAGGAAAAGAGAGGAAGAGTGAGCCTGCTAGTTCTGACTACTTCCGCCCCCTTTCCTACATCAGGGTTCTCAGAACTACACACCAAAGCTCATGCTTTCCGGCTCTTGGTTGGGTGCTCCCCCACTTAACTGGAGCCGGCCTATTGACTCCCAAACACTATTCTTCACAGCACAGGGGTCCTGAATCCACTCCTGGATCCCACACCAGGAAACGGATGAGAAACTTGAGGATGGATTCCAGCAGGAGAGGAGGGCTGGGCGAGAGGAGGAATGGAGGAGGTGGACAGGCGGGTGAGGGAGGGAACATCTACTTGGTTCTGACAAGATTATTCATGTAATCACACCCTGTGGAGAATTAGAACTTGGGCACAGTCTTTTTAAGTGCATTAGCTGTTCCCACTCGAGGGGAGGGACGGGAACAGTAATCTGAAGATGGGCACGTCTGACTTGCGACCTCAGTCTTGAACCTGAAGCTTTTTGTTATTTTAGTTTTTGTAAACAACCAGTAATTAGAGATTCTTAGTGGAAGACATACTTTGGAAAAGCCGGGACCAAATTGTTGTTAAGCCTTGCATTTGTAAGTTTTGCAGAGGCTGGTTTTGTGAGGACACTGACCCGAATCATGTTCCTCACTTGGCTTTTCTCATCACCTCTGGGTATTGGTCCGTGTCATAGTCTAGCCCCACCAGCAATTCCCTGGGCTTTGTGCTCACCTCCTTTTCTCGCGTTGCTCATGGGAAAGCAGATAGCATCGTCCTGGGAAAATCCAGAAGTGCTCAGGAGACCTGGAGACATCACGGCCTTTTTCATTTGCAACAGATGTCTTCTTTAAAGAGTTGATTTTATTGAGCTCTACATTTTTTTTCTCTGCTCTCCTCCCTGCCTCTCCCCTCCCCTTCAACCCTCTCCCATGGTCCCCATGCTCCCAATTTACTCGGGAGATCTTGTCTCTTTCTACTTCCCATGGAGATTGGATCCATGTCTGTCTCTCTTAGAGCCCTCATTGCAGCAATTGTCTTTCTGTTCACCTTAAGTCCTTGGCAGATCTAACATCTTCCTTCCTGCATAGCTTCCACCCTTCCTTCAGATATCAGGGATCTAGAAAACATTAACTTCTCTAATGAGATTGTCTAAAGGACTCTCAGCCCTGGGTGTACTATTAATTATTATTATTAATACTATTAATTAGTTACTATTAACATGCGCCCCTGGCTCCCACACACTGCAATCATCTCTGTAGACTCATTACATACAAAAGAATAGAAAGGGGAAGTAAGCCAAGGTTTAGTCTGATTTTCCATGGATTGCTCAGGCAAGAGTGCTGTATCAGAATATCACAGATGTGTGCTTTCTCACACTTCTGGAGTTTGGAATTGTAAGTCAAGGTATTGACAAGTTGCATGTTTGTGGAGGGTTTTTTCTGGGGTTGCAAATGGCCACATATGTATCCAGTGAGGAAGAGCGTTTTCTTGCCCCTGTTCTTGTGAGGGTACTCTCATGACCCAGATACCCCTCTAATGCAGTCACGTTGGAGATTTGGGCTTTAACTTGAAATTAGGGGAGACACATTACTATAGCATTTAGTAAAGACACCCATCCTACCAAGAACTGTACGGAAAATTTATAGTTTTGGTTGTCATGGAGATTAGGATAACACTGATGTTTAGTAGAGATGTTAGGCATTCTGTGATACACAGTTTAATGACATTTCTCCCAATGTGCTCTCTCTCTTTCTCTCTCTCTCTCTCTCTCTCTCTCTCTCTCTCTCTCTCTCTCTCTCTCTCTCTCTCTGTGTGTGTGTGTGTGTGTGTTGTGTGTAAAGTTAGCTTTCCATGCTGTAATTAAATATCTGAGATATGTACTTTAAGAAGAGAAAATGTTAGCTTTAGGTCCCATGTTCTGAGGCTTCCATCTAAAATTGGGCTACCCCATTGCTTTGGGCCTCAGGTAGACATGGCAGATGGCAATGAGAGAGACATTATGCTTTGGAGCAAAGCCAGTTGCATGTGAACCAGGGAGAAAAACAAAGAGATGAGGTCAATGGCCCATCCCCAGTGTCCTGAGACCTCACATCTAAAAGGTCCCAGGAAACCAAGCCCTGAACACATGGACTCTGGGCAAATGTCCAAGACCAAAGATAATACTCAGAGCTCTGTGCAGCTTTTCCAAATGTGCCATTGGATAATCACAGGGTTGTGCATAATCATCCAAGCCTACGACACGATCCTGCTGTGCTTAGAAACGAAAAATGTATCTTATGTATGAGTTTTTCAGATTATGGAAACAGAGACATGCTTTATGTTCACAGCTTATTGAATTTAACATGATGTTCCATCTGCATTTCTGCCTAGTACATTTATGGAGATTCTAAGGGCCTGTGCATCACATTATCTAGTGCACTTGATCTCAACAACTACACTTCATAAAACAGGTTTTTATAATTCATTATAAAATACACTATTTTCATTTTAGAGTTGAGGTATTTTATTTCTATCTTAAAATCATGCCAGGTATCTTATTTATGCATTTCACGGTTAGTAATCATTACAAAATATTTGCTAATAAAGTGGTTGGATTCATGGATGGTCCATTATTTATTTGATCCATCTTGACCAGTTCCTGATTGATGATTAGTGGATTAATTTCAATATTTTGCTGCTATAAACAATGTCAAGATGAATGACTTTGTATATATCTCATATAGTCACAGTGCTTGTATTTTTTAATAATTACATTAAATCCCATGGAAGTTTTCGTGTAAAAAATATATCTTCTAACACAAATGGAATGCCTGGTGATCTTGAGTTCACACTGCAGTTGATAACAACCTTGTGACTTTTCTAAGGATGCCCATAGACAGCTTAGACAACACAATTATCCAATCAAAAGGCTCAAAGTGCAAGTGTCAGCACAGAGGGTTTTGTCTGAAGCCCTTTCCTTCTTGGCTTGTAAATGCCACACACTCTCCATGTGCTCAAGACCTTATATCTGTGATGCTGGTGCCAGGGATGGGGAGCAAGTGTGAGAATGAGCTCCCTAAAGTCTAATCATATGCAGCTACTAATGGTGTTATATATCAGAGAGCTACCCTTATGGACCCATTTAACCTTAATTGCCTCCTAAAGACCCTGCCTCCAAATACAGTCACATTTGGGGAAAGGGCTTTGGTATCTGGGTCTTAGGATAGACGCAAGTCACTCCACAGCACAAGGTGTGTCTTTTATGGTGGGCTGGGGCCATCATCACTTACTGTCTGCCCCACACTGACCAACGTCCCTTATCGTTTGCTAACAATTACGGCTGCTGTAGTTTTTTTTTTTAATTTTTAAAAATGACTTGTTCTTATTTTATCTGTGTTGGTGTTTTGCGTGCATGTATGTCTGTGTGAGGGCACAAGAGTCCCTGGAACTGGAGACACAAAGAGTTGTGTGTTGCCCCAAGGGTGCTGGGACTTGAACCCGGGTCCTCCAGAAGAGCAGCCAGTGCTCTTACTTGAACCATCTCTCCAGCCCTAGCTGCTGTATTTCTTATATCAAAAACAGAAGGAGGCTGAGGGTACAGCTCAGTCAGTAGAGTGATTGCCCAGCAGGCTTGAGGACCTTGGTTCAATTCCCAGAGCCCATAACCTGACACAGTAGAAACACAGCTGTAATTTCCACTCAGAAAGTGGATGCAGAAAGTTCAAGGTCATCCATAGCTGCTTTGGGAATTTGAAACTGGTCTGAACACATGAAACCTTGTCTCAAAAATAAATGAGCAAAGGAAATTTAATTATTCTTATATTCATGTGCTAGTTTGGATCTAGAATGTTCTCTGAAGGCTTCTGTGTTTGGGGCTTTGTCTTCAGCATGGCACTGGGAGGTGACAAATCTTTGGGAGGTGGAGGCTAGTGAGAGAGGTGTGGTCATGGGGACCTGCCCTTAGAAGGGATGCAGGCCCTCAGTCTCTTCCTCTCCTCTTTGTTTCCAGGTGTGAGGTGACAGGGTTTGTCCCATCACACTGTCCCAGCTGTGAAAACATTGAGGCCAGGTGGACTAGCACCCCTGAAACTGTGAGCCAAATAATCCCTTTTTCTTTATAGCTTGACTGGCATAGGTGTTATCTATAGTACTGGAAAGGTAACCAAAGCACTATCTTTTCTCGTTTAAAGATCTGTTTATTGTTATTTACAAGAATGTGTTGCCGGGTGGTAGTGGCGCACACCTTTAATCCCAACACTTGGGAGGCAGAGGCAGGCAGATCTCTGTGAGTTCGAGGCCAGCCTGGTCTACACGAGCTAGTTACAGGACTGGCTCCAAAGCTACAGAGAAACCCGGTCTCAAAATGTGTGCATGTGCTTACAGATGTCACAAGAAGGTGTCAGGTCACCTGGAATTACAGGCACCTAACAAAGGTGCTGGGAAGTAAACTCAGTCCTCTGAAAGATCAACCAATCCCATAGTGTAATATCCCTATAAAACTAGAAAGCAAAATTAGGAGACCCTGAGAGGGACAAGAGTTCTCGGCACCGTGGAAGGTCATACATACTTTTATGAAAGCAGAGAATACTCTTAGGTGTTTATATACACCAGAATGTCACCTTGCTAAGGAATGGAACTGGAGAGCCACGACCAAACAAACTATGAGAATTGTCCCCAGTGTGGATTGCATAACTGAGTCACCCACTTGGCCCTGAGTATACTCGGGTCTGAATACCTCCTCTATCTCTTTGGCTCCTGCTGTGTCTGCTCTCACTGAGGTGACCCTGCCTTTCCTTGCTCATCTCGTGAACATGAAAACAGGGGAGAAAACCTGCAGACCCCAGCAGCCACAGGGCATACTTCAGTTCTTTCTCTCCTGCTTCTAGGAATGTCTCCAGGGCTGTGCAGTCGCCACTCCCTGGGAAACAGATTGCTGCCCTCTCCTTCCTTGTGCATTGCAGACACTGTTTGACCTGTTTCCCAATCACATAAATGTGCTGCAGCGGGAGGGATGGGGGCCAAGTCCCTGCGCTGCTGAAAACTGAGCCCAGCGGGTTCTACTGCCCCCCACCCCCCGTCCAGCTCTTCAGCTCAGAAGGGAGCCAAGATGTTTACGTGTGCCCGTTTTCTTTCCTGAGCTCCAGCACACTGCTCATAGAGTAACAGGCGATGAATTGGAAATGGAATCAAGCAGCTCTGAGGGCTCCTGTCTTGATCAGCAGTTGCAGGTTCCATAAAGACACTCAGTAGAGGAAGAGAGCAGCATGTAGCCATCAGCTTCCCGTGGAGCTTCCAGATCTTTCTGTGCCCAGTAGAGTTGGAAATTTCCAATGACTGTCGCCGTTTCTTCCAAGAGAAATATAAAGGATGCAGTCGTCTGTGCAGCACAGTTCGTGGCAGGCTGAAGAACACGCACAAACCCACTGCCTCTTTTCCAAGTCCTGGATTTCTTTATTATGCTCGACACACAGCACTTGACAAACACCCTCCTTGGTCAGAACTGATTAATAGTGAATGTGGAATTCTCTGGGCCAGTATTTGTTCTGAGGGAGACATTTCCTTTTGCTGCCATCTTTAACTTTGCTAACAGTCTCCAGACCACACCCCTCGAGTGTGAGAACATTTGCCATGACTCTAACATTGAAAAGCACCAGCAAGGGACAGAGTGGTCACACCCCGATGCAGGGTAGAGTGCCTGCTTTTTCCCACTGTGTTTGTAAAGCCTCTGGGAACATCTGACCATCACCTCAAGTGGAAGCAATTATTGAGCACTAATGGTGTACTTGATGAGGTACTCCAGCTCATTTTGCAATCCAATGAAAATAGAAGCCATGGGAGCTGAGAAACAATGCCATGATCACAGAACTATGCGTGGCAAGAAGGCAACTTCACCCCAGCGTGTTCTCTCTTCATCCATTACTCTCAATGACCACCGAGGAGCTAATGGCTAGTTGTCACCCAAAACCTGTGCCTTGGCATTCCATCCCTTTAAACCCCACGTTAGAGAACTGAATTATGTCAAACCGCATCTTGCACCGACACAGTTGGCTGTCACAGAAGAGAGGACAGTGGAGTCACTCAGGCAAAGGGCAGCCGCTATGTAGCAATCTCGAGAGGTCAGGCAAGGCAAACCCTTTACCCGAGACCTTTTGCCCATTTTCTGAGAAGAGAATATGGGTTGTACATACACAGGTCATGGGTAAATTCTTTCTTTTTGTTAGCATGTGGGAATGGGGCAGCACAATAGATTTCACGAGGACATTTTCACAGCTGTGCGTAAGCTGCCCTGGATCTTATTTATCAGCTCGCTCCTCACGTGTTTTCTTCCCCCTCTTCCCATCTCCTATTTCCTACTAACAGTCTTCCTGTTTTCATGTATTTAAAGAACTCTTTAGATTCCCGTAACATAAAAAGTATGATACACTTGTCTGAATCTGGCTTCTTCCCTCAACACTGACTTCCAGGTCCTCTCATTTTCCTGCAACCGGCATTTTTTAGTGTCTGAATAAAACTCAGAGACGGAGAGAGACTGTGTCTCACTGTCCTAGTCAGCTTCCATCGTCATCGGACACAGCCTGAAATTCTCTGAGAGGAAAACCTCAACTGAGAAAAAAAAACCTAGCTCAGATTTACCTGTGGGTGTGTCTATCGAGATCATCTTGATGATCCATGCAGGAGGGCACAGCCTGCTGTAGGCAGCACCAGCCTAGGTAGGTGGTCCTGGGCTCTGCGAGGAAGCAAGCAGAGAAGCAAGTCAGTGAGCATCATTCCTCTTCCGTGGTTTCTGCTCCAAGGTCCTGCTCAGACATGGCCTCAGTGGTGGACTGTGACTAGAAATGTGGGCTGAACAAACCCTTTACCCCCACAAGTTGCCTTTAGTCAGACTACTGTCACAAAGGAAACTAGATTGTGTATGTGTGTGTGTGTGTGTGTGTGTATGCATGCATGTGTGTGCGCACGCGCACTATGTGTGTGTAAGTGTGCTTCTTTTATCTGTTCATCTCTTAACAAGCACTTAGACTGGTTACATAAGGCTTCCTTTGCTGACGTTGAATCTTCCGGCTCCATGCCTAGGAACAGTGTATCTGAATGCTATGGTAATTGCCTATTTAGTTTTTAGAAACCTGCATTCTGGTTTCTGTCATGGAAATACAATATCCCATACCCCCCAAAAGCAGAAAAAATACAGTTTTAACAAACAAACATGCAAGAGGACAGGTTTCCTATCTTCTGTAGAGGCCAATGGTGTGGGCAGTAGGGCAAGACTCGCCAGCGTTTCCCAGCTCTTCTCTCTGTGGCCACCTCCCTTCACTCTGCTGGTGAGAGAGCTCTCTATGCTGCTGGTGTTTTCTCCTTTCCCATGTGATACTGGCCTGGCAACCAGGGGATGCCGCTTATGGGCTGAGCCAGCTGTAAATATTCTGGGCTGCCCTGTTCATCAGGACTGAGTCTCTGTCTAGTATCTTCAGATACTTGGCCTTGGGATGAAGGGTGTGTTATGGGCACATAATAATGCAATAGTCCCCACTGTGGGATAATGGTAGGATTATCAAAAACAGATTATATGCCTGTTTTTGCCCCGCAACTTGTCAAAACGTAGCTCTTATACATAACCGTGGTTATCCCCTGTTCCTCTGGAGTTTTCTTATCTTGCTTTTCTAACAGATGGCCCCATCGCTCCCTCTGTCTCAGGCCTCCTTTCCCCGGCAAGAGAAGTCTAGCCCACTGATGCAACCTTTCATTTGTAATTGTGCCACCTCTCCAGGCTGCACTCCTTGGACATGCTTGATGCTTTCCAGCAGTTCCTGAAGGTGGGGCAATATCGAGGACTCCTAATATTGCTGACTCAGACAGGAGTCTTTCAGAATGGCTTTCCTGACACTACACTGCACCAAAGGATGAAGGGTTAGCTTTCCCTGAGTCTGTATGGGGGTTCTAGGACTCCTGTCTGCTTAGGCTGCAAATGTGACTCCTTTTGCTCTCAAAAATCTATCATCTCTATCTCTCTGTCTTTCATCCCTATCTATCTATCTATCTATCTATCTATCTATCTATCTATCTATCTATCATCTATCTATCATCTATCTATCTATCATATATCTATCTATCTATCATCTATCTATCATCTATCTATCATCTATCTGTCATCTATCTATCTATCTGTCTATCATCTATCATTGATCTTCAACTCTATTATATATGCCTATCACCTATATCATCTATTTATGTCTTTTATCTATCATCAATCTATCCCTGCCATCTAATCTATCTATCTACCAATCATCTCTATCTGTCCAAATCCTTATCTATAATTTTTGTCTGTCTGTTATCTATATCTGTCTATAATCTATATCTATTATTTATCTTACCATCTCTATCTATATACCAACTATTTATGCCAACAATCTTTCTGTAATATCTATCCATTATCTATCTATCTATCTATCTATCTGTCTGTCTGTCTGTCTGTCTGTCTGTCTGTCTGTCTGTCTATCTGCCTGCCTGCCTACCTCTCTTTGTTCTGTATTCACTACTGTCACTTCAGAGCCTTCCCACAGCTTAATAGCCGCTCTCCAACTATTTTGGCTTTGACCCTTGGAGATACAAGCGGTTGGCAGCTGTCACTATAATCCTCTCTCTCATTCACACTTAACATTCTTATACAAGCCTCTGAGCAATGCCTGCTTGTCGCGCGCAGTCATGTGACCATTGTGCAGCTTATCAGAGCAAAAGCAGGACTAGAGGGAAGACATGAGCTGGTTCTGTATTCCATGTATAAATGGGTCTTATTTTAAAGATCGACTCTGGCTTTCTCTTGGCAGTCTTCCCACTCAGCCGGGGGAAGAAAAACTAAAAGAAATTCAACGTAAGATAAACAGTGAAAAGTTGTGGTTCTTACATAATAATAACAACAACAACAAAATGTTGCTCAAACTATCAAGACTGAGCTTACATTGGCATCAAGTCTATTTACCTTTTGAAGCAACAAGACCGTTGAGAGACTTGGAGTACAATCGAATCTTCCTTTATTCTTACGCTGCAATTTCAATACTACATGCACATAGATATTTATTTTTCTTGGTGAATAACTTTGATTACTTATTTCAAGAAAGTCAAGTCCAAATTTAATCCTCTGCAGTAATAAGTGAGAGCAGGTCATTTTATAGAAGAAAAACTGTCTGATGAGATCATGTCCCATGGCGTTCATTCTTAACCCTGACAACTGTAGAAGGCATGGAGCATCCAAATTCTACTTACATTGCCAGGTGGTGAGAAATGGATAAAAAAAGACAAGACTTTTCTATTGGGATGAAACAATGCTCTTAGATTCTAGCACCAGGGGTGTGTGTCCCTGAGGACACTTAGGTATCATTTTTTTTTTTTTAGTTTTCTAGCAAGTGTTATATTTAATATTTAAATGTTCATTTAGTCCCATGGCCACATTGTATTTCAGGTGACATCATTGATGGCAAGTCCAAGTTCTGGATTGTGTTCCTTTTACTTTATTTGTGTGCTCATGCATGTGTGTGGGGGCGTATACAGGTGCACACATCCACACATGCACATGGAAGACCAGAGGAGTGCACAAGTGTCTGTCTCTATCATGCTTCCCCTTACTCCGTTGAGACAGGATATCTCACTGAACCCAGAACTATGCTGGCAGCCGGGGGGGGGGGGGGAGGGATAGATTCTCCTATCTCCGTCCTTCATAGCACGCACATGGGTGCTAGAGCTCTGTATTCACGTCTCCAGGCTTGTGCAGCTAGGGTTCTTACCCTCAGCATCACCTCTCCAGCCCCCACCCCGCCCAAGTCTTGATTGTCAAGAAAAGCAACCCGATGTGACATCTGTACTCATTGAGAAGGAGGAGAAGGCAATCAGAATCTCGGCTAGCAGATAGGCTCATCCCACCATGCCGCATTTGGAAGAGGAGCAGGTGGTAGAGGAAAAAAAAATCACAATGAGACGAGAAGATGACATATTTTGAAAGTATTTGAGCCGGGCGGTGGTGGCGCACGCCTTTAATCCCAGCACTCGGGAGGCAGAGGCAGGCGGATCTCTGTGAGTTCGAGGCCAGCCTGGTCTACAAGAGCTAGTTCCAGGACAGGCTCTAAAAAAGCTGCAGAGAAACCCTGTCTCGAAAAACAAAAAAAAAAAAAAAAAAAAAAAAAGAAAAAAAAGAAAGAAAGAAAAGAAAGTATTTGAACACAAAAATAAAGGTTAGCAAAAAGTCATTTCTCAATGGCAACTGCAGTGTTCCTGATGCTGTTTCCTTGCCTCCGGGGGTTTTGGTTTTGCTTTAAGGAATCCTCTGTGTTTTGAACAGATTTCCATAAAATTACTTTCGTGTTGTGATTGTTTCAAAAGCAGTAGGTAAGCCGGGGGTGGGGGAAAACCGTAATGAAAACAATCCATTTTCCAAACACACAAAGAAATACCCATGTTTAACATTTGAAAGTTTGTATTGATTTTCTGTCCAATGTATTAAGTGACATTTGGAGCAAAAAGAAAATGAAGTTCAGAAAGTTCAGACTGAGAAATAAGCACAGGCGATGTATGAGATTAGGGAAATGATTTTTCCTCTCAACTCCCAACGCTTGGCACAGGACATTTTTATGATGAGATTTGATGATGTTCCTTACAGGTAGGGGGTGTCAGGTCCCACAATTAATGGCTTAATCACACAAGACTATCTCCAAACTCAGAGGTCAATTGCAAGCAGTAAGTTACCCACAGTGGGTCTGGCTTGGCTGTAAGTTGGAGGCAGTTAAGACCTTTCCCTCGGGTATAATTCATTCCCTAAGGCAGCTCAGAAAATACAGGGAAGTACATTGCTATGGTTTGATCAACCTACTGGATTAACTAGGGTTGTTATAGTGAACACAGGTAAATAAACAGCTGGGTGAAAAAGTCCAGGGAGGGAGGTCCAGAAGGGTCCCAAGTGCAGGAGTTCCTACACTATGGAATCGGGGTACACAATCCTCCTAATTGTGTGGGCGTGATCGCCACCTAGAAGTTCCACAAACCGTATTCTTCAGAGATTGCCACAGAGGGGTCTTCGGGATTGATTACCAATTCGATCTCCAGCCTCTCTCCTTCCTTCCCAAAGAGCAGCAAGTGGATCTGAAGTTTCCAAGCTTCTAATCACATGGTTCTTTTTGTGAAAGTCCCTTGCCCAGGAGCCGTCGGGGATCACACTTTAGTACAAAGTCACTTCTAGAACTTCTGTGGCTTAGGAAGTATCAAGGTTTGGGGCATTCTGTCAGGAAGCATATGCCGGTCACACACTACAGTATCATAGTTGTTAGTAGGCAAAGCCTTGTCCTTTCCTGGAGACTCGGCAAGCCTTTCAAGCTTTTAAAAAAATCTGTTTGTTGTCATGTTATATGGATGGGAATTTTACTTGTGTGTATGTGCACCATATGAGTGCAGTGTCCACAGAGGTCAGAAGAGGCATCAGAAACCTTGAAACTGGAGTTACAGATGGTTGCGAGCTGCCATGTGGGTACTGGGAATCAAACCTTAATTTTTTTTTTTTTTTTTTTTGTAAGAGCAACAAATGCTCTTAACTGTAGAGCCGCCTCTCCAGGCCCTAAACTCTTTTTAAATCATGGAAAAAATACATTTTATTTTAATTTAAAATGACATGCTACTATTTTGTGTTACTAAATATTCTCTTAAAATTAATCTTTAATGGCATGCTTTGATCTCTTTAGTGATTGATTCCCTGTCAAAGGGCATTAAATTGGCTTTGTTGTATCCTCTAACAAAGAATGTTAATACTAGAGAATAATCTTTTTAATAAAAGATTATGTGTGGTAATTTTCATCTAGAGCTTACAGATCTGTAACTCACAGAGATGAAGTGTTGGCGGGAAAGTATAGATTATACTATCTAATCTACCCGTGTGTAGGATTATTGTGGTTTGAAAGAAAATATCCCCCAAAGGGAGCAGCACTCTTGGGAGATCTGGCTTTGCTAGGAATGTGTGGTCTTGTTGGAGGAAGTGTGTCACTATGGGGGTGGGCTTTGAGGTCTCCTTTGATCAAGCTATGCACAGTATGGCACACAGTTCACTTCCTGTTGCCCACAGAACAAGATGTAGAACTCTCAGCTCCTTCTCCAGCACCATGTCTGCCTGCACGCCGCCATGTCCTGCCCTGATGATAACGGACCAAACTTCTGAACTGTAAGCCAGCCCAATTAAAAGAGTTTTCCTTTGTGAGAGTTGCTGTGGTCATGGTGTCTCTTCACAGCAATAGAAACCCTAAGACAGGGATTACTTGACAGCTGGTGAAACTCCAAGGCTGGAGGGTACAGCTCACAGGTAGAGTTCTGGAGTGCCCTGCCAAAGGCCTTGGGTTAGATGCTTAGAACCACAGGAAATACATAGAATGAAACGAAACAAAACAAACAAACAAACAAAAACAAACTAGGAAACAGACCTAAACAAAACCTAAACTGATTATAAAGACATAAATTACTTGTCATTGGCAGATTTGCTGCCCTTAGCACACATTATGTGAGAGACGTTATGCTCATACCTTATGTGTGTCTTGGTTTCCTAATGAGCTCATAATGGATTATATTGATTTTACATATAGTGTGCGTGTATAAGTGTGTGTATGTGTGTATGTGCGTGTGTGTGTGTATGTGTGTGTTTGTGTGTGTTTGTGTGTATGTGTGTATGTATGTGTGTGTATGTGTGTGTTTGTGTGTATGTGTGTATGTGCGTGTGTGTGTGTGTGTATTCATGCCTCTATGCTTCTGTCCACATGTGGACTCAGAGAACAACTTGCTCATGTCAATTCTTTCTTTTCACCCTATGGGTTCCATTGAACAAACTCTGGTTGTCAGGCATGGCAGCAACCGCCTTCTCCCATGAGCCATCTTACCTACCAGCCCTGCGACTAGCTTTCTATAAGGCCAGTCCTATTTGGATGTTTTAGGAAGGAGCTAGCTCCTGTTATCCATTTCTACTCATACAAATTTCGCCTAAGGAAGCACGACCATCACTGCCGGAGTCTTTTCCACCCAGAGCTTCCCAGTTCCGACGGACAAGCATCTCTGCTATAGCAATTTCCGTGGCCACAACAAGCCAGGAAATCGGAGTGTCAACGGTGTTGTTGTTGTTTGTTTTTATGCATCTAAATGTCCAGTGTATTTAAAGACCACTTCCAGTCCCCAGCTAGTTCTTTATGATGGCCCAAATCTTTCCAAAAACCAGCACGCATAATGAACTGTTCATATTATTGGGTTCCCTGTGTTTTGGATCATCAATGTTTATAGGTAAGCGTTCTCTGGACTGGTGGAAATACAGGCAGAAAAGTGCTGGGCTTTCCCCGTCTCTTTTCTTTATAGTTTCATTTAATACTACTATATACTTTGCTCACAGTTCATTATCTTGAAATGGCTTTTAGGTGGGATGGCATCTTACTTTGATCCGCTACCGTAACAGTAATAGCAAGCTGCGTTTAAACCTTTAGAATTCATTTACCCTCTCCAAGGAAAGATGAGCGAGAAGGATCAGGATTCACAATGTGAAGTGAAAACACAGAACTCAGAAACGAGGGGTTAGGGAAGTGGCTCAGCTGGTGAAGAATTTGCCTTCCACGCACCTGTTACCCCAGCACTGGGGTGGCAGAGACATGAGGTCCCCAGAAGGTTGTTGTCCAGGCAGCCTAACGGAATCAGTAAAGTCCAAGTTCAGGAAGAGATTGTCTCAAAATTAGGAAGGAAAGATACTGAAAAGACGCCCAACGTTGACCTCTGGCCTCCATATGCATACATATACACATGTGCACACACATGTGCCACACACACACATGGGGAGCAGGAGAGAGGGAGGAGATCCTAGATACAGCCTTGTTATGGCTTCTGCATGCTTAATTGTTTACTCATTTTAATTCTGAGATGATACATCATTACAGGATGCAATCTCTTACAAACGTTGAAATTATATTCCATGGTGGGAATTAAGATTCATGTAATATGTATGATGTAGAAAATCTGTGTTTATTCCTTCACTCTACAGTGTTTAGCTGTGGAGTTGAAATTAGTCAGTCAATATCTGTGACTGGTCAGCTGCACGCATATTGGAGAAACTCTCTTGCAAACATCTGGCACCATGTTCTCATCTACTCATCCTAATCTTGACAGCACTGTTACTAGACGAACATTTCTACAGCCATTTCAAGTTAAGGACGTTGGGCTTTGCAAGGTTTGTCAAACAGTCTGACTGAATTATACCAGTCGGCACGAAGCTGCAGACCTATCTCAGGTCTTCCAGATGAAACGCTTTTCCTTGGTCTCTCCTCCCTCTGCTTGACAGCATTTGAATAATGGAGAGCATCGAGGATGTTAGATACAGCAATGGGGATGAATCGCAAAGGCAGATGCTAAGCAAAAGAAGCCAGGCACAATAGCAAACACTCTGTCTCAGTTCATGCATATGAAATCCAAACGCTGCAGGCAAAAGTAATTCGTGAAGATGGGAAGCAGACTGTGGCTGACAGCTGTGTGAAGGCATGTTTGACAGCACGGGAAATTTCTAGAAGGCCTGTAAGGGCATTTTCCTTGGAGGGTAGGGATGCTCTCTGTCTTGTTACATGGTTGTACTCACCTGACAAGGCTCCAGATGATGAAGGCTTAAACTGGGCCCTGTACCTTGCGTTGTCACGTTTCAATTTCAAGACAGGAGAGTATTATCTTTAAATGACTCGAAGTGCAGTTCCCATCAGCTGCTTTCCTGAAACACTGTGAGACAGACCCACGAGGATTTTTCACTTTGGAATAGAAAGTAGAAAATGGTGTGTTCAGTGACAACAGTGTCTTCAAATACAGCTTGGCTTCTGGTTTAGGTGCGGTCCTTCTATCAGTTCTGCTCATCTGGAGGTGCGTGGCTAACAGAGATTGCACTATCCAAGCTATAGTGAAGTCGGATGCTGTGTGCCAGGTTCAGAACTCCGTGTTGGGATGGAAACTAGAACTAGCTGAACTGCATTCTACCCAATATTGATTTAAGTGACAGGATTAATTAAAACAGTTGAACGGAAACAAGATAGCCGCGTGAATAACAGTAACTGCTGCTTCTATCTAGTTTTGCGTTTTCCAAAGGTTTCTATCTTGAACTTGGCTTGTTTTTAAGAAGCAAAATGTTCTAAAATGTCAGCTAACAAAATATAAGTTTGGGGTTGAATGTCAACATACTGTGGAAGTGGAAAAAGTCTGAACTAGATAATGTCAGTACTCTGCCTCAGTTTGTGCACTAGGAGTATGCTTTGTATTTCTGTGTGGTTCCAGAAAATTCACTGTTAACATATAACATAAACACACAAATTTTTGCCATCTCTGTCTTGTAAGCGTGCAGACTGGTGATAAAGTCATCTTTGGAGGCACATACCTGTGTGGCCTTTGCCATTTGTTACAAGCCTGATGCTCTGAGTTTCAAACCTCAATAAATAACGTGATTAGCTGTGTCAAAGCTTCATCTCTGTGGTTGTGAGAAAACACTAGGACCAAAAGCATCTTGGGGAGGAAAGTTTGGTTCAATTTATACTTCCAGGTCACAATCTATTCTCCCAGGGGGGGGGGAGTTAAGGCAGGAAGCTGCTGGACTATTTGATATTTCTACTCAATATTACCTCCAATAATAGTTAAAGGAGTATAGCATGCTTCTTGTTTGTTGGCTTGCTCCCTGGCTTGAGCTCAGTTAGTTTTCTTAGAGAGAACCAGACCACCATCCTAGGAAATGGTGCTGCCTACCTGAAGTGAGATTCCCTTCTGTATGCTATGAATATGCTTTATCACCATTGGTTATAAAGAAGCTGTTTCAGCCTATGGCAGTGAAGAATACAGCCAGGCCGGAAGAGATAGAGTAAGAGAGTAGGTGGAGTCAAGGCAGACATCATGTAGTTGCCGAAGAAGACAGATGCCAGAACCTTACCCATAGCCCACAGCTTCATGGTGATTTATAGATTAATAGAAATGGGTTAATTAAAAGTGTAAGAGCTAGCTAGTAACACACCTAAGCTATTGTCCAAACAGCGTTGTATTTAATGTAGTTTCTATGTGATTATTCAGGTCTGGGTGTCCAGGAAATGAATGAGCAGTCTCTGTCCACACCCTCCTACATCAATGAACAATCAAGACAATCCCACCCAGGCTTGCTCACAGGCCATTGTGATTTAGGCAATTCTCTAATCAAGGCCTCCCTCTCAGGTGACTTTGGACTGTGTCAAGTTGACAATTAAAATGCACTAGGAAAAGTAACAAGTCTGAATAGCAAACATGGTGACCCCTTACATTATTCATGGAGGATAAGGTTCAAGAAGGATATGGGAAGATCTTTAGTTTGTACTAATGGTTAATATTAAATACAAGGACAGTTCGTTTAGCACAAACTAAGCTCAGAATTTAGACATGGAAGAAAACCAGTCAGCCATTCTCAGCAGTCACAAATTCTAAATACAGCTGTCCTTACACAGTTTGTGTCCGTGTGAGGTTATTTCCCAGATTTGAAAACTTATAAACTACGTTAGTTAGCTTTGGGCTACTATAACAGAGTGTAGGAGATAATGAACTTCAGAGGAGGAAAAATTCTGTTGGCTTACAGTTTCAGAGACATCAGTCTACACCGTGTTGCTTTGGTTCCATGGCAACCATGGGAGATTGCAGAACGAAGAAGCCAGCTTTACCTTATGACAAATGGGAAAGACAGATGTAGCCAGAGGCTAAGATTTCAATGGATCCTTCAATGATCTAACATCCTTCCATGAAGCCCCTCCTCTAAAAGGTCCCACCACGTGGTCTTCCAAATGTCCTGTATATTAACAACCAAGATTTCAACACCTGAGTCTTAGGGCACACTTGTCTAAACCAAAGATGTTACAAATTTTAAAACTGAATCACCACCATCTTCTTTGTCCCCTCAGTGTTTGGTGACCAGGAGCCTACCCAATCCCATGTCAGAAAGTATAAATTTAGGATCTAGATATCCTAGAATCTAGAATTTCTGAGTCCCATCACCCTAGTCATGTCTACGCCTCATCCAAATTGCTTCACTTTGCTCTGTCTTGGCCTTTTAATGTTCATCTGGAAAACTGCAGTCTTCAGTTATTTATTCACCCAGATGCCTGTGTACATCCTTGGGTTTTCTACACCTAGTCTATTTGTGAAGAGACTTCTCCCAAGAGCAATGCCAATGAGAGTCTATAGGCTACTCCACCAAGGCAGATGCATGCTTGAGGGTGATGCCATTACCCTTGACGAAAGCATAGCTTTCTTGTTTACAAAAACACTATAAGCTCAATTTAGAAATAGAGAAGGAGGAAGAAGAAAGAAAGAAAGAAAAAAGCCTAGTATCGGCCAAAAAAAAAAATCACTGCCGAAACGTCTAACAAAAATTTATTAATTTGGTGTTATCTTTCTGTCTCCAGAATATTTTCATTTTACTTTGATGTTCTTAAATGTCCTTATTATTTAGGGAAGTGTGCATTTTCTTATCCTTTCTGGTGACACCCTCTAAGCCCCTTCACCTTGTTTTTTTTTTTCTTTCTCTAATCACTGGAAAGTTACAATTAATATTTAAGTAATTTCGCCCCTCCATTAATTGTATTTTCTTCTAAAGCTTCCCTAGCCTGCTGTTGCCCCTAATGTTTCTTTCATATTTTGATTTTTTTAAAATGTAGATTTAGTTTTTGGTGAATTCCTTGAGGGCTTTTCCAAGTTTTCAGCTCACCTTTGGCTGTATCTCTCCTGCTCTTCTCTGAGTTTCTCATTCTAGCGACAATTTGTAATTGCTGCTTCTTCATAATTCTGTGTTCCTGCTCTAAGTTACCAATATTTCCCTTCAAACAAATTTCTATTGGTTTAGTAATGGCGAAGCTAGTTTTCCCATTGGGTTGGCTCTCCAGCTATGTTGTAGACATCTATCATGTTTCCCTTTTGCCGTCTGCTCCCCCCAGGTCTGAGCTCTTCCCACCCCCCACCCCCGCAGCTTCTGCTGAAGCTCTGCTCCACCACCTGCTGGTTCCACTCAGGTGCTCCCAACTCCAGCCCTGGGCTGGTCATTCAGAGTCTCTTCCCCCACAGAGTGATGGGACTTTTCTGGCCGGTGGATTTCAGGAGAAAAAAGGTCACAGCTAAGAATGTTGCCTCTCTGCCATCTCCCTTGATGTGGCTCCTGGCCTTCATCTGGCCTCAGAATCCCACACCTCCATCTTTTCCCTGTGTTCCTAGGAGTTTCTGACCATCCAGCTGAACCCATTTAACTTAGACTTCTGGAAAATTTCCAGGTGGGAATCTGGAAGGGCATTCCCGGACCCCTATGTTTGATTGCAATTTGGCCATCTTATGTGTTTTTTTTTTTTCTACAGCATTAGAATGTTACAATTTTAAAAGATAAATCAAAACTGACAAACCATTCATTATTTCCTTTTTCAAAAAAAACCTTTATTTTATTTTATATGTGTGTGCCTAAGTGCTTGTCTGTGCAGCACATGCGTGCAGGAGCCTGCAGAGATCACAGAAGGAACTGCACAAATGAGCTGCCACGTGGGTGCTGGGAATTGAACCCAGGTCCTCTGAACGAGTTACCAGTGCTCTTAACCACTGAGCCATCTGTCCAACTGGCCTTATTCCTTTCCAGGCCAGATCCACTATGCTGAAACTGATGCAGCCTTTCTAGCTACATTTTGAGAAATAGCCTTATCTTACATGCGCATCACGTCTAGAAGTATTGTTTATTTGTACTTAAAATTTTTATTTAGAGTATTATACCATACAGCCATTTAAAGGTATTTTGTAAATTTATTATGTTTAAATCATTTCCGAAACAAAACAGAAAACAGAACAAAATGAGATATTTTTTAATCCGAAGAAAGACTTAATAAAAAAATTATAAAACAAAACTTAAAGAAAATAGAGAATGCAGACAAGTTAGAGCCAAGGTTCTCATGTAGTGAACGAGCACCGTGTTGGCTACAAGCTCATTAAGCCTGTTTATTTTTGGAAAAAGATCAGGGCCTTCAGAGGATCCCACTTGACCCCTGGGTCACTAGAGGCATCATCTCCTTAGATGCAAAGGAAGCGAACCGAGTGTCCTTGCGTTCCAGTTGGCATAAGGAACTGGACTGCCTTTTGACCAAAGGGTTTTGCAATGTGCAAGCATGTGGGCCAAGGCCTTTTCAGGCTTGGAATAGGAGCCAGGGGCAGACAAATGGAAAAGACATGCAGGAGTTGATCTAATATGCTTTGTTTTGGAGATTAGATTAAGGCACCCTGCGCTGTGACAGTCATACATCGGCAGCGAAACTTGGCTGGCCACTCACTGTGGAATGATTTTAACTAGGAGGAGGCGTGGCTTGCCTGTGTACTGGGCCAAGCAGCTGGTGTTTCAGCTGACCTGAATGCTGAAACGACGAGTGGAATAATGTTAGTATTTGGAGGACCTTAGAAGAAGTTCAATGTCTGATTTTAATAAAAGATGTATTATTTTTATTTTCTGCATATGGGTGTTTTGCTTGCATGCATGTATGTGCTCCACATGCATGCTTGATGTCCTCAGAGTCCAGAGAGGACATCAGGTCACCTGGCACTGGAGTTACTGATGGTTGTCAGCTGCCATGTGGGAACTAACCCAGGTCCTCTCCAAGATTAGCAAGAGCCCTCTCCCCACTACAGACATTTTTCTTGTCATTAGTCCTGAAACGGTATCACCTGGCACCTATTACACGGCATTTAAATGGCATATGATCAGCATTGTCCCAAAATGATTTTTTTTTTAGATCTACAGATGTGTATGCATGGCTACATAGATATACCATGCAATTTGATACAAGGGAGTTTTAAGAGTCTGGTCTTCAGGGAGGGTTGCAATCAGTGTCCTGTGGATACCAAAGGATGGTACTACTTGTGGAAAAGCTACTTTTAAAATATCATTTACATTGCTGTGGAAGGAAATGCGTTGGAAGAAAATTCAACTTCAAATATAGTGAGAAACATTTAAAATCATTAAAATCATTTTCCAGCTTAGGAAAAAGCCTCAGCTGTCCTTACGTTCACATCGCGGGTAAATTTGGAATGAGAGGGGTATTTTTTGCTTTTGTTTTCAGAATGAGCAGTTTTGTTCTTCCGTTCATCTAGCTACAGATTCTCAGATGGCTAATTTTGCATGTATTTAATGACCACGTACTATGTGCCCAGCATAATCAGGAACTCGTGGGAGATGGGCTGGACAAGGCCTGGAGCACACGGTGGTTAGAGTTGGGAGCAAGCCACTACACAAGGAATCAATGTCCATTTTTAGTTCAGTATGCTGAGAACCCCAGAGCTGGTGGCTGGATATCTACTGAACAAGGGAAGGGGGAAGTTAGGAAAGTGGATTTAAAGTAGATTGTGCACGTAGATGGTCTCTCAGGTGCACAGTAGGTTGGAATACTTGAGAGCTAGAATCAGCCAATCAATCAACATTAAACGAATACAAAACCCCAAAATGGTTGACTCCTCAGAAAACAAGAAAGAAACACGAGTCCTGCGAGGCTATGGAGCCAGATGAGAAAGACTAGCACTCAGGGCACCTGTGGGCCACAGGACGACCTCTGAATTCCATGCTAAGGGATGCAGGTGAGCGATTTCATCAGATTCAGAAGGCCTGCCAGCCACGAAGTAGGCAGGAAAACTGGAGGCCACGTGAGTAACGGGCAGCCAGGCTCCTGCCAAGGAAAGTAAAAGTGTGTAGTGATGAGCGACAGGCTGCATTCCCACCCGGCTCCCGGCCGCCTGGCTAGCTTATGCCCCGAAATAACAACACACAAATTGTATTCTTTTAAGCACTGCCTGGCCCATTAGTTTCAGCCTCTTATTAGCTAATTCTCACATATCTTGCTTTAACCCATATTTAGTAATGTGTGTAGCACAAAGTGGATGGCTTTGCCTCTGAAATCAAAAGAAAAATCTGGTGCCGTCTGGTGAGCCAATGGCTCCTCTAACATCTGTCGCGGGGATAGCTGTGAACACCTACCACAGAGAGCAGTGCGGACAATAAGAAAGGCAAGTAGAAGCTTGGTAGCTGAGATTTGGGAGAGGAGAGGCAATTGCGGGAAGTGGGCAGTGGGCCTCCCTGGGATTCTGCTCCAGCTGGAAATGGAACAACACGTGGCTGGAGCTAACTCTTTCTTTGAATATGATCACTTGGTGTGGACAATACCAGCAAGCATCAGACACCATCCACCGGGCCTCTCTCAGAATGGCCCAGACAGGGAACTGGTCTGAGTTGCGTGTGGAACCAGGGCCTCTCCTGTGATGCCTTGGGGATGGGCCACCAGCTGGGGCCTCTCTGTCTCAGCACCTCACATGGCCTTTGGGCTGACATGGAAAATGCCTAAAATGAGCATCTGTATGTTGGGAGTGTAAAGGTTGATATCGCAGGCCATGTGTCTAGGAGGCTGACAGTGGGAGTGTGCAGAAAGACGGAGAGAAATGAAGATCAGAGGGAAGAGTAAAGTCTTGGGAGGAGACTCCACCCACAGAAGCTACATTTCAATCACTTGAGGGATAACAGGTAGCGATCTGTTCACTGACAACAACAAAACACTACCCAAATCCTTGGCATTAGTGTCTACTTCTGGCGGCCTAACTGTGGCCCCTGTCACCTGTCTGTCCCTCTGGTCACTCTGCGTCATCCACAGGCTGTCGGGCACACTCCTCAGGTGGGGCCTTCACCCTGCAGCTCCCTTGTCCCTCACACTCACATCAACGCCCTCACCACCTTTGGATCTATGCTCACCCATCCTCCCTTGGAGGAGGCCTTTCTCCACTTCAGTGACATGCACGCTGTCCCTCTCTAAAGGCTCCAACTCTTTTCTCTGCTCTTCTCCTCATTGCAGCTCCTGGCCTCTCAGACGATGGCTTTTTTACTATTCATTTTCTTGTCCTCTTTTGCCAAAATACAAACTCTAAAAAGACATGTATTTTAGTTTTCCCTGCTGCCCACTCTTAGAACAGGACCATCCACAAAGTGAATCCTCAACAAACCCTGGATGAATAAATGAATGAATGAATGAATGAATGAATGTTTTTTTAAGGTGCAATACATGAACACACCAAACCCGGCTGGTGCTAAAGTAATTCTGTGCATGAGAACCCCCAAGTCCACATAGCCTGGAATCTGTGTGATATTGAAAAACAAATTCAACATCAGTAGATACCATTTGTGGTGACTGGGAGGAGACTCACACTGCTCTGAAACACGCTGGGCATCTGAACACCCCGCCATGCACAATAAGAGGTACAGCTGTCACTTCTGTTTCTTGAGTGTTTCCATTAGTGAAAAGGACTGGGAGGGGGGATGCAGATCTTCCAAAGGAATGGTGGTTCAAACCATTTCTCTCCCCACACCATAAGAAAGTCTGTTGGACACACAACACAGTACAAACACACACACACACACACACACACATGTATGCATGCACATCTTAGTAAATTTTTTGTTGCTGAAACAAAACCCCTGACACCGGGTCATGGGTAAGAAGAGGTTGGTTTAGTGTGCAATTCTGGAGTGCTAAGAGTTGTACTGGGTCAGCTTCTGGTGATGGGGTGCATCACAAAAATGAAGGGAGTGCAAGGGAGCTGTGTGTGAGAGCCATAGCCAACTGAGAGAGGGAGCACGTTCCTGGAGAGAAGTGAGGCAGTGAGGCTTGCAGGTCTGTCTTTTATTCTTTTCTTTTCTTTTCTTTCCTTTCCTTTCCTTTTTTTTTTTTTTTTTTTTTTTTGGCTTTTCAAGACTGGGCTTCTCTGTGTCACAGCCCTGGTTGTCCTGGAACTCACTCTGTAGACCAGGCTGGCCTTGAACTCACAAAGATCCACCTGCTTCTGCCCCCCGAGTGCTGGGATTAAAGGTGTGCACCACCACTGCCTGGTTTAGGTCTGTCTTTTATAACAACTTGCTGGCATCAAGCTCTTCTCAGGGCAGTACCTTCATAATGAGGTTATCTTTTAAAGACTCCACAATCTCACTACCAATACACTGGGAACTGACTCTTCAGTATAAGAGCGCTTGATACAGCCCGGCGATGGTGGTGCATAACTTTAATCCCAGCAGAGTCAGAGGCAGGTGGATTGTGAGTTCAAGACCAGCCTGGTCTACAGAGTAAGTTCTATAACAACCAGAGCTGTTACACAGAGAAACCCTGTCTCAACCTCCTCACCAATATAAAGAACCATTGATAGAGAGAACCATGTCAGATTCATTCGTAGACCTTTGAATGTGTGTAAAAGCATATTAGCCAATATATGTCACACTGTCTTCGCAAATCTAGTTTTTCTGGCATTGCTATTAAAATGGGTTTGCTTCTCCAAGACAGCTCTGGTGTGTTGCCTGTTGCATGCACTACATCCCACTGGAAACTTACCCTTTTCCTTGAGGGGTAAACAGAGAGGCCTCTGCAGACAACTTTGTTGTTAGTGAATCTCCTGCCTAAACCTTAAGTGTACTCTCTTGTTCTGCTGAACCAAATAGGTCAGCATAAAAGTCTCAGTTGTTAACACTCTTTTGAGGCTAAGAAAGGTCAAGAAGTGTCTGGGTGGGCTGGAGAGATGGCTCAGTGGTTAAGAGCACTGCTTGCTCTTCCAAAGGTCCTGAGTTCAATTCCCAGCAACCACATGGTGGCTCACAGCCATCTGAGTGACACCTGATGCCCTCTTCTGGCCTGGAGGCATACATGCAGACAAAATACTGAGAATACTGTATATATAATAAATCTTTAAAAAAAAAAAAAAAGAGAAGTGTCTGGGTTCCGTCTACTCTCTGCTTATTCTCCACCAGAGATGGTGGCCCTTGAGAAAAATGGCAAGAGAGCCGGCAAACAGAGTATGGCAGGGACGGTCCTCAAAGGATGGCGCTTTGGGATGGTTAATCTCAACTTCCAACTTGAGGAGAGCCAGAACCTAGGAGGCCACCCTAGAGTAAGGTTCGCCTCTGAGAATGTCTGTGAGAATTTATTTTAATGGGGTTCATTGATGTGAGAAGGTACACCTTAACTGTGGGTGGGACCATGTACCTGCCTGGGATCCTAGACTGTATATTCAAGGCAAGCTCTAAAATTCATCTCACTTCAGGGCGCAGCCTAGAGAATGGTGCCACCCACGGTGGGCTGGGTCTTCGTATCTCAATTAGCTATCGAGACAATCCCAAACATGCCCACAAATAAACCTAGTTTAGACAATCCTCCATTAGAACTCTTTCTGGGTGATTTAGGTGTGTCACATCGCCAATTAAAACTAGCCAACATGGATGGTTAATACTGGTTGCCAGCTCACATGATCTGTATATACTTCACCAGCAGACAAATCTCTGGGCATGTCTTGGAGGGAGTGTCTAAATTTGGCCAATTGATGCCAGAAGACCCACTCTAAATTTGAGTGGTACCATCCCATGGGCAGGATATTTGAGTGGAACCATCACTCCAGCCCCTGGCATCCATATATCTATCCAAAGAGTCTGGAATGTTCAGGTGGGGACTCCAGCCCAAGCCTCTGTCTCTGAGAAAGTCCACCATCAGTGGCTCCACCCTCAGGGGGCATTACTCTACCCCCAACAAAGCTCGACATCAGGCTCCACCCCAGAAGGTATTAAAAGCCCATACCTCATGGTTTCCCATAGCCGTCTCCTCATCTTCCCCTGGGGCCACCACAGGAATGCTGTGCTCAGAACAGACCTGGATTTATTGATTTGGTTTGATTGGTTTATTACATGAGTGGTGGCAGATTCTCATTAGCCAAAATTTAAACTTAACACAGGGTGTGGTGGTTTGAATAGATATGGCCCCCATAGACTCATGTGTTTAAATGCCTGGCCCAGGAGTGGCACTATTAGGGGACATGGCCTTGTTGGAGGAAGTGTGTCACTGTAGGGACAGGCCTGAGATCTCCTATGCTCAAGCTATGTCCCATGTCACACTTACTTCCTGCTGCCTGTGGAATGAGATATAGAACCCTCAGCTCCTTCTCTAACATCATGTCTGCCTGCACACCACCATATCCCGCCATGATGATAATGGACTAAACCTCTGAAACTGTGAACCAGCCCTGATTAAATGTTTTCCTTTTAAGAGTTGCTATGGGAGCTGGGCCATGGTGGTGCACGCCTTTATTCCCAGCACTCAGGAGGCAGAGGCAGGTTCATCGCTGTGAGTTCAAGTCCAGCCTGGTACAGAGCTAATTCCAGGGCAGGTAGGGTTGTTACACAGAGAAACACTGTCTAGAAAAACAAACAAACAAACAAACAAAAAAGTTACCATGGTCATGGTGTCTCTTCACAGCAATAGAAACCCTAAGTAAGGCACAGGGGTTCCTTGATAAAGGATAAAGCAAACTAAGCACAGACATTCATACAATGTATCAAATAGCCCAGGCTCCTGATGCCCTCCTGCATGCTTAGAGTTGAACTGTGAACCAAAACAAACCCTTCTTGCTCTGAGGTGTTGCTGGGGAGGGAGGTAGAAGCTGAGGTGGGGGTGGAGGTGGAAGTAGGGGTGGGGTGGAGTGGGGGGGAGGTGGAGGCTGGAGTGGGGGTGGAAGTGAAAATGAGGACGAGGTGGAGGTGGGGTAGGAGTAGAAGCAGGGGTGGAGATGGAGGTGGGGGAGATGGAGGTGGGGGAGGTGGAGTTGAAAGTGGGGTTGAAGGTGGGAGGGGGTGGGGCAGTGGAGGTGGAAATGGGAGAGGAGGGAAGGTAAAAGGGATGGAGGAGTGTGGAGGTGGCAGTGTGGTGGGGTGGGGTGAAGGTAGAAGTAGGGTGGAGATAGAAGTGGGGGTGGGGTGGAGTGGGGGAGGTAGAGGCAGGGTGGGGGTGGAAGTGGAAATGGGGATGTAGTGGAGGTGGGGGTGGGGGTAGAAGTGGGAATGGGATGAGGGTGGAGGTAGGGATAAAAATGGGAGTTGGGGGGAAGTGAAGGTCCCAGGGGGTGGGGAAGTTAATGTGGAAGTGGGAGTAGAGGGGGGTGGTCGTGGCAGTGTGGTGGGGTGAGGTAGAGGACAGAAGAATAATTTGGGAAGAGGCTGGGAGCAGGTGCTCTCCACAGTTTAAGAAAGACATACACTTAAACTCAAAAAAACGGCCAGCAAGGCTGAACTGTCTTGACTTTGGTCCTTGCATTGGCCAGGGGGTGGGGGGAAATTAAGCAAGCCACAGATTTTTAATTTGCTAAAAGGTGCCAAGGTGGCTGTGGCTGTGTAGCGTGACTTTGTAGCAGCCAGCATCCCCGTACAGCTGGCTTTGCTCCTACCCAATGGCTGATAATCTATGAACAGCTGGCTGAAATGGACACCCCCCTCCATCAACGTCCTCAGGGAACACCTAGACCCACGTTTGTTGTCCTGAAATCCTGCTGCGTACAGGGCACCTCTTATCTGCCAGCTGTTCACATCTTAAAGGAGGCATTTGACCATCCGGAGATCCTTGCCCTCCATTACAGACCCACAGCTCTCGACAAAGTAGCAGGTCCCCAGGAAACCGGGGACAAATGGCTAACAAGATGCCTATTGGCATACCAAAACTGACCTGGCTGCCAAGTTTACTCAGCTCCTCTCTGCCTTTCTCAACTGCACCCCCTACCCTACACCTCTTCAGCCCAGGGGTTTTGCTTTTCTGTTTTCTCAGACATTTTGATCATAAGCTCTCTTGGTGATCTCCCCACCCCACCCCGCCCCCCTCTCTCTCTTCCCTCTTTGCCCTCTAGTCCTCTCTCTGTGTCTTGCCTTACGCCAGAAAAAGAGTGTGAGCACAGGCCTAGGCCCTGCCCAGGTAATCGGAGGCAGCCTAGTGGACCCGCCCTCTGAAAGGCGGGGCCCGGCCCAGAAAATGCGGATTCCCACAGCACCCAGGGACGGAAGGTGAGTGGCCCACGTAAACAGGCCAGTCGGTCACTCTCTTCTCCAGAGAGACAGTGAAGGGACATGAGTTGTAAAGATGAGAATTCACTGAAGTCCAGATCGGACAGGCGAAAACACCGCGTACAAAGACGCTCTGCCTACTGGGGTGTGGCTCCGAGGTGTGACACCTGCTGGACGTGCACACCGCCCTGACTTCTTGGCTTTAGTTTTACCCATGAAGCTGTCAACAGCAACACTTACAAGGAACCGCTGCTGGGAAGGAGCTCTGGAGACTCATTTCCCCCAAACGCGCGCTTGGGGGGGTGGGGGGGGTTTGAAAGGGCACCAGCTCAGTCACGCACACCCTTAACTCATCCTTTGCTTCAGGGCTTATCTCAGGGGAACAAGAGCACAGAAGTATCTGGGTTGCTTTGTATTGGGAAGCTAGAAGCGCAACATGCTTAATTTATCAGCAATGGAGTCTGCTGGATAACTTGCCAGTGGCCCGCTTTGAGTACTACCCTTAAGGTGGTCTGTGTGAAGACTGAATTTCAGCGCTTCCTGCTGCCACTAGAAGCTTCTCTACCATTGCCTGCCCGGAGGACAAGGATCCCTCCTTCTGAGAACAAGAGCTCATAAAGGCCTTTGCAGGAAAGTCTTAAAAGCAAACGAATTAGTACTAAAACATCATGATTTGTTTTTCTTTTTAAAACGAGTCAGTAAATTATGCAAATGTTTTATAGAGATATTTTCCGTATTGAAATATCCCCTCCAGGAAGGGAGGAGCCTCAGGAATTAAACGTATTCTGCACACGTCAGGAAGCTGGAAAGCCCAAGGTCCTGACTCCCTACTGTGATTAAAGAAAGAGCAAAAGGGGTCTCTGACCAGCTGAGTAGTTGGGTGGAGACTATCAGGCCTGTGGAGCTGTAGGAAAGTCCCAAAGAGAACCCCAGGGCTGCAGCTTCTGTGAGTCTTCATCAGCCATGCTCATGTGAGCTCTTCAGTGGCACAGCTGAATCTGATTCCTCCCTGCTCCTGTAAGTAACCTCAATAAAAACTCATTGCTTCACCAAGTTGGGCTTTGGTAGACTCATTGCTTTGGTCCGTTGTAGGGGTGAGTAGGGGCGTATGTGTCATGTCCCACACTACAGAAAGTAGATCCATATGCTTACCCAGAAATATTACGGGGAGATAATATCTTTGTTCCTGTACTAGTCTGCTGCTTCCTCTCTGTAGGATAATGATAACTCCCATTTTCCTTTCAATAGATAAAAATTCAAGTCTCTAAAAAACGACAAATCCTGCCCACACCCTTCCTCATTGGTGCAACCCAACAAAAAGAAGGAAACAAAAACATACCCATCTCTTTTCCTCACCTCCTTTCCTTTACCCCAGAGGACTGTCCAATGCAATCTTCCCCCCCCCCCAATAAATCATCATTCTGGTTGCTCTTTATGCAGAATAATTCTTGGCACCTCCTTTTCTAGCCACTGCCAAAGCCACAGCTGCGCTCCGCGGCGGCCTGTTCTCGCCTGCCGCATCTCCCTCCCACCCTGAGATTTGCTAAAAACAAATCCAAACAATATCACTCCCAGAAAGTCTGTAGTGCTTTTTGTCAGTCCTCGTATTTGCACCTGAAGAATTTAATGCCGTGGAATTTTCGGGCATCTTTGTATGCCTTGGGTTCTGACTGCTTTAAGTGCGTGACACCTGCCCTCAATGATCCCTATTAAACCAAACGTAAAAATTTGATTTTGCTGGCACAACAAGCAAAGCTCAGCTTCTGTTTTTCTCAAAGCCATTCACATGACACCTTCATCTGCCTGTAGCCATCCTCCTGCTGTGGTGATCTAGCACAGGTGAGGTGTCTTAGACAATGCATACTGATGGGGAAGTTTGGGGTGAGAACATCGGCAAAGTCAGGGTCTACTGAGGTCTGACAGCAGCCGCCTTCTCTTCTCCCTGTGTTCTCACACAGCAAAGCATCAGCCCTTCTCTCCTTATCAGGGCTCCAATCCCTTCACCAGGTTCCCACCCTCCTGACCTTATCTAGTCATAATTATACCCTAAAGGCCGCATCTCCAAATACTATTTTGTTAGGAGTTGAGGTTTGAATATGAGAAGTTTGGGGAGATAACCATGCAGGCCATAAGATGGATAAGAGACCAGTGGATTTAAGGGCTCTGGTATAGCTCCTATCTTCCTCTCTCAGGACTCCAGTCAGAGAGGCCTGTCTTCTGTTTCTCAGACACATCCAACTTGCCTTGCCCTGAAATACTTTGTGGCTGCCGTTTGGAATATTCTGCTTTTAGACCTTGACAAGCCTTGGATTTGTGCCTTTGGAGACAGTTCAGACAACACCCTTCACCACTAACCTAAAGGATGCCCCCTTCTATTGAGTTACTGTATAAAGTCCCTGTTTCTTCCTTCACATGTGACTCTTCAACATTGTCTTGTCTGGATATGAAATGGCTTGCCTCCTGTCTGTCACTCTCTGGAGTATAGGTTTTATGGAAGCAGAACTGCAGAACTAGTTCTTTCTGGCTTTCCTCCACCTCTGCATGCCTCTGAAGGGTACAGCCATGTAATACAACATACATGAGTGATGTCTACCCCAAGACCACACTCTCAGTATTAAGTATTTTTCCCTAAGCGACAAACCTCTCTGCTGATGCAAGAATTCTAATCAGATCAAATTAGAAGAAACACGGGTTTAATGGATGCCAACACTCCTGGGTGGCCCCTGGGGGAACACAGAGAGGGAAACAGAGAACCAAAAGGCCACGGGAAACCGGGAGACCATGTGTTCATTCTTTGGGGTGCAGTTTAAATAGTACCGTGGGAGTGCCATTTGGTGGGCTTTCTTGGAGGTGGAGTCTGGACTGCAGCCATTCCCAGGGGAGGGGTTTGGAAAGGAACTTTCTGCCCAACATTCCAAAAATAGATGGGGGTCTGGGGTGAAGCCCCCAGCTAAACACTCAGCATCAGTCTAACCCGATAGTACAATGGCCCCACACTCGTGAAACTGAAGGCCACAAGAGAGTCATAGGTTGTAGGACCCATAGGTCTACCTCTCCTCCTGGGGCTCATACTGAGGATAGCTTGCAGTTTCTGGCAAAACATCCTGTTTGTTCCTGTGCTCCCCTGCTTCCGCTGGTGGTTAGCTATAGGGGAGTAGTTTACTCCTTCTTGAGCCTGGTAATTTCACACCTCTGTGTGCTGTGATTACCATTAATGAATAAAGAAACTGATTTGGACCTATAGCAGTGCAGAACTTAGGTAGACAGGGAAAGCTAGGCTGAATGCTTGGAGAAAGGAGGCAGAGTCAGAGATGTCATGGAGCCTCCACCTGAGACAGATGCTGGGAACACTACCCGGTAAGCCACTGCCACATGGCAATACACAGATTAATGGAGATGGGCTAAATTAAGATGTAAGAATCAGCCAATAAGAAGCTAGTGCTAATGGGCCAAGCAGTGTTTTAATTAATATAGTTTCTGTGTGATTATTTTGGGTCTAAGATAGACAGGAAGCTGGGAACCAACAAGCAACCCTTCTTACTACATACCTGCCTAGGGGGATTTCCATTGTGCAGCAGTTAGGTATATAAGGTTTTCTCTAAGCTTGAAAAAACGGCATTTGGCATTCTCTCTTCATGGATGACCCACATCTCTTGTTTTTCAATCTCCAGGCTTTTTGCCCAGCATGTGAACCATCCCATAGTGCAGGCGTTACAACAGGTGACATGCAAAAATCATGTCAGCACATGTCATCTGACACTGGAAGCTTCTCCCAGGCAAAGTCAAGAGGTACTGAAGATATACCACGTAGCTAAAAGTCCCCCTGTCTCTGCCCCTCACTTGGGGAAATTCTAATTCTTTTCTTTAATCCTATTACGGGTTGGATGTCTGTTAGACCCTCCCCTGAACATACCAATTATATGCCGAGTGCCTAATTCCCAATAAGATGGTATTAGTAGGTGGGGTTTTGGTGGGTAATTGAGATTCTGAAGTCATAGCATGAGCCCCCTAGGAAATGTATGTGCCTACAAGAGAAAAGACATCATCAGAGTTTCCCTTTTGTGTGTGAGGACATGGAGGTGAGGAGGGAAAAGCTGATCATCTGCCAACTGGAAGTGAGCTCCTGGAAAGAAGCAAGTCTTGACAGTGAACAGAAAAATGAGAAACAAGGTGCCACTTTATGCCATCTATTCTGGGGTATATGCTACATAGCTCCCATTAACTAAGACACTCCCCCAACCACTCCATCAAGTTTCAGTGTGTGTCTTACCTGTGGCTCCCTCTCTGTCAACCCAGCTCTTTTCCTACTGGCCCATTGCCTTCTGGGTTGAGACTGCGCCATCCCCCTTACTGGCTGCCTTTTCCCTTTCCCAGTGTGCTTGATCGATATCCCCATTTCAGATCAATGCCAATGACTTCACATATAATATATGTGAATTTTATATAATATAATAATATAAGTGACTTCATAGAGGATTTGCAAGACCCCCCCCCCCCAAACACACACTTTATACTCTCCCTAGACCTGTTGGCCTCTGGTTAATCTGGTACCAGAGGTGACCGGAGGAGGCTGCTACATCCCCTGCTTTGTCTCTTGCTACTCCTTCATCAGCAAAATCTTTCATCGTACCTAGAGTCCCCTTGCTAACTGTGCAATTATTCCACTTTCCCTGTCAATATGCCCCAGAACCTTTTTCTTTCACATTCCCAATACTGTTGACAACAGTTAAAGAGATCAAGCTGCATTTTCTAAGTCCCCAGTACATTTCCTGCTAGGTATAAGGCTTTGGAAATTTACAGCCACCATTTGTTTAAGCAAAGCTAAGCATTGTGTTACATGCCTGTAATCCTCATACGTCAGAGGTTAAGGCCAATCTGAGTTGTGTAGCAGGATCCAGGTCAAAACCTGCTGTTTGGTGGACCAAGTCCTAAGTGCATTCCTGCGTAAGTACTAGAGGTGGCCCACTCTTTACCCTTGAATACTAAACATTTGGCAAATCTCTGGAGTAATAAATATCTGCTTATTAGGATTCATAGATGCTTACTCTTCAAAGGCCAGCTATGTTCAAATTTTTAATTAACTTAAATGCTTATTGTCTGGGGAGTGCTAAAGTGGGCAAGTCAGTCTTCTGAAGGCCAAGGGAGACTCTCAGAGTTTTAAAAAAAAAAGACTTAAAAAAGTCTCAAAAAAGAAAAAAGTCCAAATCAGATGTAACCAGCAGACATCATAGCTGCTCATGACAAGTTTCAGAATAAAGATGAAGGAGGCTCAGAAATGGACCTAGAACCACATTCTTATTGGCATCAGAAAACAAAATCAGGGACCACTAAACCAGGATTAAATGTTCCCATTTATTTTGAGAGATATGGTTCATATGGTGCTGAAAGTTTGGTGGAGACACGAACTTTAAATCATGTGTCAGATAAATGTGGCCATTCCTTATCCTTACAAATCTCAGGAGCCAGTTTGTGATCAGTCAATCAGTTATGGGCATAGTCTGTAGATAAAGGACTGACTCTCAGGTGAGTCATTCCACAACTTAAGAAAAAAAATTGGATACCTGATATATTCCAGAGTTTCTGGTATTCTCCAAGGGAACTTAAAGAATGTTGAGTTTTAAGGACAATCCCCACATAGATATTGAAGGAAAGTCTTTTGTGTATGAAGGAGAATAACCAAGAAGCTCATGGAATCAATGAATGAGCATACAGAGGGCAAAGAGATATGTTGTGAGTCTCCAAGTGGGCAGGAATTCAGAAGAAACCTGGGGGAGAGAAGCAGGTCTCTCAATCCAGAGGTCCTGTTCATAGAAGTGGGTCCACTCCACCTTGACTGAAGGTCAGAGAGCTTAAGCCTTCTCTTGCTCTTTCAAAGTCATTGACAAGAAGTCTGACTTAAGAGAGGCTGCAAACAAGATATTCTGACCTAGGGTGTAGGTACTTGGTGCTTTGGATATTAAGATGGCCCATAGAGGTAGATCCTTTCCACCTTAACAAAAGGTCAGAGAATTCAAGCCTATTACTGCTCCTTCAAGGATATGACAGGAGGGTTTGACCCAGGGAGTGGATACTTACAGAATGCTTAGTCTAAGGTGTGGTCATTGTATGTCCTGCCTAAACAACAGAATATTTAACTAAAGGATATAGTTGCTTGATAGTTCAAGTATTGAAGCAAGTAATTGTTCTGTTTGTCCTTTGTGCTATGTTAAAGCAGTCTTTTGCCTTCTTCCCCCCCTTTTGGACTGGAGTATATATAAGCATATGGAAAATAAAAACAGGCATATTCAGTATACCATGTTCACTGGACAGCCCTCTGTTGTTCTATCCTATGTCTCTCTGTATTTCTTTCTTATCTCTGTTCCTTCTACCCAATTTCTCTAATCTACATGCCCCTATCCTGGAGTGTATGAACCCATTGAGGCTGGACCCCGACAGATGTCACCCAAACATGTGGCTATGACAAATGTGCAGGTGGATTTTATGAATAAGAAGATCCGGTTATGCCAGGTGTGGTGGCACATGCTTTGATCCCAGCGCTCTGGAGACAGAGGCAGGTAGATCTCTGTGAGTCCGAGGCTAGTCCAGTCTATAAAGCAAACTCTGGGACAGCCAGGGCTGCTATATAGAGGAACCCTCTTTCAACTCTCCCCACTCCCAAGAGAAGAAGACCATGTTGATTGGGAGGATTTCAAAGGCAGCTCCAAGAGAAAACATTAAAAATTCAGACTATTCTTGAAGGTTAATGTGCATGTGTCAAGTGGCCACAGAGAGGGCAGGGCAATTTGGGCCTTTTCTTTTTTAACTTTGTGTCTTGAATGTTCTAGACAAGTCTTTCTCTTGGCTGGTGCTCATGTGAAAGGGAGCCTCTCTGACCACGACAAGGAGCAGCCTGGGTCTATGAATGTAAACATAAATTTAGAAGGCAGTTTGAAAGCACAGCCATTTAGCAAGTTAACAAAGCTGGTTCTACTCTAGGGTCTATGACTTCCCAGTTGTGGCTTTGGACCAGGATTACAGTACCAGGCATGTCCTAAAATCTAATCAGAAAGTGATTAGTCACCCCACAACAGTTGTGACATTGTTCTATCGGTGGGCACATCTCATGGACGTATGAGTAGCACTAACTGGATTTAGTGGGCTATCTAAAACCAAAAATCCAAACAATAACAAACCACATTGAGAGGGGTCAGAGGGGGAAATAGAAGATTAGATATGATCATATTTCATTGTGTGTGTGTATGAAACTCTCAACAAATAAGGAAAAACATTGTAGTGTTTTATGTCACATTTGAATAGCCCCAAAAGAGAGACAAGAATGTCCTACCCATATTTGAAAACTGTTATTCAGTTTGGCAAAGGAGTCAATCATGACGTCCATAAATGTGTGAAGGGCACCTCTTTGGGGCTTTACTTCTCAGTGTCCACTAACATTCATGCCGAACTGTGCCTGGAGAGCATGTGCTAAGCACTTATTTACCGGTACTCAGATGATATCAGAAAGACACCCAGGAGCCAGTTTATCTAGGGCTCTCGGGGGCCAAGTAATGGCTTTTGTATTTTAAATTCTCAAACAGAAAGCTATTAGAGGGTTTAGAATAGACGAATAAAGGAGACCGTATGAGCGAGGCAAAGTGTAAGCAGAGATGGGTTAGGAAAAAACATACGGTGGTGTTCACTGGGCACTTGAGAACCAGGTGAAAAGATGCAGTCAGGTTTGAGGTCATCTCAGCAAGGTCAAGTCAACAGGGATGCCCTGGATTGTTTAGGGGAGACTTAGGAGGGAAGGAAGAAATAACCACTGACTCCAAGGTCCAAACAAGCGGAAGAATGTTGTGGATACTTAATGAGCTGGCAATCCACTCTTTTCAGACACATTAAGTTTGAGACACCCACTGTCCATCAGAGAGGAATTCTTCCAGATGAAGCTAAGGGACTGTGTTTTAGCAGAACCAAGAGATATCAGAGTAACTATTCCTGGATGGAGCCATGATGTGTGTGTCATCAGTGTGTGTGTGTGTGTGTGTGTGTGTGTGTGTGTGTGTGTGTGTGTGTGATGGGGGAAGGGAGATCCATCAGAAATGCAGAGCGCAGACATAACCTAACCGACCTGTGTGACTAACACCTCGGATTGTGTCATCCAGGGATGACAGTGAGCCACTGTCTGAAAGGCTATGGTCTGGTTTTTGGTTTGTCACAGCAGTTCTGGAAGAGGGGAAATGTCAGCTTCTTTAGAAGATGTTGCTCATTGCCTGGAATGATCGCTCTGATGAAAGGGCTCAGTGAGGGTGAGAGGTACGAAGCCATCACCCTTAAGGCTTCATTAGCCTACCATAAAATCTTCAGATTCATTCTATGTGTGAGTTCATTTTGGTTCATGATGAGAGAGAGAGAGAGAGAGAGAGAGAGAGAGAGAGAGAGAGAGAGAGAGAGAGAGAGAGAGATTCATTCTGTAAGTTCTGCTACTCTAGAGAACCCTGACTTATACAATGCATTTCTCCCCCATTCGAACCCAGACAAAGGAACTTCCTGCCACCATGAGGAATATGCATTCCTGTGTTGAACAGAGGGAGTCAGGTCTTGCAGCTAGTAGCTTGACCTTATTTGTTCACTTGAAGATGTGCAAATATCATATAAGTAGGCCAGAAACTCAGCTTCATCCTTTCTCTAGAACTGTCACTCATCCAGACAAACATCACCTGGTGATGGAACGGTATCCGAGAGCCTGCTCGTTACACTGTATCCGAGAGCCTGCTCGTTACACTGTATCCAAGCGCCTGCTCGTTACACTGTATCCGAGAGCCTGCTCGTTACACTGTATCCGAGAGCCTGCTCGTTACACTGTATCCGAGAGCCTGCTCGTTACACTGTATCCGAGAGCCTGCTCGTTACACTGTATCCAAGAGCCTGCTCGTTACACTGTATCCGAGAGCCTGCACGTTACACTGTATCCAAGAGCCTGCTGTATCCTCTTTGGAGGCTGAGAGAGATAGCCCCATCATTGTTTCCCTAGCCCCTCCCACTTCGCTCTTCCTCTGTATGTTCTCACTCATCCCCCTTGTCACAGTGAGCCTGAACTTGCAGAATGCTTGGAGGACAAGGGAAGTGTGTGAGTGGAAATGCAACAGTTATGGAAAATGAAGCCTTCAAGGTTCGGGCCGTAAAGATTGCCTTTCAGTTTTCTCTGGTATTTTAAAGCTCAAATTTTTAAACTAAAGGTGATGCAAAGGAGGCTTCTGGAGGTGATAGCCATGTTCGTTGCTAGACTGCGGCGAGACGAAAAGGGTGAGTATATATGTTCAAACTCATCAAATTGTATACAAGTGCATGTGGGTCTTGTGTACATCAATTATATCTCAATAAAGTTGTTGATTGTTTTGTAGGATGTTGGTGGGCCAGAGAGATGACGCAGCTGTTAAGCGCACTTACTGAACTTGCAGAGGGTAAGAGTTCAGTTCCTAAAATCCACATTGGGTGCCTCACAACAATCAATGGGTAAGGGCCCCAGGGGATCCAATGCCCTCTCCTACAAGTCTTTGCAGGCGCACGCACACGCACACGCGTGCACGTGTGCTCACACACTCACAGCATATATTCACAGAGACACATACATCCTCATAAATAAAAACAAAAATCTTAATCTTTTTCTCTAAAAAAAAAAAGTAGAAGTTGGGAATGAGTCTAATTTTAAACTGCTTCACTCTTGCCTGTTCATGCATGAAGCCCACTGTGCGCCAGCCTGTGCTAGACACTGGTGTGTAAGCATGTTCTCATCTCTGTTCCAGCACATCTACCCAAGAACACACAAAGAGCACAGGAAGCCATCAGGACGGAGCTGTGATAACAGTGCTTATGATAGGGGCGCTGAGCACTATGGGAACCACGGCAGGGGCCGGCCTGGCCTGGGGGTGGTCTGAGACTGTGACTCATATAGCTATCAGTGACAAGCAGAGTGACCTCCCCCACAGACTTCAGCCGGAGGGGGGAAAAAATCAATTTTCCTTCCCATGACCATCTTATTCACACACGAGTATGCTCTCATTCCTATTCACTGGCTCCCGAAAGCCGTCCCTTTGCAGGGGCTCCAAACACACTGATTAAACAAAGGGGTTTGGAGAAGGGCAGACAAAGCAAGGGAGAAAGAGTTTCATTCTCTGTAAATGCCAGATTTTCTGCATCAGTGAGGCTGCAGCTGTGACAAGCATCAGGCTGTTTCCTAGGGCGTGTATTTCTAATGCACCATGGAAAGAAAATATTAATAACATTGGGGGAGAGGTAAATAGGCTCAATTATTATAAAATCTTGGGAGTAGACGATTTTTCATAATAACAGGAATTCAGCATGTTGAATAAACATAGAAAATTACATTGTTAAAATAAAATACGGTCACATTTTCTGCTTTAATCTTCAAGCATGTCAAGAACGAAGTCCTATTAAGAAATTTATCTTGCTGTTTCATCTAAGCTTCTGAATAAAGTTGGAATAGTTGGCACATAAAGATGCTGACATCATTTCTATGTGGCTGTCACTCATTCCGGTGAAACAGTTCATAAATTGTCATTTTACCTAATTGGTTATCCAATATCCAGGGTCAGCCCAGAAATTATATACATACAGGTAACACTAAACAGACTGAGTAGGCTGTGCGTATATATTTCAGAAAGCACAAAGCAAGAATGGGTTACATGGGAGGGATGTAAGAGAAGGGGGAACATATTGTAATTATACATTAATTTTTTAAAATTAAGAATTAATTTAAAAAATAAACTTAAGGAAATGTTATATTCTATGTGTGGCGATTAAAAGCTGAACCCCAAGTCAATCTTTGTTGTGTGTGGACTGCTGTGGGGGAGACTGCTCACACAAGCCATTGCTGAAACAAGACGCGCATATCTGATTCACACAGACTTAATCAGCACAGACTTGGGGATGGTTAGTCACAGGCCAGACACCAATCAGCAAATTAACGCCAGGCTGGTAATTAAAAGTGTTTCCTGGATATGGATGACACCTCTGGACGCAGCGTGAAAATAGATCCCTTTGTATTCCACCCCATGCTCTCTCCCATCATGCCTTTGGGCTTTAGTCACAGTGGGACTGATGTCTGCTGCAAAGAGCCTGAAGTTAGAAGCGCGATCTATATTCTGGTCTCGAGACTACTGGAAGTTCTCTGACCTTAGGAAAAGGATAATAAAGTCCTAATGCTCACTTTGATTTGCCCATCTACAAAATTAAAATGCTTAAGGCAGGACTGGGAAAGGACCCAAACAAAGGCATGCGGGTGTGGGTGCATATGCAATGTCCCAGGAGGCCATGGGCAAGTCCAATTATATCTACTAATGAAATCCATGCTGGAACTAAGTCAAGGGATACTGAAGTTAGAATCTGCATTCATAAATGCATAAAAGCAAGCACAGTTGAAAAATGTGTGTGTCTCTCTCTCTGTGTAGATAGATGATAAATAGATAGATAGATAGATAGATAGATAGATAGACAGACAGATAGATAGTGAGTCCTCCTTACACAAGAGTATTTATTTATTAAAGAATTCTACATCCCGTGCACACAAAGACCTTTGGGGAACAGAAAGCCGTTCAAAGAAAGTAGTTAGAGATTGCCAATATATTTAGTTAACACTGGTTGAGGCACTTTTCTAAACAAATACATTGGTACAGAGGCTGATAAATGGGATTCTTATATGAGGGCTAGAGACACAGAACCATGGAAAAGCTTTGTTAATAAAACCTGTGTTTGAAACAAATTACAATGCCATCTATAATGAATTCTGGTTGCAGATTCCAGGCAGAAGAGGGGAAGCCAGCAAAGACAGGCAGAGCTACTCACCACTGTACTAAGGAAGACGACGAAGCCAGCACAAGAAAACACCATTGCTTGGAGCAATCAGGTGATTTTATTTATTTTGAATACTATCTAACTTATTTAGTCTCTAGGAAAGGGGCTGCACCCATGCCATAGAGTGCGTGCTTATGTCTGCAGAAAATCCGTGAGAGTCTGTTCTTCTCTGTTGCCATGTGGGTCCCTGGGAATGGACACAAGTGGTCACCCTTCACTGATACCACCTTGATCCACTGAGCCCTCCCCTGGCTCTGAGTAAATGATTCTAACAATGACTAAGACTTTGATTAAATTCTACTTTGTTTTATATACATTGCCTTTAGAAGACGGACATGGGTATGTGTTAATATTTAGCATAATTATTCTTGTATTTATCAGAAGAGAAATCACATAAATCATAATTATGGGGTAAAAATTCTTTTTTTCTATCCAGTCCTCAGGTTTTCCACTCACATCAGCAGCGGCCACGCATGCATTCTGTGTGCCTGAATCTGACAGAAGATTAATTATATCCCCATGCAGTGTTCATTTCTCAGATTATTTGGGGGTTATTTGATGTGATGAGACCCAGAAACCGCCCCCCCTCCATCTGTGAAGTGTTCTCAGTTATCAGTTTAGAGACATGAGCAGAAGCATCCACGGCAGTACTAAAAAGATGGCATAGAGTGGTTTCTGCCTGCTCGTCCCCCCCAAACACAGTCATGACACTGAGCAGAAGAGAGACCGCTGAGGACTCTCAATGAGCAAGAAGATTTGGGGATTGCAGGAATGGAGGCTCAGTGCAGACGTCCTGACTCCCATTCCCAAGAAAGGAAAGCCGTCAGGCCTGGCTCTTTATGTTGCCAGCTGAGCAACTGAACTCAGGCCAGTAGGCTCATCCCTTCCCTGTGAGGAATGGAGGATGTTCTGATAATATCAGGTGAATTCAGTCATCCACAAGGAGGCTGGATGGAGTTGAGAACGAGTATTCTCTATCCCCACTCACCCCAGGACCTGCACTAGTGAAAAACAGCAAGGTGGGGAATGGGCAGAGCTGATCATAAGGGACCTACCTCTGAGTCATCTTCACCTAAGACCTTTGAACCTCTCCTCTTGGGAGGCAGAAGAGACGGCAAGTGGGTTAGTGAAAGGGTTTGGCTATAGCTAATGGCCAGGGCCACTGTCCAGAAGACAAGAGAGTGGGGTGGGTAGATCAGCTAGATTGTAAACACAAGAAGTGGACAATCCAAGAAGACACTTGGACATAAATCAATGTCCTAGACTTAAAAGTTACTTTCTCTGCCTGGGATTAGGTGTCCAGTGAATCCTGGCAAGGGTCCCAATGCATCTTTTCTCCATATAGCGAGACACCTGAAGTCTTCCTGTCTCCACAGTTGAGATGCACAGAGACCCTAAAAGGACCTGAGGAGCTACAAACCCCAAAATGCTCTGAAAATGATGCATTGGGTCTGTTGGGTGTGACACTGGGGAGTTTTCCTGATGTAATTACAGAAAATGAACATATTAAGGGCATGGACTTGGAAATAAAAATATCAGAAATATTGTTATTTGTAGACAATATTGATCATCCACATGGAAGATGCCCAGAAATACACACACACACACACACACACACACACACACACACACACAGAGGAATAAATAAATCACAAACTGAGTGAGTTCAGCAAGATGCCTATGATATTCTGTGAACTGACAGAGGTCACTCACATCCCTCCTATAATGGGCATACAAAAATATTATGTGTAATATTATGAATAACCACTTACATGTGAAAATTTCAAAATGTTAGCAAAGGAGATACTCAAAAAAAACTAATTAGAAAGATGTTCTGAGTTCAAGACTCAACACAGTCAAATTCTCAAATTTGCCAAAATTATATTTATATTTAATAGGATTTTTATCAGAATTCCAGCAACGTTTTAATAGGCACAGACAGGTTTTTTTTTTCACTATTTATCTATAAAGGTTTAGATTCTAAAATATTTAAACTTGTAAAACCTTTATGAAGAGTAAACTGCAATCATCACTTTACTCACCATGAAGACTTACATTTAATAATCTAGGCCATCAGGGTGCAGCGGCGTTCATGCAGGGACAGACACAGAGACGGCTGTGATACAACACAATCCAGTCTCCAGACCAGGGCAACACAAACTCCTCTAGTTTCGATATCGATCAGAATAGCTCAAAGAAGAAAGGGAAGATTCTTCCCGGCTACAGGTATTGGAGCCACCACACACCTATAAACAGACAACAGAAGCCCTACCTTCAACCTAATGTATTAGTAACAAAATGCAAACCTATAAAATTCTTCAAAAACAGAAGGAAATTCTTGGGATCTAAGATAACCCAAAGATCTTAGATTTGGTACTAAAGTACAATCCATGAAAGGAAAAAAAATGGGTAAACTGGACTTCATTAAAAGTAAATATTATTGTTACACAAAACCTGTGTAAAAAGACTACATCGTAGGAGAAAATATTTTCAATTGATGTTCGTGTGTGTGTGTGTGTGTGTGTGTGTGTGTGTGTGTGTGTAATAAAAAAGACTATGGGCCGGAGAAATTGCTCTGAGGTTACTATGTTCAGCTCCCACCATCCACATCAGGAGGCTCACAACCGCCTGCACTCCAGCACAAGAGGAGCTATTTTCTGGCTTCTTCAGGTATGTGCACTTTGTGTGCGCGTGTGCGCGCGCACACGCGCGCACACACACACACACACAGAGGAGAGAGGGGAAGAGAGAGGTAATATATTTTTTAAAAAATATTTATTTATTTATTTATTATGTATACAATATTCTGTCTGTGTATATGTCTGCAGTCCAGAAGAGGACACCAGACCTCATTACAGATGGTTGTGAGCCACCATGTGGTTGCTGGGAATTGAACTCAGGACCTTTGGAAGAGCAGGCAATGCTCTTAACCACTGAGCCATCTCTCCAGCCCGAGATAATATCTTTTAAAGGAAAATGAATGGACTGGTATCTAGTGATAAAGGAGTATTTTTATCTATCTGTTGTTTTATTGGTTAATTAATAAAGAAACTGCCTTGGCCCTTTGATAGGACAGAAAATTAGGTGGGCGGAGTAGACAGAACAGAATTTTGGGAGAAAGAAAGCAGAGTCAGGCAGATGCCTCAGGCAGTCACCATGCCTCTCCTCTCCGAGATGGATGCAGGTTAAGATCTCTCCTGGTAAACTACCACCTCGTGGTGCTACACAGATTACTAAATATGGGTTAATCAAGATGTAAGAGTTAGCCAATAAGAGGTTAGAGCTAATGGGCCAAGCAGTGTTTAAAAGAATACAGTTTCCGTGTAATTATTTTGGGTAAAGCTAGCTGGCGGCCAGGAGCTGGGAAGCAGCCCGCAGCTCCATCAACAATCTAGAATACATTTTCAAAAACTGTTCAAAATCAACAGTGAAAAAAATAATCACAACCAGAAAATGGTCAAAACACAGACACATCAAAGACAAGGAGCCAGAGAGCATATAAAGTGTCCAACATCAATCTCATCAAAGAAATGAAATGGAAGACTGAAATGAGCAATCATTACACACCAATGGAATGGTTAAAGAAAAATGCTGGTAAATAGGACAAGCTATATCACTCATCCGCTGCTGACAGGAATGTAAAATAGTGTAGCCTCTCAGGAAGGCAATTTGACAGTTTCCTGGCGAGCTAAAAGTGCCATTGCCATGTGACCTAGCAATGGCATTTTGGGTCATTTGTCCCGGAGTTACAAAGTGTGTTTTCATAAAACTTATACCTTGGGGCTTCTAGCAGTTCATTTCCAGCAGCCCCGCATTAGAATCAGGCCATTCATCTGCAGCGGTTGTGGGCCCGAGTGGTGCATAGCCCTGCCCCTATGCTCTCTCTGCTTGGCACTGAAAGAGAACGAACCGCGGACTCACGGTAGAAAAGCTCCAGGCAAGGGCAGGTGCGTGAGTGTGGAGGGCAGAGGCCAGGCCCAACACTTGCATACTGCTGATGTAATGTTTGTTAAAGATAACATCTGAAAAAAAGATACGACCCCACCTTTACCCCGAGCTCTTTGGAGACAGAGGCGGAAGGTGGATCTCTCTGAGTCCCTAGACAGGCTACATAGTGAGACCCCATCTCAAAAGACAAGACAGTAGGATAATTACTTTGAGCAGTGAGGGATTGAGCAGGGCGAGCTGTGCAGGAGTGGGAGGGTATTGTTGGAAAAGAGGAACCCGAGAGATTCTCTGAGAAAGGTTTCACGCTCATGGCGAACTTTCCTCGTACACACCGAAGTGGGTACAAGGAAAACTAGGGAGATGGGACAAGAGCAGGGACAGTCAGACTCCTGGCTGGGACCTTGTGGTCCTGCAAAGACGTTAACAGAGATGAAAGCTGGGGATGGTGGATCTGGGATTTTGCTAGGATTCCTCCCAACTTCAGAAGACTAACTAGCGTGATTCGACTTTTCAGACTGTAGTCTGACCCTGGGTCGGCACATCATTGTTTTCAGACCTCCACCTACTGCCAGCAAACGCCTGCTGTTTCCACCCTTCTGAAATGTCCCCAGTAGACACAGTCCTGGGGATCTTCTGCTTGTTTGATCTAAAGATTCTGTGGCGCCGTGAGAAAGGGTTTATGAAAGCTCATTTCTGAAAGCACTGTGAGCAATTTTTCTCTGTCTAAATCCTTTCTCTAAGTATTGCAATAAGAAAGGGAATAAAGGCCGAAAGAGAGGCAAATTAGCCATAATGCACATGTGTAAACATTTCTATGTTCAAATGCCACCCGGCTTTATTATTTCCAAGATGAAACCTGCGCTGAGCTCATGTTCACAACCTGTCTGTTTCACACAGCAGTATAGCGTGGCATTTCTTCACTTTCTTTAAATATTTTCTGTCACATCGTTTCTAACAACTCCTTAATCGGTTCATTCCCATTACCATGATTGCATCAGCAAACCCCTTCTTGTTGAACGTTCAGTTTGTAGCTGAAATAGACATCTTTTAGCTAATTTTTGGCACACTGATAATTATTTTTAAAAGTGTGTGTATGCGTGCTATGTGTATGTGGGTGCCCATAGCAATCAGGAGAAAGTGTCAGATGCCCCGAAGCTAGAGTTCTAAATGGTTAAGAGCCACCTGGACTAGGTGACGGGACTTGAACTTGGGGTCCTCCGAAAGAACAGCAAGTATTGTCAGTCATTGAGCCGCCTCTCCAGCCCCTGATGATTAATTTCTTGAGAGATGTTTTTAAGATTTTTTAATTACTTATTTCCTATTATATCAAATAGTCAAAAGATACTATGCATTCAAAGTTTTGCTAACTTTAGAGTAATTGCTAAAGAAAAATCTTTGCTGATTTAAAGGCAGTTCTGGAGAACTAGCCCCAATGGCGTGAACTGGAGAGATTCAGTCCTGCCCCATGCCAGCTGCCCCAGGCGGGAGAGCTGGCCCTACCACTTACCTGGGCAAATGGGAGAGCTAGCCCTGGTGGTGCAGGTGCAGGAAAGCAGGTGGGCTGACCAACTCAGCTACCATCCAGGCCCAGATCCAGGGTTTTGAGTGGCCCGTCCCAACATCCACCTCTTCCGTGAATTGCTAGAGTATGTGAAGGGGCTGGTACTGCAGACCCAAAGGAGCTGCAATACACAGGGCAACAACAGGATACCCAAGAGGAGCCCCAGTGAGGATCCAGGACTGAGGGCATAGCAGAAGCCAGAGGTCTCGAACCAGTACAGTGACTCACGGCAATGAACACTTGCAAGTGAAGGTGTTTGGGAAAGGGTATATGTGTGACCCACCATGACACACTGCAGCTTTTTGATTTGTTTGTTTTCTTTGGGGGGGGGGGCTTGCAAGGGTGGAGGGCAGATACAAGGGGATAAAGAGATGTGTGAGATCAGAGTGCATGATGTGAAATTCACAAAGAATCAATAAAAGGCTTAATAAAAAAGAATCTTAACAGTTGAAGACTTTTGGCAGGGATGGAGGTAGGAAGGGGTCATTTTTAGGTTTTTCTTCTTTTGGGGGAGATCAGAAGGATGGGGGTGGATCTGGGTGGATTGGGATTGAGTGCGATCAGGGTGCATTATGTAAAATTCCCAAATAATCCATCAAATATCAATGAAAGATAACTATTGGAATTGTGGGTAATTCCTTTTGTTTGCTTTTCTGTTTCTTACTGATGGTCTATGAAAGACACACTTTCTTCACATAGCTTGGGAAAGAGATTCATGACACTATAAACATTATAATCCAAAATTTAAATGCTGAGGGGCCAGTGACATAGATTAGCCAATAAAGGTGCCTGTCACCAAGTCTGAAGACCTGAGTTCAAGCCCTGGAACCCACAAGATGGAAGGAGAGAACCAGTTCCTACAAGTTGTCCTCTGAACTTGCAAGACATGCTCCCACATAGCAAAACAAATCAAACCAAGATAGAAAAGTAAAAGAAAAAAATGAACTTAAATGCTATAGATAAGTCGTGTTCTGAATAAATTTGGCAGCTTTTTTTTTTTTTTTTTTTGCTATTTTTCCTATTAAACATTAAGTCACAAAGGCAAACACTCGGGCACTCCTCCTCAGAAATGCAAACGAATGAAATGAGAGCCTTGCTAAGTAGGAGGGAAGACTTACTGCACTGAGGAACAATGGAAAATTTGATGGAAAATAAGACAAATCCTGAGCCTCTTCTTGGGCCTGCTGTTCGAGGAAGAGACAAAACACAGTCAGGAATTTAACTAAGAGACACCAGAAAGTTACTGAGCTCTGAGACAATACCATCGCTCTAGTTGGGTCCATGTTCCAGGTATAAATGTTCAACAATATCATTCGAGTGACCTACTTGAATGTGTGTATGTGTGTGTGTGTGGACAGAGAGAGAGAGAGAGAGAGAGAGAGAGAGAGAGAGAGAGAGAGAGAGAGAGAGAGAGAAGAGAGAAACAGGTACCCTCAAGAGGTTAGATCCAGGTGATTGTGTTCCATTGAGATACTCAATTTGAGTGCTAGAAACCAAACACTTGGGTTCTCTGCAAGAGTAGCAAATACTCCCAACCACCAAACCATCTCTCTGACCTAAAGGAAAAATAGTGATTCTTTTAACAAATAAAACTAAAGCCAATCTCACCTATGAAGAGCAGTGTGTGCAGAGTGACATCAACATCAACAAGTTAAATTCTGAGAAAGCTAAAAGAACGCTTCTCCAGATAATGCAAGGGGAATTTAGCTAGGGATTCTCGGAAGGCTCAAGATGAAGAAAGAAATTAATGCATGTGATTATAGCAACACGATGACGTAGATGACCGAGCTCTTCTAGGAGTGCAGAAACAGTTCCAGGTAGAAGACAATAGCTGCTAGAGGAGATTGAGGAAGAAGCACTTCACGAAATCACAGGATACAAAGGTCTGCCAAAAAGTCAATGTCAAATGGGTAGAATAACAAATAGAAAATTGCCACCTAGAGAACAAAGGATAGGTCCCTATTGTGTTTAGTATGCTTGGAGTCATATTTGATGTCACCCATAAAACTAACCAAAGCAACAAGATTGAAATAAGCGCTTAGCACACAGGCATAAGGACCTGAGTCCAATACATGGAATCCACATAAAACCAGCCATGATGGTACATGTTTGCAATCCAAGAGATGGGGAGACGGAGACAAGAGATCTCTGGGGCCTGCTGACCAGCCAGTCTGACCTAAAAGCAGCAAGCCCCAGGTCCTAGTAAGAGACCTTGTCCAAAAAGAAAAAGAAAGAATAATAAGGTAGAACCAGGCATGGCGATGAACACCTTTAGCCCTAGTCCTCCAGGAACAGAGGCAGGGAGATCTCTGAGTTTGAGGCCAGCCTGGTCTACATAGTGAGTGCCAGGCCAGCCAAGAACTACACAGTGATACCCCGTCTCGAAAAGAAAACCAAGATGCTTATTCTAAAGCTACAGAAATCAAGATTTAAAAAAAAAAATAGCAGTCAAATAAATGCTAGAAGATAGAGCCGCACGAATCCCATGTAAGTAAAACTAATTAAAGTGCAATTAATTGGAAAAACAAAAAAGGAAAAATGGAAAGAAATAAGGAAGCCGCACAATCCGTTTTGACAATATTTCAGAAACTTTACAAAAAGTAACGCAAAATTTAAAAATTATAGATAAAAATGCAAGCTTAGAAACTTCAAGAAGACAACATAGAAGACAAACTAAGTGATGGTAGGTTTGGCAATGAGTTTTGAGATAAACTTTGTAGGAACTGTTACCTCGAGTACCCAGAAGTTGATTAAGGAAGAGGCAGGACATGACCATAAGAGGGATTTACATGCAGCAGTCTTTACTGGGAAGATTTTTAGAAGGGGTTGATTGACAGGAGAAGGCCCACCTAGCAAGAGCTGTTCCAGAGACGTTATAACAAGGCCAACGTGCAGAGTGGGAATGAGGAAGGGAACTTGGGGCAGGGTGTGGAGATGTTTGAGAGAAGCTTCCTGGCTAGGAGAAGACCCTTAGCAGAAGATAGGAGGTCACTGAGGCAGAGAGCATCCAAGATGAACAGAGCTCAGTGGTCTTTCACAGCTGGTTTCCTCTTGGTAATGGCTAGCAGAAGTTGTGTGTGGTTTCACAGGGCACACGAAGCAAGTAAGCACTTTAAAAATGCTCTTTTATACTGCAGGTAGAGCAACTGGGTGCTTAAGAATTTTAATTTAGTACTGGTGGGCTTTAGGGTAACAGTCCTAGCCTGATGTCAGGAATAACATGGGACATTTCTAATAAAGATGCAAGGGCCATCATTAGTCTATTTACCATAGAAGCATAAGCCATGATAAAAAAAAAAAAACACTTGACAATTGGAGCTTAATAAAATTTCTGCTTTGCAGGAGACTTTGTAAAAAGATAGAGAGGAAAACCCACAGACTGGAAGAACACATATTATATACAAAATACAAACAATGAAGTGGTCTTAAAACTCTCTGTGCTACCTAATCAATTTTCTACAATTATAAAAGTGCTCTGAAAAGGAAAGTTTGTTAACTAAGAAAAATGTGTAGTGCAAACATGAGTGGCCACAGGAAGAAAAATGATAGGCAGGAACGACGGGGCTATTAAGGGCGCAGCCGAGAAAACTTGTGCTTCCAACACAGGGACCATGCACCATGTTAGTAATAATTAGATAGAATTACTAGTTAGTAATAATTAGATAGAAAATATGGCTGAACAGTAGACATAGAGCTGAGCAGGCCACTTGCCCTTGTGTGTGATCTCCAGCATCAAAAGAAAACAAACAAACAAAAAAAACAGAAAAAGTAAAAAGGAAATGCTAAGGTCCTATAGCCAGGAAGGCCAGCCTCTTTGCTGGGCATCTTGTCCAAAAAACGGGGTTCTCAGAAGAGTGGGAGCAATGTTTTTTATATCCAGATAAATCGTTGTTTACATGTGACAAAATTGTAAAGGCATCGTGGCTTTCTTTGTAAACCCTTGAGAAAACACTTCTGGAAAAAGTAATTAAGTGCACTGTGTGTGTGTGTGTGTCTGTGTGTGTGTCTGTGTGTGTGCATTTTTTATTAATGAGAAAATACTACCAACAAGTGCTAAGTAATGAAAATACCCAATACCCAAAGTTACTAGAGACCATAAGATAAAAAGAAAATAATCTATAATGAGCATTTTAATGTGAGGTCAAAATAGAAAGGTCACTTTTTTAGAGTAAATTTATAAATACTGCCTCAACCAAATTTGATTGTTTAGAAAACATCTAAAACTTATTTAGAAAAACTAAGCATTCATTAGCGAGCCAAGACATTCCCAGAAAATAAAAAATATATATAGAAAGCATTTTTTTCTTTAGTATGACATTATAATTGCTGAAACAGTGTGGGAAAGGAAGGCTTGTCCGTGGATTGTACTGGAACATCTCATTAACCATAAGTAGAACTGGATAGCTGTGTTCCTATGGAAAAAGTCATGTTGATTGTATTTTGATAGGCAAAGAAATAAATACCTTTTATTAAGCAATAAGCAGGAACTCACAATTACTTCAGTGACTGGGATAACGGCTACCAGAGATGGAGTGGTCTGGTGAATAGGCAACGGGAGGGCTGTGGTCAACACATGCAGACTTAGAAGCAGAGAGGGGTTTAAGGGAGGGAAGGTGTTCCATTTACCTTTCTGTTGCTGAGAGAAAACACTCCGATGAGAAGCAGTTTGGGAAAGGAAAGAGGTTTTCTCAGCTTAGATTTCCTGAGGGCAGAAACCCGGAGGCAGGAACTGAAGCAGAGACCTTGGAGAAATGCAGCTTACTGGCTGCCCACTTTCATCCCAGGTCCACCTGAGTAGAGATGGTGCCACCCACGGTGGATTGGACCCACCTACATCAATTAGCAATCAAGAAAACGCTCCCAGAGTCATGGCCACAGACGCTCATTGAACCAATACCTCAGGTGAGGGTCCCTCTGCCCGGGAGTGTCAGGTTGATCCTAAAACTTAACTGGGAAAGAAGGTAGCTCACAGTCTGAAGGTACCACTTGTCATGGCTGTAAGGAGTAGCAATAGGAGCTTGAAGCAGCTGATCACATGGTATTCATAGAAAGTAGAGAAAGTTGAATACCGGTCTCAGCTCATTTTCTCCTTTTTCCTCAGCCCAAGAGCCAAGACCATGGAATGATGCCCCCATATTGAGGGTGGATTTTCACACTCCCATTCATCTAATCTAGAAACTCCCAGGTGTCATCAGAGATTTGTCTCCTGGGTGTTTATTGATCCACAGGATCAATATTAAATATTAAATATCTCAACACAGCTGACAGCAGCCTCTAACCTCTCTCTCCGTGAAAAAAAGGAAACTATCTGTAAATGATAAATGCTCTAATGAGCCTGTACCAACCAGTCCGCACCCCACGCACTTACGAAAATGCCACGTCGTCAATATCTTTAATTATTGCCACTAAAAATATAAAATGCACATTTTTTTTAAATTACAAAGTTCTATTGGCACTCACTATTGTGAACGTGACCAAGAATGTTTATATTACACAACCCACCGAAGTCCTTTTATTCCACGGTGTTTTCCAGTGCCACCTAAGAGACCCTGACGTCTAGCACAGTGTACAATCCTAAAGTTGAGCTGAGACCTTGATCTCCACATCTCAGCAGTGGGGTGGTGTAGCTCCTCCGAGCTCAGTCCCGCACAGTAAGCTGTTGCCTATATTCAAACACACGTCTGTGATTTCCAGTGAAAATATTTTAGGGGATTTCATTTGCTGTAGAATCAAGATGGGAACTAACATTGTTAGATGTTCGGCTTATACAGTTTTCTTGATGAGTGAGATTCTTCACCCTGAAGTGCGCTGTCAAGATGAGAAAGCTTTTGGGATGGAAGCTTTGGAGTTAAGCAGTTTGTTCCCGCTTTACCGAAATGATGGCATACCTTGCACTGGTATTTTTAAAAATATATATGACTCTCTCTCCCTCCCTCCCTCCCTCCCTCCCTCCCTCCCTCCCTCCCTCCCTCCCTCCCTCTCTCTCTCCTCTCTCTCTCTCTCTCTCTCTCTCTCTCTCTCTCTCTCTCTCTCTCTCTGTGTGTGTTAATGGTGTAAAGAGCAGGGACTTCAGATGGATTCAATAGGCTCTTCTCTTTGGCATCACTCACAGGAACATCCCGGCTTTGCCCTCCTCTCTGTTAAAGGCATCTATTACTAGTCATTCACAGGGTGATTACAAATTTTCAATACTCTCATCCCTTTAGGAAGCCACCCCCACCCAGCTCAGAGTAAGTATTCCTCCTCACCCTGGGAATCTTTCATCTAACATGCTGTATTCCAGCTGCCGGATGCATTGATCTCCTTCAATGCAGCAACTCCTTCGGGGAGTTCCCTTGGTTACCCGCAGATCTCTGGGGCCCAGTGCACAATGGGGGTACATCACCGGCGTGTGGTCTGTGTTGGCAGACACATCCCTTCATCACCTCACTAACCTCCCAGGAACGGCAGTCTCCATGAGAAAGCAAGGCTGGGCTCTTTTCCTCCTTCAGCTGAATTATGTACCCCGGCATTCTTCAGTTCCGTGATTTAGACTGCAGATGGCATATCTTGGAATACATGATTCTTTTTTAATCTCTTAATGGAAATTACAACCCATATTTCAGAGCCCTTTCCGCTACGGAAGTAGGTGTTAGAAAAAGCTGTTTGTGTCAGGGCCGTCTGAGATCCACAGTCAGCCAAATTTAAGGTCATATATAAGCCTGCGTTTTAAAGGCCAATTCTCCCTTTTGGAATTTTTATGAAACTGAATGAAGAACAACCACTACAGTCACACAGACCTAGGACCCTTCCCAGAGGCCTGCCTCGAATTACCATGAAGACTGAGAACGGTTACCATGGAGCTCCTACTTCAGGGAACGAGTAACAAGACCCAACATTTGGGATACTGCCCCAGAAGGTTAGAATGAGAGGTGCATTCTCCTGGCTTTCCAAAGCTTAGAGCCTGGTCCACAGAGTTAAGAACACACCAGATGTCTTCCTGTCGCGGTTATGGGATGCTTCCCAGGGCAGATACAGACACACGGATGATCACGTTGTCCTGAGTACTTTCAGGGAGCCCTCCGAGTTGCCATGGGAACAGGAGGGGCTTGGGAAGTAGGGTCTGGAAGCTTGAGGGTTACTGGGCTGCAGTCCTCAGCAGGTGTGACAGTTTCCCAGGGGTCCCTGAGAGCCCCAGGTGTTCTATAACATGCAGGGGCAGTCATAGGAGTCTTGAGCACAGGTCCTTCCCATGTCCTGCTAGGGACTTGTTGACAAGTATTTGGCATTGGCCGGACCCTGAGGAGCCGTGTGGTCTCCTGTTGGCTTCTTGGCTGCTACTATTTTGAGCTTTCTACAGTGTGTTTCCCTGCAGTTAAATGCACAGAGCGAAAGGGAAAAACCCAGAAAGAGACAGGAAAAAATGCCAGCAAAGCAGCCTCTGGGAAGGAGTTCTGCGGTTACATTTTTTAATCATTTTGGAATCACAGGACCTCAGCAGCGAAAGAAAAATAGACAACGCCTACCAGCTTCGTTTGTAAGATCAGAGAGGTCCGTGACTCATAAAAGGGCACACAACCACTTGGCAGCTCTGCTGAGCAGGGGTTGAGGGGCCATGGGTGTGTGTGGCTACACTGAAATGTCCTTTCTGCTGTCCTTGCAGGTTGCAAACTGTAAATGCTGCTTTCTATCTGACCAAAGTTAAATAACATTCTAGAAATATGTACCTATTTAGAAGTTGTTCTCTGACCTCAACATGTAAACCTCCATATGTGAGTGTACACACACACAAATAATAATAATAATAATAATAATAATAATAATAATAACAAAAAATACACAATAAAATGCCTTTAAAAACTTACATTAGGTGGCTCAGTGGTGCAATGGATAAGGCATTGACCTTCTAAAACCTTATATTGTTTGTCTAAACTTATCCATAACTTGGTCTTTTAAAAATAGACACACACATATCAACTATCCAGGAATTAAAAAACGTGAAGCATTACTCATTCATTCTAGTATCCACCTAGTAAGCAGTTCACATTTTCTCTTTCAGGAAGGAACTCTGATGTTTTATTTAATGCATTAAATATTACATGTAAAAACTATAAATACATTAAATATTAAAATATCAAGATCAAAGTTGTATGTCAATATAAGTTAAAATGTACTATACAATAAACATATACTCTATGGAGTAAAGTATTATATTACTGTGTTTTATGATGTATTTATGATTTTATTATATAACACAATGTATATTTTTATAATTATTTTAAAAATGAAGCAACTCCAACTGGAGAGGCAGCTCAATAAAAGAGCTGGATTCCCCACACCCATACCAGCTGGCTCACAACTGCCTGTAACTTTAGTTCTAGGGAATCCAAGGCACTCTTTGGACCTTCCATATGCACTTGTACACACATGATGCACATAAACACTAGCACACACACACACATGTAAACATAAATACTAGTTAACACACACATACAAAAACATAAATACCAGTTAGCACACATACATACACTTAAGCATAAATGCCAGTTAACACACACACATACATGTAAACAGAAATACCAGGTAGCACGCATATATACACACAAACGTAAATACCAGTTAGCACACATACATATACACTAACATAAATACTAGTTAGCACACACAAATACATTTAAACATAAATACCGGTTAGCACATACACGTACTTGTAAATATAAATACGTTAGCACACATACATACACATGACCACAAATACCAGTTAGCACACATACATACACATGACCACAAATACCAGTTAGCACACATACATACACATGACCACAAATACCAGTTAGCACACATACATACACATGACCATAAATACCAGTTAGCACACATACATACACATGACCATAAATACCAGTTAGCATACATACATACACATGACCATAAATACCAGTTAGCATACATACATGTACATGACCATAAATACGTTAGCATACATACATGCACGTAAACTTGAAAAGTCTTGCTGACTGAGGTTTCTGTGCTGCCCAGTTTCCTGCAGTCATTAAGTCCCAATGAAATCACACAGAGGTCTACATTAATTATAAACTGATTGGCCTAGTATCTCAGGCTTCTTATTAACTCTTTTATATAAGCCCATATTTTTGTCTGTGTTAGCCATGTGGCTTGGTACCTTCTTTGGTGAGGCAGTCACATCTTGTTTGCTCTGTGTCTGGCTTCCTCTCTGTCTAGGTGACGACTGCAGACTGAAACTTCCCTCTTCCCAGAATTCTTGGTGTCCTGCCTCTACTTCCTGCCTGGTCACCTCTCCTATACTTTCTGCCAGACTACTGGCCAATCAGCATTTATTTAAAATACAAGTGACAGGGTACAGACCATTGTCCCACAGCAAAGTCTAAAATAAGAAGCAACCCCTTCCTAAAATAAATACATTACATTATGATATATATGGTAAATATATAATTATAATAAATACACATGTTAGTAAGAGTGGGTTCAAACAGAACCCAGTTATGCAAGTAACACAGTACATTCCCCAAGTTTATCAGGCCAACTCTCAACAAAATACATTCTTCATGAGAAATACGTTACTCTCTGGTAAAAGTCAAGCATGGAAGAAAATAGAAGCCAGAGAAAATATATGAATAATTTCTGGTTCTTAACATTTTCTGTCTTGTCTTTTTAAAGAAAACCAGATCTTTCCTAGAGTTCGTAAAGGCAACCATTTCCAATCATTAAATGATTTAATGAAATCAAGAATTTGACATCTTGTTCACATAAAGACCCACGGATACCAAAGAGCGCTCTTGCAGTGCCAGCGGCTGCATGGGATTTAAAATGAATCCTCATCAAGAGACATGCGGCAGCATAACATTTGTAGGTCACAACCAGAAAAAAACGCGTGCTAACCATGAACCAATACAGAGATCAATTCCCAGTCACAGTCCAAGAGGCAGAAAGAAAGAGAAAGGAAGGGGATTATCAGATGTTGCACGCTTTGATTTGTTCTTAAATGAGGAAGGAGCTGAGATACCGCTTTGCAGTTTATCTCTCTACAGCTTTCAAACCAGGAAATAGCAAACCGCAGCTGTGTGTGCACACACACCATCAACAGAGTAGATTCCAGAAGGGCCGTTGTTTGGATAGCCCGATAGCGCATCACTGCCCTGTGAGTGCAGATGATGACATTCTAACACCAAGGTCCCAACGCCACAGGCCCTGAAACCTCATGCAGGTGGTAGCTGTGCCAACACAAGTGTCTCACAGACGCTCCTGAAGCTTCCAGACTACCCCCACTGGCTTCACTCTGCCTTAGCACCTATCTTCCACCACCGAGATTCCTTGAGAAGCAACATGGGATGCTGTTTGGAAAGAGGGCTTGGGAGAGTCTCTCAGTGCAGCCCTTTCTCTTGCAGCTGCGCATCTTTGATGAGCTTGAAATCCCCGGAGCAGAAGAAATACGAGACTTTGTCAGGTCCAGGCCACACGTGGGCATCTCAGAACCTAGAGTGTCACCAGCTCTGTTGTGCAAATGGCCTTCCCTCCCTGCTGCTGAATTAGGTAGACTCCCTGCCTATTATACCATGGTCTCCATCTTAGGCCTGAGCTCTCCCCTTTTCACCAGTAATATCAGATGGAGGATCCAGCAGCACCACAGTCCTCTTTGTGGATTTTTACTTGCCTGGTTTCATTTGCCCATAGATCAAATGCATTATTTGTCTCCATTGTTTCCAGGAGTGAGAGACCACACTCACATAATATTTCGTCGAGAGCTGTGACTGTTCTGTCTTAGCTATTATTATTGATCTCTTTACAATCGCTATAGGATTTGGTACTCTTGGAAACTGCAGATGCCCACTAGAGTTTTGGAATGTGCTTCTGGAGATAAGGAGGACAAGGGTAACTTTGGTGTCATTTTTATCTGAAACAGGCCTCTTCCCCAACACTTAGCACAATGCCAAGCTCGAATTAGGACACATAGATGCTTATGCAACTGATGGCTGTTTCCCTAGAGACAAGTCTCTAAGCTCCACCTCCCTACACACTTTCTCCTCACAGCAATATAATTAGTCAGACCTCTCGCCAGGAGCTGCTAGCGACTCCTACTACCGGAGCCCTTTACTTCTTCACTACCTATTAAAGTCTTAGAACAAAGGTACTGTCCACTTTCTCTGCGCCTGCCGGAATTGAGGAAAGGAGAGGTTAAGCAGCTTGCCTGGGGCTGTTGCTTAAGAAAGTGAGCAGCAGACCTAGGAGCCTGAACACTAGCAGGCTCATCCCCCTCCCCCCACACACACCTAGGGCCCTAACTTGCTAACCCTTCCTCCAGGAGGAAGTCCCGGGGTGTGAAGAAAGTATGTCATCCTTTTTCTGCAGCAGGGACCCTCAGAACCGGGAAGCAAGTGGCACAAAGCCAAACCCACATAATAACAATAATAATAAGGTGCTGCGGTGTCCTGATTGGTAAAGGATGCTTCCCTAAGATCCTCCGCAGATGCCTGGATCCCCAGGCAGCACTGAAACCTGGCTGTACAGATGTGCCTATGCTCTAACCTACAGTGAAACGGTAACAAGGACTAGCGAGAGAACAATCAGAATAAACAGATAATGCAATAAGTGATAGAAACATCATCGTCTCTCATAACATACTGTAATAAAGTTACAGGAATATCATCCTCTGAATATTTTACTGTATTATGTGTTTCGTGGGCTGTGGGTAAATAAAAGCCTGTGAAGAGAAACTGGCTCAAAGATATCTTGCCTTCCATTCTTGTCCCCACCCCTCTTCTCTCCTTCCCTTCCCTGTGCCTTCTCTACCTTTCCCTTCCCTCCCTTCTCGTCCTCTTCCTTCTCCTTCTCTTCCCTTCCTCCCTCTCCCCTTCTTTCCCCTCCTTATGCCTTCTCCCTTTCCTTCTTGTTTTATGAAACACTGTGAGTTACAGCATCAGGTTGGCGCCAGGTCCCAGCACTAAAGGCTGAGAATTTGTCCCTGCCACTAAATCAGAGTCCAGTGGGAAAGAGCAGAGGGCCCCACAGCATTAACCATTTAACCTAAATAAATAAGGTCCCGTGGGAGCATCTGGTAAACCTCAATGCTGATAAATGCTGCATTGGAGAAAAAAAAAAATGCCAGAGGCCTGGAGGATTGGGAAAAGAATGTCTGAGCTTAGGTCAAGATTGACTCCTGGCTCCCAAGGCTGCAGACAGGCAGTGGGGCTGCAGCAGCTCACAGGACGAAGAGTAAATATCAGTTCCTAAGGGATGTGAGGAAAAATTCTTGAAACTACTAGGTTTCAAGAGAACCACGTTAGGCTTCCCAGAGAGAAAGGGGTGAAGAAGCGGATAAGTGGAGGGCAGAGATGTCATCATTCTTTTGGGTGGAATTCTTTAGGGCAAAATTAAAGATTTTGTCGTGATCTGCCTAGTGTTCTGCACAGGGGTTATATTTTAAGAAAGGCCATATGGTGTGTATAGAGTGAATCCATCAGTAGAATTGGAGAAGTGGGAGCGACCAACCCTAACCAGGGGTCACACTGAAGCCTGGGAAACCCTCATGCGAAGGAAAGTAGAGCACCCCGTTCTCATGGCCCCTTCTTGCTAGGAGTAGGATGTCACCCTGCAAGGTCTTAGAAGTCTGAAAGCCTAGGAATTGATGAAATGACTCTGGGCAGGTTCTAGACCTTCTGAAGGTCTAACCTTCTTATATGCCATAGAACCCCTTCTGTGGGTTGCTCTGGGTAAGCATGAGATATACCTGGAAACGTGCTCTTAATCCATGGCAGATCTGGCTCCTCTCCCTAGTGGTAGCAGTGGCAGTGATGGCAGAGATGATGGTGGTGGTGGTATTGGTGGTGGTGGTGATGGTGAAGGTGGTAATAATGGTGGTGGTAAAGGAAATGGTGATGGTGATGGTGGAGGTGGTGGTGTTATTGCTGGTAGTGGTGCTGGTGGTGGAGACGATGGTGGTGGTGCTGGTGGTGGTGATGATGGTGGTGGTACTGGTGGTGGTTGTGGTGGTGGTGGTGCTGTTGTTGCTGCTGGTAGTGGTTGTAATGGTGGTGAGGGGGTACTGGTGGAGGTGCTGGTGGAAGTTGTGCAAGCTTATGTACCACCTTCACCATTACCACCACCACCAAGACCACCACCACCATCATCTCTGCCATCACTGCCACTGCTACCACCAGGGAGAGGAGCTAGATCTGCCATGGATTAAGAGCACGTTTCCAGGTATATCTTCACCATTTTTTTTTACACTGCCACATCTTCATCTGTCTGAATAAGTATAGTAATTCACTCTCACTGACAAGATAATTAATGTCCCAGGATCTTTGAGATGCGAGCGCATTCCTGAGTGCCACCATATATCCAAACTCCAGGCCATGCACTTGTCTTTGGCAAGGTCTGTGTGAGTTACTTACTAATATGCCAATTAAAAAGTTTTGGTGACAAGACCCAACTCCTTCTCATTAAGAAAGTTAGTTATAACATGTATGTAGCTCTTTAAAGTTGTGTATATATGTGGGAAAGGGGGGTGCACATGGGTACAGTGCCCATGGAGGGGCTTTGGATCCTCTGGAACTAGAACTATAGGCTCTTCTGGGTTCTGGAAACTGAACTCAGGTATTCTGCAGAAGCAGCAAGTAACAAGCCAATGGAGAGTTCACCTAAGCACGCTTAAATCCTCACTGAGTCCGTCGATCACTTCTGCTTGCGAAGGTAAGGTGCACTTGCTGCTTTCTGTCTGGGGAGCGTGTACGTAGCCTTGGTGGAATGCTGTGTCTGAAAACTCTTGAACCTAAAAAGATGACCACAGAAGGAAAATCTAGGAAGAAACCAACTTTTAGGAAGGAAACAGCAAAGAGGGTAGACCTTCCAAAGACTTCCACTCTCGGGCAAAGACGAGTTTCTCGTGAAGAAGTGCTATTAACACCCTCTTCCAGGCTGACACCCACTCAGCATGTCTTGGCATGGACTGAGTGTCCCATCTGGGAGCTATATGATGCTACCGACTCAAAACCTAGCAGAAAGCTTACTTCTGCTCCTTCATAAATCAAATCATCCCACCCATCTCAGTTAGGACTTGAGCCCAAATCCGAGAACTGCCCACCAAATAGAAAATGAATCGCTCTGAAAAGGGAAGCTATCTATTGCGACAGAGAGGAGGGAGGCTGCAAAGGCCTCGATCCAAAGGATCCCAGAGGCTAGACACAGCCTTCTTTAGTGATCAGAATCTGCCTGACCCCAACTCCTCCGAGGAGTTGATCACTATTTCTGCTTGTAGTGGTGGGCATTGAAGCAAGCTGATTGCTTATGTGAGTGCCCGAGCACTTGGATCCTTGAGGCCCGGAAGCGGGAGGCCAGTGACGGTGGGTAGCAGTCTTCCCCTTTTGTGGAATGCCCAGGAATAGTTAATACCTCCTAGAAACACCCCCAGAGCTATGTTTCAGTGGTTAATTCTCAAGTCTATCATCACATGGGGGCCTGAATAGTCTCACATGCTCAAAGTCAAAATCCATAGTTAGATTTTATTTTGGCCAAAGTATCCACCAATTTCTTTTACTAATAAGGCTTATCGCTGAAGATCATAAAATTTCCCTCAACGGGTTTTGTTTTGAAGTGTCCTCCACAAGGTTCAGGTACTAAAGGCTTGGCCATCAAGGCCATGTTCCATGGTGGGTCAGCTGGATCGTGAGAACACTGGTTGCATCCATTGGTGGATTCCTCATTCAGCAGAGGTGTGGAACCCGGAAGGTGAGGCCTGATCAGAGGAAGTGGGTCACTAGGGACAAGCCTTGGACAGGAATATTTTGTTCCTGGCCTGGTCCACTGTGTGTATCCCTCTACTTCCTGGCTTCCCTGGGGGCAATGACTTTCGGCCACCAAGCCTTTCTGCATTGTGTTCCAGTGTTGTTTCAGACCCACAACGGTGAAATCCACTGACCATGGACTGAAACCGCCAAAGCTGTATGCTAAGTTAAGTATTTCCCTCTTGAAACTGACTTCCTTGGGAATCTAATCTCATCACAGTGGTGGAAAGCTAACAAGCCCTCCCTCATGTTTTTTTCCTGTTGTTTTCTTCATGAAGGCACCAGCACCACCCTGTGTCTCCTAACACCCCCACCCCACCCCACCTGGAAGCTTGGCACAACATACGGTGTGGAAACTTGACTCGTCTCTGCTGTCCTCCAGATAAGAAATCTTCAGGATGGGGAGAAACAGATTCGTGCTTACTCCAGCCACCCCCGTGCCTTGGGAAGTCACCAACAATGCTGAAGTGTCCAGTAAGCTGGGCACCAAGCTCACGCTCAGGCTTGGTGTGTCAGAACCACTTTCAACTGACTAAAACTTCAGGGGTGGAAGGAAAAGCGCTTTCTTTCCGCTCAAGGATCCAAAACGGATTGTGTAATTTGCATGAGACAGCGGCATCTGAAAGCGAGCCTTCAGCTTCTATTATATGCTTTTCTCCTTTAAGCTAATTTCGCTGTCAGAGGGCCGGGGGGGGGGGGGGGGGGGGGGGGGGGGGGGGGGGAGGGAGTGAAGTGCTTTAATTATGCCTCCCTTGCAGCGCTGTGAAACACAAGCCGTGCTTTTAACCACTTTTATTATTATTATTCAGGTGTTTTTCTCCCCTCCCTCTATGGCTTTGTGTTTTGAGTCACTGCTGTTTTCTCTTTAAAAGCCAAGACTTTGGGACTGACGATGTAAGAAAGTATGACATCCACCTTCAGCACCGCTGAGGAAGGGTAAGCAGCTAGGGATCTGGCTACTGCAGGCTAGCCACCATTCCGGGAGCCAATGCCGAGCACGGAAGGGCTGACCCAGATGCCGCGGCTCAGTGAGCTATGCTCTAGAGCAGGAGAACGGATGACTGATGTAAACAGCAGAAAAACGGGAGAGCCATGGGGAGGCTGCACCGGGCCGCTCTGGAGCAGATGGCGGGGTAAACACAGCTGACAGAGCACACCACAACACCGCGGGGAGGACCAGTTCAGAGGGAGGAGTCTGGCTCACTGGAGGTCAAGCTGGGAGTGAGTTTCATCCAAACAAGGGGAAGCCTCTTCCTCCTCCCACTGCCCTCAAGGCTGCAGGCTAGCTTGAGTAACCCTGAAACCTGCTGACTCCTGGCCCCACATGCCTAAGTCTAGGCCACCTCAGGTCTGTAGCAACTCTTGGTTTCAATGAAAACCCAGTGACAAGGAGGATGGCCCCCTCAGCAGAGGTAGCTAACATCTAGATCTTAGCAGGGACAAAGAATAAATCAAACTTTTATCTGACTAATGTCATCAATAACCTTTGCAATCTTTTCCTGGCACCCTGATACTGGATCTATTTTTTTTTTCTTTTCTATGGGAGTTTTCACACACACCACACACACACACACACCGCACACGCACACCGCACGCACGCACGCACAAACACGTACACATGCACGCTTTTAGAATGACTTTATTTTCTTAGGGGATTCTAGTAAACTTTTTATTTGTAGCTCATGACTTAGGCAGCAGAGAGATAAAGAGGTCCCCGAAATTGGTGCCCTCCCCCACACGAACATGCTCTTCATATTTATATGAAATTAAATCCTTTACGGCCATTAGGTCTCACCAGGGGGTTTTCTCATAAGTGAATTTTTCTGGGAAGCCAGTGCTGGACTATGGCCCCAAAAGCCCAGGGAGGTGACCCGCATTCTCTCCCCCTCCCTCCCGGGCCCCATGGGATTTTCTCTTTCTGAGCCTGCAGCTGTCCTGGCTGAAGAGCCCACACCACAGAGCCTGAGGCTTGCAGTGTCCTCCCTGGGGGAAACACAGGGCCACCGGAGCTTAGTCTGACTAAGAGGTCAAGTTTTTGTTTCTCACCCCTAGGTCTCCTTAACGAAAGTCTTCCTTTATAAAACTTTGTTTTAAATTAAGAGTCCGTCACACTGAGAAGATACAAGGAGCCACGGGTGGTACTTTCCCACGTTCTGGCGTGTGATCTTTGCAGCTCTCCTAGGCAATGGCCATGGGCCTTGTTCAACAGGAATCTACAATTCTAGGCAGGGTGCAGAAATACCTGTTCCAGTTGGATCCCACCCTGAAATGCCCTCCTGTTCTTGCTACAGGGTAGGTAACTCATGAGTTTCATAAAGGACCTTAGCCTTGACTCACCGGTCAACCACTTAGAGGCATAGCGCCCAGTTTGATCCCTGAGTTGAAGGTTGGAATTTTTGCCAGTTTTGAAACTTTTGCAATTTGTATCTCAGGAGACTTCTTAACTCATTGAAAATAATCAACAAATGGAGAGAGTGGGAGGGGATGGGGAGAGGGAATTAAAGGATGGTTGAGAAAGGCAAGGAAAGAGAAGATATGTACAAAGGCAAGTCCACAGCAATGAGGCTCCTGCTCCATTCTAGATCCTGTAATTAGCTCTTTACATAGATGGGGTCTTGGCAATCTCCATCCCCGCGCCTCTACCTCTCGGTCTTATGCTGACGACCTAGCACCCAGGTACCGCTAGTCTATGCAAAGTCCCAGCTATTGTCCTCAAACAAACAGCAACTCAATAGATGGGGACACACACACACACACACACACACACACACACACACACACACACGCTGCAGAATAAAGCTTAGGCTTGATACTCTTGGGCACCCCTCTGTGGTCCTTGACAAACACACATGCAGGCATCTGCAACTTTAAAGGAACAATGCAACCATGCAAGGAACTTTGCTAAGTGAAATACGCCAGGCATGGGACAAATCCTGGACCATTTTACTTACAAGTTTTGCCGGTGACAAAATTTTTGAGATGAACAAGGGAAGAATGATTTACCTTGGCTCACAGCTACGATGGTTTCAACCCATTGTTGTCTGGTTTTATGGTTTTGGAGTCTGTGACCAGAGAAAAGCATTGCAGAAGGCCACAACAGAAGAGATCTGCTCAATTCAGGGAAGCAGAGAGTTGGGGGAAGACCAATTCCATAGGTTCATTTCTTGTTACTGTCAAAAGCAATCAGAAAGAAATGTTGGTTGAGTTTGCAGTTCGAATCATTGTTGGGAAGTCAAGGTGGCAGGAACTTGATGCAGCCACTCAGATTCACAGCCGAGAGCAGAGAGGGGATATAAGCATGAATGCTTACTGCTCAGATCATTCTCTCCACTCTTATTCAATCTACAACCCAAACATAGGCAATGGTACCACCCGCAGTGGGTGAGTCTGCTCATGGTACTCAAAACAATTCCCCCACTGTTGTGCCCACAGGCCTATCTGTTCTAAAACAATTCCTCACTGAGACTACCTTCCCAGATGTTTCTGTACTGTGTCACTTTGAAAAGTAAAGTTGACCATCAAAGCCAGGGACAGGACATCTCCTTTAAAGAAATACCTTCTGTTATGCCCAGATCTGCAAAGTCCCACCAAAACCAGCAAGGAGACTGACTCCCGTATGTAAAAGCAAAGAGTCTTTATTTTATACAAATTTGCAAACTTGGTCTCTCTGTGTATTAGAATAAGCAGAGAGCCCCAAGCTCAGTTTGAGTTGGGATTTTGTAATAGTAAAGGTGAGGGTGAGGGGTTTCTAAGGTTCAGGACCCATGATTGGCTGACATTTTTCTAGGGGTGCCCTGGTGAGTGTGCTGGCAGGTGTTCCTATCTACAATGGTTGGAATGTTAGGCATTTCCTTTGGATGGTCTGTTCTTGGGTGGTGGTCGGGTAATCTCAGTCTGTGGTCCTTCCTACAATCAGATATTGCTTCAGGGTAAACTACTGAGACTCAGGTCTCCATTAAACTTATCCATGGCTGAGTCCTATACTGGCAGGTGGTAATGGTTGGAAGTAAAGAACTTCCTTTGGGTGGTCTGTTTCTATTTAGCTTATCATGGCTGGCTCCTACACCTTCCAGGGACCTGCTTCCTCCAAGTAGGTCTATAGTACTTAATATTGGTTTGACAACTTGATCTACAGTCGCCTAGAAGTCTCTAGGCACACCAGTGAGGGATTATCTAAATTAACGTAGTCTCTGCTCATGCCTATGAGGGACAATCTTTATTAGGTTCAATAAGGAAAGATACATCCAAATTGTGAGCAGCATTATTCCTGTGTGTCTGAATAAAAGGGAAAAAATGAGCTGAACACCAGCATTTCTCACTTTGAATCTTGATTATGGATGCGATATGCCCACCTGACTCAAACCCCCACTGCCATGGGGTCCCAACTGTGAACTGGAATAAACCCATTCTTCCTTATGCTACTTTTGTAAGAGTATTCCATCACAGCCGGGCGATGGTGGTGCACACCTTTAATCCCAGCACTCGGGAGGCAGAGGCAGGAGGATCTCTGTGAGTTCGAGACCAGCCTGGTTTACAGAGCTAGTTCCAGGACAGGCTCCAAAGCCCCAGAGAAACCCTGTCTCAAAAAAAAAAAAAGAGAGAGAGAGAGAGAGTATTCCATCACAGCTACAGGAAAAAAAAACAACACAAAGTCTTACTCCCTCAGAGCCCATTCACTATTTAATGCATCCATTAATGGGTTAATCCACTAAGGAAGTTACCAACACAAAGCTCTACCCACTATAGCCCATTCGCTATGCAACGAGTCCATTAGTGGATTACTCCATTGAGGAAGTTATCAATCTCTTTTCAGTAGCACCACCAGGAGGGAACCACACTTTTAATACGTGAGTCTGGAGGAAGGGGACAGTTCATATCCAAACTACAACAATATGGGCAATCTCAAATCATCAAACTCGTAGCAGCATAGAAGACTGGCTGACAGGGACTAGAGGATGACCAGACGGGGACACACTGCTCAGGGGCTACATGGCTACAGTTCATGATGCCAACACAGTATTATACCTTTCAAAATGAGCTAAGCTGACATTCTAGGGCAAAAAGAGGCCAACTCCTTGATCAAACATAAGGGAACATGAAAGTGAAAGTTATGTATACGATTTCAATTGCATTGATGATATATATCACAGATGCAAATGAGTTTTCACATTAAATGTACAGTTTTATTGTGCGTGCATCAATCACATCTCAATAAAGCTGCTAGAATAACATGATAGCATTACCTGGCAAAGACCAACCAAATATCAAAATAAAACCAAAGTATGGTGCCAAGCTGCTCAACGGAACAATGAAGACTTGCTTTTCATTTCATCCGTCTTTCTGCTTCCTGTCATGTTAAGAACATACTGGATGATGGAAATTGGCTTCTGAAACACTAGTGACTGTTCTCTGGGCATTTTCCAACAGAAATATCTTGGAATAAGCCTGGGAATCATTATAGGGCTGAGTTAAACCTCTGCTCTGCCATCTAGCTGCTTTTTAGCCAGCCACTGTGTCCACAGCTCAATGTCTCAGTCTGCAAATGTGCACCTAGAAGAAGTCCAGTCACCCAGGAAGGCTGTGAGGATCAACTGAGAGGATCCAGTGGAAGTATTAGACTCACCACACAGCAAGCAACCAATGTGGAAACCTTCCATTCCTTCTCCTTTGTTCTGGACACAAAAGCACTCCCACAGGTTAATCCAACACCCAACATTCTTAATTCAGAATAAAGGCCCCTTGTGTCCTCAGTCTCCCATAAGACTGAGGAAACAGGTCTCTCCTCCAGCCCGGCAAGATGCCCAAGGGAAAGAAGGCCAAGGGGAAGAAGGTGGCCCCGGCCCCCGCCGTCCTGAAGAAGCAGGAGGCAAAGAAGGTGGTGAATCCTTTGTTTGAGAAGAGGCCTAAGAACTTTGGCATTGGGCAGGACATCCAGCCCAAGAGGGATCTCACACGCTTCATCAAATGGCCCCGCTACATCAGGCTGCAGCGGCAGAGGGCCATCCTCTATAAGTGGCTCAAAGTTCCTCCTGCCATTAACCAGTTCACCCAGGCCCTGGACGGGCAAACAGCTACCCAGTTGCTTAAACTTGCCCACAGGTACAGGCCAGAGACCAAGCAGGAGAAGAAGCAAAGGCTGCTGGCCCGTGCTGAGAAGAAAGCTGCCGGCAAAGGGAATGTCCCAACTAAGAGACCACCTGTCCTTCGAGCGGGCGACAATACAGTCACCACTTTGGTAGAGAACAAGAAGGCTCAGCTGGTGGTGATTGCCCACGACGTAGACCCCATTGAGCTGGTGGTCTTCCTGCCTGCCCTGTGTCGGAAGATGGGGGTCCCCTACTGCATCATCAAGGGAAAGGCCAGGCTGGGGTGGCTGGTCCATAGGAAGACGTGCACCACTGTTGCCTTCACACAGGTTAATTCGGAAGACAAGGGTGCTCTGGCCAAACTGGTGGAAGCTATTATTAGGACCAACTACAATGACAGATATGATAAGATCCGCCGCCACTGGGGAGGCAACGTCCTGGGTCCTAAATCTGTGGCTCAAATTGCCAACCTGGAAAAGGCAAAGGCCAAAGAACTCGCCACTAAACTGGGTTAAATGTACTGCTGAGTTTTCTGTACATCAATATAATTACAAAACTTCAAAAAAAAAAGACTGAGGAAACAACCCATTTCCTTAAAAAGTGTGAGGGGAGGATGGTAAGGAAGCTGTTGAGAGTGGAGTAGCTTTAGAGACCTTCAGGATAAGGTTATCCTAAATGAGAAGGAGTGGCGTTAAGGCAGGTGGATGGCAAGCCCTTGATGCAGTGGTGCAGCTCAGAGACCTGCTTAGAACATCCTCAAGCCTGCATAAATGAAAAGGAGCCATCTGCCTGCCAAGAATCACCAGCCTCTCACCCACGCAGGAGAGGCGGCTCTCGCAGAGACCAAAGGAACATCTCTCTCCAGAGGACCAAAACCGCACATCAAAACCAAAGCTCTCTGTTGGTATGGATTTGTGACAGCTACAACCAAACCATTCCTGTGGCTTACCTTTCATAGCAGATGTCCTCTCTGTCTTTGGCTACAGAAATATTTCCAAAGTAGATGCCAGTAGAGTGTCCGTGCCAAAGCTTTGTGTTTGCAAAGCTGTAAAAGGATGAGGAGAAAGCATCAACCTCCCTGGAAGCCACCGAAGGAAGGGGGACATGGGCTCACTTTGTTTTCTAAGGAGGGAGGGGCATCAGTGTGTACCCCCTCCCCTAGTCTCAGTGTCTGATTATAGGAAAGGCTGAGGCCAAATTACATCTATAACTACCTCTATATCAGTGGGTTTTGTTAACCAAAGTAGAGAGACTGCCCATGTGACTGAGAGGTGGTGTGTCCTTGCTTCTTTGCTCGCTGAGAGGGTTCTGCAATTTTTCACCTGCACACAGTGAGATAGGGAGGGTTCCTCAGTGTGTTGGGTGTCGCTCAGTATCTGGGCTCTTTTTAAATTATAGCTGTAAAGTGTAATTCCTGACTATTTTTTTAAGTTGTGGTAATGGATTCTGGCCCCAAATCAATTGTTACAGAATCTCCTGAGAGTCTGAGCTGGGTGTGAGAGCTATTTTTTTCTGCAAAAAAGAAACGGAGGAAAGGGAAAGGATATGCATTGTAAAGTAGTCAGGCTCATTCAGGGCCATTCTGCACCTCTGTGCTATTATAGAATTTTAAAGTAGGGTTTTCTGAATGAGCCAAGACACCTCTCTGTTCTGGCTTCAGCTCTGTTGCTGTGATAAAATACCTTGACAAAAAGAAACTTAAGGGAGAGAAAGAGTTATTTCAGCTCACAGTTCTAGATTATCATGGAGCCATATATGCTCGGCAGGAACTTTAGTTAGTACTGGCACACCCACAGTCAAGTGCAGGGAGAAACAAATTTATACATACTCAATTGCATACTTGGTTCTGTTTAGCTCCATTTCCAATCATACAGCCCAAGACCCTCTGATGTGGGATTCCCCTCTGTATGCTGTGAATACCATTGGTTAATAAAGGACTGCTTTGGACATATAGCAGGGCAGAACATAGCTAGGCAGGGAAAACTAAACTGAATGCTGGGAGAAAAGGGCAGGATCAGAGAGAAGCCATGTAGACACTGCCAGAGACAGACATGCTGAAACTTTGCCAGTAAACCACTATCACATGGCAATACATGGATTAATGGAAATGGTTTAAATTAACATGTAAGAGTTAGCCAAAAAGAAGCTAGAGCCAATGGTCCAAGCAGTGATTTTATTAATACAGTTTCTCTGTGGTTATTTCGGAGGTTTGGACAGCCAGGAAATAAACAAGCGGCCTCGCCACTTCAACCCTCTGCCTAGGGAATGGTGCTATCCTTGATGCTAACCAAGGACATTTGCTGGCCATCTCCAAAGATACAGAGATATTAAGCAATGCCCCCTCATTACGTTTGTAGTTAAGTATTTTCTTCATATTATTTTCACTAGGTATTCAATAATTTTTATGTATCTAATATTTTGATCTATTTTAATAAGTATCTTTATCTGCCTGGAGAACAGAAGGGCATTTCCGTTTCAAGGCCCCATCTCACCCCATCCCCATGGTTCTTCAGACCATCATTACATAGCATGCTAATGTTTGGGTTTACAGCTCCACGCTCTTCATTATTTTTATCATCTAATTATCACTGTTATTTTTGTCCTAGCATTGATGCTCCCTATAGTTTGCTCATGTGGGTATTATTTCTTTGGCATTTAATTCTCCTTTCAATTTTTGTTCTGTTTTGTTTTTCAAGACAAGGTTTCTCTGTAGCTTTGGAGCCTGTCCTGGAACAAGCTCTTGTAGATCAGGCTGGCCTTGAACTCACAGAGATCCACCTGCCTCTGCCCCTGGAGTGCTGAGATTAAAGGTGTGTGCCACCACCGCCCGGCTTCCTTTAAAATTTTTTTAACTGTAAAGTTTTCAGACCAGATCCCATGTCTCTAGGCTGACCTTCAACTTGTTATAAAGCCAAGGATTAGACCTTCTATTCTTCCTGACTCCACCCCCACCCTCACCTCGTTCCCTATCCCTACCTCCACCCCTGGGGGGTTGGAGCAGATGTGAACCACTTCTCCCAGTTTTAAGTGGTATTTGAGGTCAAACCCAAATCCCAGTCTAGAGTGTTGCTGCACAGTACCTCCATAATCCCACAATGTGTGTGGGGGGGAGGTCTCAGGCTGGAGGCTGGAAGATTATAAATTTGAAGCTGGTCTGAGTTACATAGTTCAGACTCTCTTAAAAAAATCAAAACAAAAGACCCTGCTGCAGCCCATGAGGTCTATCATTAGCGTCTTACCTACTTCACCCTCCGCTGTCTTTCTCAACCATGTCTCTCCAATGTCACTGAGAGTTCGGTGGGATTGCAGTTCTTAAGAGATGTCTCTGGTCACTGGAGGGTGAAACTTCTTAGTTCAGAGCAGAGTGAGCATAAATGCATGGATCCTGGCTCAAATGCTTGCTCTCCGCTAGTTTTCTCCTCTGATACTGTTCAGGGCTCCCAGCTTAGGGAATGGCACCACCTGCACTGGGATGGGTCTTCCTATACTGCCATCAAGACAGTCCCCAACCTGACCTACAGAATTCCTCATTAGGACTCTCTTTCCAGGCATTTCTCAGTTAAAACTCACCAGCACGGACAGAAAACATGAGATAAAGTCTGCATGAAGGTAAGAGAACTTCAGAAATATGTTAAAGGGTTGGGAGGAAAAGGCAAAGGATCGGGCCTATATGGTCCAAGATGGTTATACCACGTACAGGTAAACCACTTAAGGTTACGACAGCCTTCTCTGTTGGCCAAAGATCTCTTTGAAGAAAAGATCTTCAAACGCAGACTGATGTTTGGGACTACTCTCTGTCTACCTTCACTTGTACTGTGTTTAGTTTAGGAATTCCTCATTCTGTGGTTTGAAACTGTGTCAGAATCCACATGGTGGAAGAGGACAGACTTCTGCAAGCTATCCTTTGATCTCCACACTGTGTGTATGTGTGTGCATGTGTGCGTACATGTGTGTGGCATACACTCCCCACAAACAATACAAACTCATAACGCAACCCTAATAAATATTTTTTAAAAATAAAGTTATAAAATTAAACTTCACTAAAATAAAATTTTCTGTATGAAATCTACCACTAGTAAAGAATTAGGTGGTGGGAAATGTCATCAACTTACTTCAAAGGCTACAACTGTGATTGAACTAACAATGTCTGTCATTCTTTTTATATATTTAATTTTATTGAGCTATATATTTCTCTGTTCCCCTCCTTCCTCTCCCCTCCCTTACCACTCTCTCCTATGGTCCCCATGTTCCAAATTTACTCAGGAGATCCTGTCTTTGTCTACTTCCCATGCAGATTAGATCCATGCCTGCCTCTCTTAGGGTCCTCACTGTTGTCTAGGCTCTCCAGGATTATAAATTGTAGGGTGCTTTTTTATGGCTAAAGACCACTTATGAGTGAGTACATATGATAAGTGTCTTTATGGATCTGGGTTACCTCACTCAATATAATGATTTTTAGATCCATCTATTTGCCGCCAAATTTCAAGATGTCATTATTTTTTTCTGCTGTGTAGTATTCCATTGTATAAGTGAACCACATTTTCCTTCTCCATTCTTTGGCTGAGAGGCATTTATGTTGTTTCCAGGTTCTGACTATGACAAACAATGCTGCTATGAACATAGTTGAACACATGTTCTTGTGGTACTATTGAGCATCCTTTGGGTATATACCCAAAAGTGGTATTGCTGGGTCTTGAGGAAAGTTGTTTCCCAATTTTCTGAGAAGTTGCCATACTAATATGGATCTGTTTTCATTCTTCTACATGTTGATGTCCAGTTATGCCAGTACCATTTGTTAAATATGCTTTCTTTTTTCCATTTGATACTTTTTGCTTCTTTGTCAAAGATCAGGTATATGAAGGTGTATGGATTAATATCCAGTCTTCAGTTTGGTTTCATTGTTCCTCCTGTCTGTTCTTATGCCAACACCAGGCTGTTTTCAGTACTGTAGCTCTGTAGTAGAGTTTGAAGTCAGGGATTGTGATGCCTCCAAAAGTTCTTTTATTGTACAGGATTGCATTGGCTATCCTGGGTTTTTTGCTTTTCCGTGTGAAGTTAAGTACCATTCTTTCGAGGTCTGTGAAAAATTTTGCTGGGATGTTGATGGGCATTGCTTTGAATCTATAGATTGCTTTTGGTAAGATTGCCATTTTACTATGTTAATTCTGCCTACCCAAGAGCATGGGAGATCTTTCTACTTTCTGGTGTCTTCTTCAATTTCTTTCTTTAAAAATTTAAAGTTCTGGTTGTACAGATCTTCCACTTGTTTTGTTAGAGTTACTTCGACATATTTTATGCTATTTGTGGTGATTGTGAGGGGTGTTGTTTCTCTGATTTCTTCCAAAGCCCTTTTATCGTCTGTACAGGAAGGCTACTGATTGTTTTAGTTAATCTTGTATCCTGCTACATTACTGAAAGTGTTTATGAGTTGTACAAGTTCCTTGGTAGAATTTTTGGAGTCGCTTATGTAAACTATCATATCGTCAGCAAATAGTGAGAGTTTGACTTCTTCTTTTCTGATTTGTATCCCCTTGATCTCCTTTTGGTGTCTTTCTCCAGCTAGGACCTCAAGAACTATATTGAATAAATATGGAGAAAGTGGACAACCTTGTCATGTTCCTGATTTCAGTGGGATTGCTGGGAGTTTCTCTCCATTTAGTTTGATGTTGGCTGTTGGTTTGCTGTATATTGCCTTTATGGTTAGGTATGTTCCTTGTATCCCTGCTCTCTCCAAGACCTTTATCATGAAGGGATGTTGTATTTTGTCTAAAGCTTTTTCGGCATCTAATGAGATGATCATGTGGTCTTTATTTTTCAGTTTGTTTATATGGTGGATTACATTGACAGATTTTCATATGCTGAACCATCCCTGCATCTCTGGGATGAAGCCAACTTGTTCATGGTAAATGATGGTTCTGATATGTTCTTGGATTTGATTTGCCAGTATTTTATTTAGTATTTTTTGCATCAATGCTCATGAGTGAAATTGGTCTGTAATTCTCTTTCTTAGTAATGTCTTTCTGTGATTTGGGTATCAGGCTAATTGTAGCCTCATAAAAAGAGTTTGGCAATGTTCCTTCTGTTTTTATTGTGTGGAATAATTTGAGGAGTATTGGTATTAGTTCTTCTTTGAAAATCTTGTAGAATTCTGAGCTGAAACCATCTGGTCCTGGGCTGTTTGTTTGTTTGTTTGTTTGGGAAACTTTTGATGACTGTTTCTATTTCTTCAGCAGTTATAGGTCTGTTTGATTTGCTTATCTGGTCTTGATTTAATTTTGGTAAGTGATATTTATCCAGAAAGTTGTGCATTTCCTTTAAGTTTTCCAATTTCGTGGAGTACAGGTTTTCGAAATATGACCTGATGATTCTGTGTATTTCCTCCGTGTCTGTTGCTATTGTGATACTCCCGGGGAACTGCGCCCCCTCCCCCTCGGTACTAACAGCTATGCCCCCCTTTTCATTTTTGATTTTGTTAATTTGGATATTTTCTCTCTGCCTTTTGGTTAGTTTGGATAAAGGTTTGTCTATTTTGTTGATTTTCTTGAAGAACCAACTCTTTGTCTCATTGATTCTTTTTATTGTTTTCTTTGTTTCTATTTTGTTGATTTCAGCTCTCAATTTGATTATTTCCTGCCGTGTAGTTCTCTTAGGTGAGTTTGCTTCTTTTTGTTCTAAACTTTAGAACTTTAGAACACACTGTTTATTCTTAAGTAACAATAAATACCCATTTTTGTTACGATGGCATATTCACTATTTTTAAACTTCAAAACATTTGTATTTTGAAAGGAAGATCAAAGACTCAATTTAGGTAAAGGCAGAGTAATTTGAACTCTCAAGGCTTGGCTAGATGCATGCCCATACAAACCCTGGTGAGCAAACACCTCTCCTTTCACAGTGTTTGAGCAATGACTGACAGAAGCCCAGAGGGGGATCTACGCTTTTGAAACCACATATTAAGAGCCCTCTTACCACAACTGCTGCTTTGGAGTTTCTAACATGAAAATGCTCCCTGAACAAAACCCTATTCTCCAAGAGAGTAGATGCATTGTTATAAGCATGACTTTGAACAAGGGACCATGCATTTGGAAAGCATTCCTTTATCCCACCATGCTCCTCCAGAGGAGGAAGAGGAAGACAATAGAACCTTTATTGATGGAGCAGTTCTCACTCCAGCACAAAGGATTTCTAAATCAGTGACAAAGCAAAAGAGCAATACAGTCAATGATAACATTGTCATAATGTCCACCTACAAGGAAGAAACAGAAATGAACAAAAACAACAAGACATCTCCACTGAAACAAAGGCAATAACTTTGCTCAAGGTAATCCTTGTGTTGCCGCCTAAAGATTACAGCCAACTGATTCCCATGATCCGCCAACAGAAAGACAGGAACATTTTGAGATGAGTCTTAGGGAAAATGCTTGAACTTAGCTTACACTTGCCATTATTCCTCAGGTAATAAAGAACCAAGAAGAGATGTGGGAGGAGACTATGATCCTAGTTTATTCAAGTAGACTGTTATAGAAGAATCGAGTCCCTCACCCAAGAGGTATTGAAGACTTAACTCCTAGCCCCAGTGTGACTACATTTAGAGCTCAGATGTCAGCACACATAACCCAGCTGTGATGAGAGCACAATTCAGTAATATCGGTGCCTTTATAAGAAGGAGAAACAGAAACACAGGCACCGAGAGAAAGTCAGGTGACAAGAAGCAGATCAGAGTCATATGTCTGTAAAGGATTGCTAAGGATTGCTGGTGACCAGCAGTATCTAGGAATGATTCTTGGGCAGAGGGTGTCACTCGGCTAGCAGAGTGTTTGCCTAGCATGTGAGAAGCCCTGGGTGGGATGCCTAGCACTGTGTAAACCCAGCATGGTGATGCCACACCTGCAATCGCAGCAGCTGGGCGCTGGCGGCAGGAGGAGGTGGAAAGCTTCTCCCCAGCCTTTGCTGGTACCTGCTTTGTATTCTTAGCCTCCAGATCTGAGAGATAATAGACTTCTGTTGCTTCGAGTTCCCAGTTATGGCTCTAGGAACCCCACTAATTTACCCCTCCTGTTCATGAGGCCCTTGGCTAATGGGTGAAGAAGTCAGAGCCAGGGGCCAATCTGTATGTATGCCTGGCTGTGCTAGAGGAGCTGGAGCCCATGCGAGTCTGGCTTCCTGGCTCTTCCTGAGATGGTGAGAACAGTGGGGTCTGGGAGACCTTGATTCCTTTTGGGGACCTCTGAGCAATGGGCAGAGGTGATAAGGGAAGGAGGAGCTTGAGTTTGTAGTTATAGCAAAAGTAACAACAACCTTGTTCTTTAAATCGAAGTGGAAGTGGCCAGGAGGCAGAAGTGGAAGTAAAGGATGGCCTAACCTGTGCCCGATACAGCCGTACTCCCTCACTTTGGGTCATCTCAGTGTCCGCAGGCTTTAAACCTCTTCCTGCTCCCCCATTCCTGTACCTTTTATTCTTACCCAGATGTCTTGTTCTTCTTTTGGTGTTAAATACAAAATTAAATTTTATTTTACAATAAAATAGTTCCTACTAAGTATTATTATTATTATTTTAAATAAGAGGACTTTCAAGAACAGTTTTAGGTGTATGGCAAACATAAGCAAAAAGTGGTTTGGTGCACATGACACACGGGGTCATTATCACAAAACCAGAGAGAACAACCCTCCTCCACACTCTGCCTACTCAACTCCCCAAATAACTGTAGAAAACGGCAGTTTCTCCATTTTCTAATTTCACTTTTTCCAGAAAGGAAAATAGAAGAATGCCACAGTAACGTTGACTTTTCAGACTGGCTTTCACTAGCAATGTACAATGGTGTGTCCTCCATAACTTCCCCTGGTTCCATACTTTCTTTCCTTTTAGAATGATGTAATTGCACATGCGAATCTGTGTATATAGCATACAACACATGTCATATGTATTGCATATTGTATGTAACTATAACATGTGACTATGTCCAAATCTCCACTCATCTCCTTCCCCACTGCCTGTAAAGGACAACAGAAATCCTGGCTCCAGCTATCTTAGATGTCTTCCTGAAAGACCACCACTAGGAGGTCAAACATTGCTTATTTTTTCTCCCAGACACTAAATAACGCCACTCCAAGATTTCCAGAAATATAGCTAGGGACCTGCGATAGTATTGCCAATAAACCAATAATTTCTCTAAGTGTGTACCACCACCTAGCCATGTGGGAACTAGAGAAAGAAATAAAGAACTCATTTTGACATTTAAAATATCAAAGGGCAAATGGATTTTAGATGAAATTTCCTTGTGAGAGAAACACAAACCATAAAAATGAATATATTCCTTTGGAAAGAAGGAGTTAACGAGCCTAAATATAAGCAAGAATTTTCCAGACTTCTGTTGAGCATCAGAAACTAATTGCAACCTATTTCTATGTCTTGTAGACACAGCCCAGGTGTTCACATCAAATCAATAATGAGAAAATGCCATGTGGATTGCATCACCATCTCCCTCCGGAGCTCTGACAGCCTGACTTCTGGAAGAGCTCTCTGCTGGTCTCTGCAGCTGAAGTCTCCTCAAAATACGCCTGAGCAAAGGCATTCAACAGATCAACAGCTTCAGAAAGTGTTCCTTTGAGCAGCATCCTGCTTTAAGACCTCAGATGGACTCCGCTGCAACATCAGCGGGAGGCGTCTGCTGCTCTGCACCGTGGTGACAAAACGGAGCCGAATCCTAACCGTCTAAATTTGCTGAAGGTGGCTATTTTAAAAGCCTCTCCAGGGTGTAGGGTTCTGAGGATGCAGGGAATAAAACTGTCTAGCCTCGGGGAGCAACATTTTATAGCAGCCTGGTAGGGTTCTGGCGTTCAAAAGCTCTTGCTGACTCCTGGGTGCACACTTCCAGCTAAACTCTGAAAGCCTGTTTTGCCAAAACAGCGGAAAGGAATGGAAAGCACACCTTGATATTTGAGACAGCTCTTCCCACGAGAGCACTCCCATCTGTGACTGAGGCTCATGGAGAGGATATGCTAACGTGGGGGCTGTGGAGAGCACAGGGAAGTGAGCAGCACAGCCCTTGGGTAAACTGAGATGGAGAATAGAGGGGGAGGATGGTAAATGGGGCTACCTGAGCTGGCCATTTCTTTAACCAGGCAGGGCTTCCAGTTGGAGGAATTGGAACACTAACCCAGCCACAAAACCATTGACCAAAAATCTCTCCTGCCTGCAAGATGTGCTGGGATAAAGGTGGTCAACCAATGACTGGTCCAACTTGAGACCCATGCCTGGCACTGCCTGGAGGGCCAGGAAACAGAGGCTGGATAGCCCAGAGGTCCGGAATAGAAACAAATACGAAAGCTATATAGACTGGATCCTAGCATAAACGTCATCGAAGAGGCTTCATAGAGCCATTGATGAAAGCAAATGCACAGCTAAACATTAGGTGGAACTTGGAAATCTTACAGAAGAGGGTGAGGAAGGATTGCAGGATCCAGAGGGGTCAAGGATACCACAAGAAAACCCACAGAGTCAACTAACCAGGGCTCATAGGGGCTCCCAGAGTCTAAACAATCAGGGAGCTTTTACGGGTGTGAGCTAGGTCCTCTGAATATATGTGATAGTTGTGTAACTTGGTGTTCTTGTGGGACACCTCCGTCCCTCCCTCCCTACCCCCCTCCACCCATGGCTAGTTTTATGTCAACTTGAGAGAAGCTAGAGTTATCTAAAAGGAAGAAACCTCAACTGAGAAAATGCCTCCTTGAGATCCAGCTGTAAGGCATTTTCTCAATTAACGGTCAGTGCTGGAGTGCGGTCCTGGCTTCTTTAAGAAAGCAAGCTGAGCAAGCCGTGGGGAGCAAGCCAGTAAGCAGCACCTCGCCATGACCTCTGCATCAGCTCCTGCCTCCAGGTTCCTGCACTATTTGAGTTCCTATCCTGACTCCCTTCAGTGATGGACTATGATGTGGGACTGTAAGTCAAATCAACCCTTTCCTCCCCAACTTCCTCTTGGTCATTGTTTCTCATCACAGCAGCAGCCGTTACCCTAATTAAGACACTCTCTAATTCGTCTTCTTTTTCTTCTTCCCCTTTTTTTCAGCATTATTAGCCCACAACCTTTATCCAGAACCTAGCATGCGCCAGATACCACCACAAGGATGGCAGTGTAGAGGTAAAAGAGAATGCTTTTCCGCCTTGTGGCGGTTCACCACATATGGTGTGGCTTGTCCACAGAAGACTGAAACAGGGTCAGCTTTAGAGCAGAGAGAAATTAAAGGAAGGAAGCAGGGGCTGGGAGACGGCTCAGTCTGTAAAGTGCTCATTCGGCAAGCGTGAAAATCTGGGTTCGATCCCCAGAAACCATGTAAAGTTAAGGGGGGGATTGCGCTTGATGTGTATGTTTCTAATCTCAGCCCTGGAAAGATGAGCCCCTGGGGTTCCTTAGCCAGCCAGCCTCGCCTACTTAGTGAGTTCCAGAGCAGTGGGAGGCCCTGCCCCAGCACCCAAAGAATAGTAATCAAGGTCTGCATACATATATGCATGCATGCATGCATACATAAAAACATACATACATACATGTACACCCACATAAACATACACACATACAAGCAACAGCAACAAAATGAAGTGAAGGAGTGTTAGCTGCCCTGTGGGGTCAGAGAAGCCCCAGGACATAGCGCTGTTTGATGTGGCTCAGGGGGTATTCAGTTCTTGCAGAGAGAGGTGGCTTTCCTGCCCTACCTAGTCTCTGCTCCACACAGGTAACCACCATCTCTTAGGGTGTATGCTCTGCTCTTTGTCTATTTTAATGTCACCTAGGAGTTATACATATTAATAAGGTTCAGTGTGAGACAGGTACAATTATGCAGAAACCAAATCAGAACAACCATTGTCACACAAGCATTGATAGTTTCCTGGAGATTGATTGCATTGGAGATCTTTCTGGCTTGTTTAGACATGCAGCACGTATGCCTACAATCACCCTCCTGCACAGTGGGGTACAGAACTTGGTCCCCTTATCTGATTGTGACTTCTTAGCCTGTCATCATCCTTACCAGACCCCTCTCTCCTCTCATCGCCCCCCTTCTCTGGAAACTACTGCACCATGCTCCTTCTGTAAGATAAACTTTTGGGGGCTCCACGTGTTAGTGAAATCATGCAGTGTTTGTCGTCTGTGTCCAGCTTCCTTCACTTAAGAGACAATGTGGGCACATGTCATTCTCTTTTCCCTTCTGCTCTATGATTGAACACCCTAGTCGATGGCAACTTAGGGGAAGAAAGGGTTTGTTTCAGCTTGCGCTTCCAGGTGACAATCCATCCCTGAGAAGAACCGGAGGCATGAACTTAAACAACCTGTCATGTCACATCCGCAGTCAACAGCAGAGAGAAACAGACGCTCCCATACTTCCTTGTATACGTCTTGCTCCTATCCCATATAATTCAGGCTTCTTTGTCTAGGGAATGGTGCCATCTGGCATCAATTAACGGTCAAGAATCCCCCGTAGGCATTGCCCACAGCCCAATCTGATAAAGACACTCAGTTGAGACTCTCTTCCCTGGTGGTCCTAGGTTGTGTCAAGTTGAGTTAAATCCCACTAATACACGGGGGGCAGTTACACAGCTATACAAAGAATGAAGTGAGAGCATTTGTTTGAGAAAAGTCTCTGCTTTGATATTCGTTTAAAGCCTTTAAAAAAAGAAACACCCTGCCATTTTCAACAACATGAGAGCCCACTCACTTCCTAGCAGAAGTCAGTCACTCAGGGACAGTCAGAGATACAAAGGCAGAGAGTAAAGCTGATGGGGTCGCTGAGCCCTACCGGAGCTTCTAAAAAGACTTATCGGTGTGCATTTATTATACAAAGTGATGAGTTTAACACACCTTTTTATTCAAGTGTATCCTAGACGTCAATTGTTCCTAGCATCTCAAGGGCCATTCCACCCCATTACACTCTCTTACCCCTCCCACTTATTCTTCTCAAAAGTCTAATTGTCTCTGAACTTCTGTAAAATGGTTTATCTTCTTCAAAGCTTGTAAGGGTCTGAGAGTTTCTGAAGAAAACCCCAGATCCAAATAGTATGTTAAAGCAAATAGCATTTATTCCAGCATGTGGGGATGCCCACTTGTACAAAATGGTGACCCCAGAAGGAACATGCAGGCCTCTTTAATCTCAGCTAGGGGATTCAGGATCAGTTAGGTCATCTCAAACATAATTGGTTAAGCAGGCTGTGTTGTCTGGGTTGCTGTCCTGCCTGGTTTCTGTACTCCCACCAGGTCCCACAGCCATTTAGCCCCAAAGAAATCACACAGAGGTCTATATTAATGATAAACTGATTGGCCCATTAGCTCAGGCTTCTTATTAACTCTTATAACTGATATTAGGCCATTATTCTAGTATATGTTAGCCACATGGCTTGGTACCTTTTTTAGCGGAGCAGGTCACATCTTCCTTCTTCTGTGGTTGAGACAAGATTGGGAAGGAATGGGCTTCCTCCTTCCCAGAATTCTCCTGTTCTCATTGATCCACTTCTACTTCCTGTCTGGTTGTCCTGCTATACTTCCTGCCTAGCTACTGGCCAATCAGAATTTATTTAAAATATAATTGACAGAATACAAACCATTCTCCCACACCAAGGCTGTAGCTACATTAATGCATTTTTAACTGACTGTGATTTTAGTTTTATCATTTGGGGGCATATTTACATAAATCAGGATATGTTTTATAGAGATTACAGAACTGTCCTTTGTTGACAGAGGTTTCTTTCCTACCCAGTACCACAACCATACAGCCCCAAAGAAACACACAGAGGTCTACATTAATTATAGACTGGTTGGCCTATTAGCTCAGGTTTTCTTCTTCTTTTTTTTATTACTTTATAAATAATACCAATCAAAATTTCCACTTCCTCCACTCCTCCCACTTCCCTCCCGCTCTGCCACATACCCTATCCCCCCACTCCCTCCAGTCCTAAGAGAGACCAAGGTACCCTACCCTGTGGGAAGTCCAAGGCCCTCCCTGCTACATCCAGGCTTAAGAAGGTATGCATCCAATTAGAATAAGATCCCCAAAAATATAGTACATGCAGTAGAGACAAATCCCAGTGCCATTATCATTGGCCCCTCAGTTAGCTCCAACTGTCAGCCACATTCAGAGGGTCCAGTTTGATCCCATGCTCCTTCAGTCCCAGTCCAGCTGGCTTTGGTGAGCTCCCATTAGCTCAGGCACACTGTCTCAGTGGGTGAACCAACCCCTCACGGTCCTGGCTTCCTTGCTCATATTCTCCCTCCTTCTGCTCTTCAACTGAACCTTGGGAGCTCAGTACAGTGCTCCGATGTGGGTCTCTGTCTCTCTCTCCATCTGTCGCCGGACAAAGGTTCTATGGTGATATTCAAGATAGTCATCAGTCTGACTTCAGGGCAAGGCCAGTTCAGGCACCCTCTCCTCCACTGCCCAGGGTCCTAACTGGGGTCATCCCCATGGACTCCTGAGAACACCTCCAGAGCCAAACTTCTTGCAAACCCCAAAATGGCTCCCTCAATTAAGATATCTCCTTACCTGCTCCCATATCTCTCCTTCCTCCATCTCAACCATCCCACTTCCCCAAGATCTCCCCAATCTTCCCTTTCTCTCCTCTCTCTCCCCCTCTCCCTTCCCCCCACCCCCATGAGCCCAACTTTTGCCTGGCGATCTTGTCTGCTTCCAATTTCCAGAAGAATCTACATATGTTTTTCTTTGGGTTCACCTTATTACTTAGCTTCTCTAGGATCGTAAACTATAGGCTCAGTGTCCTTTGTTTATGACTAGAATCCACTAATAAGGTCCCATTTATTCATTGTTGCTCTTATTATCTGTGCTACTGGGGTTATATGTAGGAAGTGATCTCCTATGTCCATGTATTTCTCCTTTCTACTAACAATTGGGTTCCTAAAATCATTGACAGTCTAGATTAAGGATGGAGAAAGTTTGCCTGTGGTAGGAAGCACACTAGATTAGAGGAAAAGTTCAAAGACTTAAGAACCAGAAGTCAACAGTGTATGCTGCAATTTAAGGACAAGAGAAGCTGAATATCCAACTCAATAAGGGAAGGAAGGAGGGAGGAAGAGCTGGAGGGAGGGGAGAAGAAAGGGAGGGAGGGCAAGATGACACCAAGGAGTGGGGCATCTGGTACCCAGCCTACAGATTTAAATGCTAACCTCTTCTGAAAATACTCCTTTAGACATACTCACATCTTAGCCAGGTATCTGTGAACCCAAGCCCCAGTTAAGTCGATGCCCCAAACAAACCCTTAAAGCAGTCTTAATAACCATGGGGCTCGGTACTGAACAATTCCAGTTTCCAGGAACACAGTGGGAATTTAGATGCACTGTGTCTTCCTGGGAGAGAAGGATCTGTGTCAAGATGGGGGACAGGAGTGGGGATGGGGGATCTGCCTAGAGACACAACATAGTGTAGAGAACCCTGATGGCTGTTTGGCCTCAAGAGGGAGGGAGTGGGGGTGTGGGTGGAGGGGAGGGGAGGGAAGGGGGAGGAGGAGAGGAGGAGATGGCAATTTTTAATAAAAAATAAATAAACTGGAAAAAAAATTAAAAAAAATTTAAAAAAAAACCCAGCCAGGTCAGATGGACCAAGGATAAAGCAGCTCATAAGAACTGCTAGGGAAAATAGCAGTAAGGGCTGGGGAGAGGCCTCAGTGGATGAAGGCTGCTGGTGGCCCGAGTTTAATCCCTGAGAACACATGAAAGAGGTAGAGGACCAACTGCCACAGCTCCCTCAAATCTCTAGATGACACCTTAGCACATGGGTGCTTACACGCATACAAATACAACATACATACACAGCACACACCATGAACACAGTACACACACACCATATAGACTCATCACACACATACACACAAATACACACCATAACATAAACACACATACACACCACATACTTCCATACTCTCTCTCCCTCCCTCCCTTCCACTCTATCTATCTATCTATCTATCTATCTATCTATCTATCTATCTATCTATCTATCATCTCAGAAGCTACTATAGGCCAGAGTCTGGGCTATGACTTTGTGTTTGTCTTGCTTCATTCTAAAAGCAGCTTTTCTGGTAGATGCTTATACAGAAGGATTGAGGCTGAGGGTGGCTATCAAGTGATGAAGGTTAGATTCAAACTCACAACACCAATATTCTTTTCTTCTGGAGAAGTGGGACATCATTTCTTTCAAGAAAATAATAATAATAATAATAGTAAAATGGAAATTCAACATTGTTTTACATTTGCATTGAACTGACTTAAAAGACCAAGATGAAAAGCTCCCTTTCGAGTTGGCCTTGTCAAGATTCTTAACAGGGCTAGTCTGCTTCGCAGCTGAGAAGTCTGAGGAGGTGAGGTGAGTGTCCAGAACCCGGTGGGATGCCTCCATCTCCACATTGTGCCTTCCAGGATGGGAGGAATTGGCAGCACACCCTGCTAACCAAACCCTTCCAGACAGTCCAGTCTCTCAGGGCCAGCAGGGACCAAGCTCCCTCTGGCCAGGAGCTCCACAACTGACCTTGAGCTTGCCCTGTTTTAGTGGGGGGAACTTACTCCATATGCTCTAGTTCCTCTCTGGGAGCTAGTCAATTGAAGCCTGCAGGAAGAGCAAAGGCAGCCAAGCCTCTGATCCGGGCTGAAGAATGACTCCACATTTGTTCCCACGCCGCACATAGTTACCAAGGAAAAACAAGCACAAGAGAGCGGCTGCTCAGTCAGCTCCAGGGGAAGGGCCTGCTTCTCTCTTGGACCTTTCTGCTGCATCAAATTTTACTCCAGTGTTGTTGCTCTGTGGTTTGTTTGTTTGTTTTTGCTTTTGCTTTTGCAGTTTGTTTGATTTGCTTTGTTTGCATTTGGAGTGCCAACTTCGATACAAGCATGTTTAAAAAGGAATTTGATTTTATAACATTATAATGCAAACACAGTCATTGAGGGAAAAAGATTAAAAAGAGGAAAAAAAGAAAATCCTACTGCTTAGATATTATCTTGACATGTCTATATCCACAGATCTCCCATGAATGCATTTGACACTACTGAACTCTCTACTTTCAAATGGCAAATAAGCTACCGCTTACGCTATGTGTTTTCCAACCATAATTCAAATACTCAAAAATGCACCCTCATGTCCCTGTTCTTTTAAACAAAAAAAATAGATGTGTTTCAAATTCTGCAAATGTCAGCTTTACCTTAAAGAACCAGATTGTTTGTTCCTTCAGAAAGACCTACTGGATGCTAAGAAGATGGCTTAGTTAAGAGAGTGCAGCTAACAAAACATGAGTTCAGTGCCCAGGATGCACATAAAAAGCAAGATGTGGTTGCTCGCATTTGCCATCCTAATGCTGGGTGTGTATGTGGGGGTGGTGTACAGACAGGTGCTTCCCTGGTGTTTGCTGGCCAGTCAGCCTACCCTAAGGAGCAAGTTCCAGGCCAATGAGGGACCCTGCCGCAAAAATCAAGATGGATGGTACCTGAGGAAAGACACCTGAGATTGACATTTGGCATCCACACTTGCATGCACAACTGCATACACGGGAACACACATGCACACATACATGCACATAGCAGAAACATATCAGAGCAAGTACTTCATAAAAGAAAGCCAAGCAATTCATTTTTACATGCAACAATTCTTTCATGTATTGGGCTAATGATGAACAGTCATATGGTACAAAATATTTGCATGATTATATCCAATCTCAGTGGAAGAAATACTATTTTAAAAACCCTGGCTTTACATATTTTATTTTAAAAATTGTGTGTGTGTGCACGTGTGTGTGCATGTGTGTGTGCACATAAGCACATATGTGATTGGAGGTCAAAGGACAACTTGTGGGAATCACTTCTCTCCCATCACATAGGTCTCAAGGATCAAAGTCAGGTCCTCATGTTGGCTGCAAGCACCCTTACTGGCTGAGCCATCTCAACAGCCTGATTTTGCAAATTATACAAATGAAGTCATGTTGAAGAATTTCAGCCCTTTGTGGAATCCAAACACCATCTTCTTTACTGCAAGAACTTGTTCGCCAGTGATACAGTGGAGTTAGGAGAACGATGCCATCTCTATGACAACTCCCCCCAGAGCAACATCAGCACCAGTACTCACTCCTTCCACAAGAACAGCCGAGCAGACTCTCCAGGGAAAGCAGACGTATCAAGAAGCTTCCTTCTGAAAGGCCATGATCTTCAGAACTTCCCTCAGTGCAGACTCTCCTTCCCTTTGTTTCATTGTTAAGGCAGAACTGAGAGCATTCCACAGCGTGTGACAATAAGGCATACGACTTGCCACTTGTTTTACTATTTGGCGGCGCTCTTTCAGGCATTTTAATGCCCTTATCTCCATCAAATAAGCACATTTCAGTTTAGTCAGGTCACTTGTTTCCCAGTTACTATTTTAGCTACTTTTACTGGAGCAGGAAAAACGACATATTACCTCCTCCATATCCCAGAAGTTTTTCTTTTTCTACTTAGTCAGAAACCTCATAGCAAGATGTGAAATGTTTATAAGCCGCTTGTAAGCTTTGTGAGGGTTTAGATTCTGTATGACGTAATATCAAACATCACTATGAGAACCGTAGACATTTGCCCTCACGGTTAGGTTAACCCAAGTTTGTAAATGTCCTATCAATGATGCAAGTTTCATATTTAACAAGCAAATAATATAGATATAATAAACAGATGGGAAAGGGACATTACTAAAAATATAAGCAAAGAGCTTGAGAGGTGCCTGCATGAGGAAGAGCATTTATTGTAGAAGCAAAAGACCTTAGTTCAAATTTCCAACATAACCATAAAAAGCTGGCTGTAGCCTCGCTTGTGTCCGGGACCCCAGAGCTGTAGGGAGCAGAGACGGGAGGATTGCGTGGCCTCGCTGGCTGCTAGCCTAACCCCAGGTTCAGTGAGAGACCCTGCTTCACAGTAGTAAGATAGAGAGTGGTAGACACACCCTGCCACACGTGCACACATGCATCACACGCACATAGAGGAATCAAGGGGCAGAATTCATCATGAATGATACTTTGAATGGTTTTAGATCTTCAAACTGGAAATTGTTGCCAGCGGCTGGGAATGAATGGCCTGTGAATGTGACCCTGCCAGTCCTCTGGGCTGGGAATGTAGTCTCTCCCTCCTTTATAGGAGTGTCAGACAATAACTATCTAACATATGCTAATAAATCTTAATTCCTTCATTTTCAACTATTTTAATAGGTTTTATTACATAAAAATCCAGAGATCATTATGGAGAATTCTTGTAAATGCCCCCCCACTAGTTTCCTCATTATTATCTTTAATCATTACTTATTCACTATAACTAATAAACCAATATTGAACTATTATTTTTAACTATATTAATTCTTCTTAAATTTTTTTAAACAAAAATCGAATAGAAAAATAAAAAGTTATTTCTGCCTGTATTGTAATGGGTCTCCACCTTACTGCTGGTATAATACATGAAAACTACAACTCCCAGAGTGCACTGCTGATAAGACCCTCTGGCTCCTTCCGTGACCTTCCGACCAACATCTGCAGTTTCTCTTACTGTTTTCGCCACCTCCTCACCTCCTCTAACCACTCCGGTGTCCTTGGAATGTTTCTTCTTGGCCTGAACATAAGCTAGGAGTTGGCTGGAAGCAGGTGGGATGGGAACAAGATCCTAAATTTTCTGTCTGCCTTGTTTTGCCATCGTTCTGAGTCTGGGTCTCTGAGCCAAGAAACATTTGTTTGGGCGGCCCCGAGCACCCCATCCCTGTTTGTGTGACCCAGTCCTGGGTCTTCCATGAATCAGAGTGCATGGGTTGCTTTCAGCCATACTCCATCTGCAGTATAATTAGTGTCACTTGCCTAGCATTCTGGCATTGAGTTGACAGTCCTCGTTTGTAAATGATTTTGCTGTGACTTTGTGGTCGTCTGGGGGAGGCGTTGGCAAACGCCGTCTGGAGGCTGCTAGCCAGGCATCGCTTAGTACCAGAAGGCTCTTTGGCTTACCGTGGAAATTCCCCAGCTAGCTCCGTTGGAGATGAAGAAAGCCTAATGAGATAGCGGAGCTGGGCTGCTGGCAGGACGACGCGGCCAGAATAAATGTGTTACAAGAAACAAAACAGATGCAGAGTGGCCAAAATGACACCACACAAAATGAACCCTTTGCCCACTGGAGGAAAGGTCACCTTTTTCGTTTTGCTGTAAGGAGCGAGAACATGCCGCACAGGACCATGGGACACCTCAGCCAGAGGGAGCCGCAGGCTTCTGGGAGGTCTGGATCTGTTCTGAGTGACTCCAAGAAGGTGCTGTGCCACCGTGAACTCATTCTAGAGTGAGTTTTGTATAGAAGAGAGGGCAGTTTGGTGAAGGGACATCTTAGTTGTCCTGAAGAAGGTAAGAACAAGCTGGAGATGCGAATTGGAAGTAACACACGTTCTGTGATATTTTGTGCACTGAGAGCCACAGGTTAGATGAAGTACTTTTGTTATCGTTTTAGCTCGCAAGGCAGTGGAGACTTTCTCCACACTGTGCGAGGCACCACACTCCTCAGCTAGAGGTTTTGGAGGGAGCAATATTGATCTGAACTAGACGCCTCCTCGCTGAGGAATCAGTCTGGGCCTCAGAAGAAGCCACGGAAGCTGCCAATGGAGAAAAGCAGTCAATAGTCTGTCCAAGTGTGGCATCAATGAACCACAACAGTAATCAGAACAACATGATAGTATAAAATATACAATCATGTCACTTTTGTCCTCGGGGTGACCAACAGTCACCTACGGACTTAGGGCCTGACCGATGAGAGGGAATTCATGCTGGGTGCTGTAAATTTAGCCAACTCCCTGTGGTGGGTGAGACCATGGGTCTTAGAGGAGAACTACGACCGCCACTACCCCCCCCTCATGCCCCGAAACCAAAGTAATCTGTAACTATGGGCTAAACACCCACCCTTATACCCACAGCAAAGTATGCCTCTTGCTCCTCATCAGAGAAACTTCTTTTTGTAGCAGATATCATTACAGAAAGCTACAACTGGTTAAACCACAGGAAAGAGCTGACTGTCGGGTGCCCTCAACCGATCACTCCAGTTACAACCCAGCCCCTATGTTTAAGGCACAGTGAACATCACAGCAGAGGGGGCAGAGAGACTGTAGGAGCCAGGGAACAGGGCCATCTGCGTGAGGCAGTGTCTTCTAGAAGAAGGGGAAGAGAAAGAGGAGAAGGAGAAGGGAGAGGAAGAGAAGGTGGAGGAGGAAGAGGAGGAGGGAGGAGAGGTAGAAGACACAAAGTACGAGGGAGTGTGTGTCTGGGGGCATGAGGGGGGGAGACTGGAACGAAAATAAACAAGATATGCTGCTTGATATCCTCTAAGAATTAATAAAAATATTATGTTTTTTTTTTTGATGAAGCAAATATACAGCAGCCAGTTTTCACCAGAAAGTTCTGGATTCTGCGTGTGATGGTGTTGGAAGACAAGAGTATCGACAGAGTCCAGCTGAATTAAGGGAGCTGTTTCATGTCTGTACAGTTCTGAGCTCTGGAGGGAACCCCTCCTATCTACTTGTACAAATGCAAGTAAAACATCTGGAAGAATGGAAGCTTCTGGAAGCGCAAAGACTAATGGTTTGCACATCCTTCTTCACACTTCTCCAGTTTCCCACTTGTGAATATCCTCCACTTGTTTGATTTCCAACTTTTCTCTTAGTGGAAGGTTGAAACCTTCTAACATTAAACAATTAAGTCACAGGGACCTCCTCAAATGTAGTGGGTCCATTCCTGTGAACTTGGCACCGTACCGCAGTTCTACTGACAGCCAGGTGTGCCCCAGGTCAATGTCACTTAACCTCCAAACTGAATAAACCTCATCTTAACCTTCCACGTGAAGCATGGCCACTTGGGGTTGAGGAGGACAAAGGGGTTTTCTGTTACTGTCATTCGTTGGAAAAAATCGTTTGCTGATTCATTCTAACATCACACACACACACACACACACACACACACACACACACACACACACCACCCACCACACCCCCACACACACCTTCTCCTGTCTCAGTGTCCCAGAGCCCAAGATGCTAGTTTCTAGAAAGAATCATTTCTGTTCCCTGAAAGCATCATCCCCCTTCCAGGCTCACAAATGCCAGACTCCCTGTTGCGAGTGGAACATCTATTACACATAAGAGGAATTACCTAGAAATTAATTTGCTTATTGATTACCTTGACTAATGACCAATTTGCCTAAACATTTGTGCTTAGGCTTAGTTATTTTGAATCATTTTAGGCGCACATCTGCACTGAGTTGGTACTTATAATAATTTTGAAATCAATTCCTTTACGATTCCATTGCTTCTAGTTTCCCCAGAAATTGTTCACATAATGTAGTTCTATGGACTTTGATCCTTGCATGCCTGGAGAGACTCTTTCCCTCAAATCTTAGGCTTTTAAAAGTGAATGTCTAACAAAACTGTTGTCACATTTGTGCCTTTGCTTCTTGGAGATGTGTCCTGATTTCAACCGTGTGCACCTGTGCACTTCATGGTTATTAATGAAATTAACACACATTCACAGTTCATTCTGTTTACAAAGTACTGACATTTTGACAAGAAGAATGATAGTGTCTGTTGGATGGGCCAGAGTTGTTTTGAGCAGCATACTTTTCTCCAGACAGCTGGTTGTTACAATATTATTGGGTACTTCTGGCTGAGGAGATGGCTCCTTGGTCAAGTACTTGACGTGCAAATGTGAGGACTAGAGTTCAGATCTCTGGAACCCTTTAAATGCCAGGGTGTCATGGCCAATCTGCCTGCAATTCCAGTCTCAGAAAATGGGGAGGGAGCCTCAGAAAGAGACATCTAGATGAGTCACATTGGTAAGTTCAGGGTTTGGTAGAGAGACCCTGCCTCTTTGAATAAGGTGGAAGAGTGACCAAGGACAACTCCCAAAAACAACCTCAGGCCTCCAAATGCATATGTACCCTCACATAGAGCTGTGTGCCCACGCACATGCAAGCATGCATGCACCACACACACAAAGTGGAAAAAAGAAAAATAATAATAATAACAGCAACAACAGACCTGAAATGCAAGACATATTTACCAAGTGTGTGTCTAGAAAAGTTTATGATGTCCTTCTGGTTTTCCTAGGCCCACCTTCCTTCTTTTCTGTAGTGTGGAGCTGCGGGCCACGTTCCCGCCTGGCTCCTGGCCACCGGCTAGCTTATGCCCCGAAATAACAACACACAAACTGTATTCATTTAAACACTGCCTGGCCCATTAGTTTCAGCCTCTTACTCACATCTTGATTAACCCATATCTAATAATCTGTGTAGCACCACAAATTGGTGCCTTACCAGGAAGATTCTAGCGTAAGTCCATCTTGAGCCGGAGCTTCATCGTGTCTGGCTCAGAGAGGAGAGGCATGGCATCTGTCTCACTTAGGAGAGGTGTGGCATCTGACTGAGCCATCTACCTCACTTCCTTCTTCCTGTTCTGTCTACTCCACCCACCTAAGGGCTGGCCTATCAAATGAGCCAGGCAGTTTCTTTATTAACCAATGAAATCAACTCAAACCAGGTGGCTGGGAGCCGGGCTGGAATGCTGCCCGCAGCTCCACACTACACTTCTTTGTCATATATGTGTGTGTGTGTGTGTGTGTGTGTGTGTGTGTGTGTGTGTGGTTTTCCTTTGCCCTTTTATGTATTCAGATATATATATAGGCCCACCTTCCTTCTTTGCCTTCCTTTCTTTCCAAGAACGGTTCCAATAGTAGCTTCTACCATTTCCACAGACTCTATTGTCGGTCTATGTTTTCCTTGTGTGTTTTTCTAGTCGTTAAATTACTTCTGTGCTATTATTAGGCTTTTTTGTTTTGTTTCAGTTGTTTGTCCTATTGTACTCACTATAACAACAAGCAACTGTCTCCACATGGCCGAATTTTGCTAAGTGCAAGTATTTAATAGCAAGAATATTTAGTTCACTTTCTTCAGAAATAAAAGCTTGAATGCTCCATATAAATTTGTGGTTACATTTTAATGTAGCATTTTTATTAATTCTTTGAGAATTTCATATAGTCATATAATGAATTTTGATCATATTCAACTACTTTGAGCTCTACCCTTCCCCTCTCAACCTCAAGTCTATTTTCTTTGTTTGTTTATTTTGTTTATCAAGACAGGGTTTCTCTGTAGCTTTGGAACCTGTCCTGGAACTAGCTCTTGTAGACCAGGCTGGCCTCGGACTCACAGAGATTTGCCTGCCTCTGCCTCCCGAGTGCTGGGATTAAAGGCATGTGCCACCACCACCTGGCTCAATTCTATTTTTTTTAACAACCCACCAAGTCCAATTTGTGCTGCCCACATTACATGGGTGTGGTACCATGCACGGGAGCATAGGGTACTTAACTTACCAGGGACCACTTTCTTAAATAAATATCTATCATGTAATATATAACATAGAGAGACACACGCACACACATGCATGCACGCATGCATGCACACGTACACATACATACACGCGCACACACACATGCACACATACACACACACGCATGCACACACACATGCACACTCCCTCTCCCAGAGGCCATCAGCTCTCAGTACCTCCTCAGTAGGGGTGGAAGCTCATAAGCCTTTCTCGCGCGCCTTGCCTGGCTTGATCTTGTGTGGGTCTTGTACAGACAGTCATGGCTGCCATGCCTTCTTAGCTGCAGTGTCCTGTCATGTCAATAAGACCCTGCTCTGCTACTTCCCAACTTCTAGCTCTTAAAATCTCTTTGTCCTCTCTTCCATTTAAGTCCCTGAGCCTTTGGAGAAGAAGGTGTGGTATAGCTGGTCCATTGGTAGCTGAGCACTCCACAGATATTCTCTATATTTTGTGAGTTTCTGCTGTAACCATTGCCTACTGCACAATGGAACTTCTCAGCTAGGGTCCGAGAGCTGAACTAATCTGTATGTACATCGATACAAATTTAGAGGGCAATCCAGCTAGCAAAAAACCCTTGGGTCTATGAACTTGCAACCATGGGTTCTTGACCAGGCATGAGTTCCATCTTGCAGAGTGGGCCTTCATCCTGATCAAAAAGCAGTTGGTTACCTACATAACATTTGTGACACCATTGCAACTATATGACTCTTGCCAAGATGATCATTATTATAGCTCACAGGGTTCACAGCTGGGTAAGGCTAATAGCTACTCCCCACCCTCAACAACCTACATAACACCTTCCAGAATAAGAAGCTGGCCAAGAGGGAAGAAGCCTCCTGCTCAGAGTTCATTTGTTTTCTCTGTGTTATACAGAAAGGTGTGATGCTCTCAGTAATAGAGCCTTAACATCAAGTTCTGCTGTTCACCTAAGAATAATAACAATGGTCTGTATTGTTTACAGCGGTTCCCGGGTCACCCCTACCTGACATACTCAAGGGGAGATATCTTGCACCTGGCACCTCTGCTTTCTGAGGGGAGCATTGGCCCCTGTGTAGGGTAACTCTGTGTACCCACATTTTTATTTTTCAAGATGCAAAAGGCTTCCTGTACTACGAAAATAAGATTTTGACTCTTTGGCTGTAAAAATACGCTTGTGGAATACCAGATTTTCTTCAAGGGCATTATCACTGTATATTTGGTCTTTAAAGTCATAGCTATAATGATTGCAAAAGGTTGGGAGTAGTGGCAAGGTGGAGGGAGGCTTTCCATCACCCACGGTCTTGAAGTCCAGGCACTGCCGAGTATCCCAGCCTAGACAGACACTCAGAGCACAATTCACTGTCGTTTAAATAGCAAGGTTGTGGTTCCCCTAGATAGCAGAATTTGTGAGAACTCAGAACGAAGCAGTTTATCGATTGGTTGATTCCAGTCTAGCAGCGCAGGAACAGGTCTGGCTGTTCAGAGCACATCTGCTCTGATCTGGAGATAAAGGTTAATTAGACAAGAGCTTATCTGGGGCTCTGGGGATGCCAGTTGTGAAGCCAATACTGTTTACGGGATATGGACTCGGAGTCCCCAGATGCCCTGGAGTTAATACAAAGACTTCAGACGAGATGTCTGAGTCGGGAGAAAGACTCTGAAGCTTTCGAACTTCAAATATCTGGACAATGTGCAGCCCCATCCAGCTGAGAAAGCAATGCAAGTTTACTTGGGAGGACAGTCCCAAGTCACTTTGTATGGTCACGGGTGCCCTTAATGCCTTTCATGTGGAAAGAATTAAAATCAATTCTAAAGGGGATAAAATAAATCCAATATACAGAACTATATTTTCTTTCTGATATTGGAGTGGTTATAATGTAATACAAATGTGAAGGAGCTTATTAACAAGGTTTTAATTTATAAAATGTCTTAAGTGTGTTCAATTTCTTCGGCTATGTAAACAGGTTGCAGCAAATCTGGCTTCATAAAAATGTATTCCCTCAGCTTTTATACAGTGACGAAGCCCAACACTGGTGTCACTCCAAAAGCTAATATCAGCAGGATGACTGTGAGTGCCCAGTCCCATCTGGTACACCTACAATATAGCCCCTATAGCTGAGTCTCCGAGAAAGCCGCAGAACGAAGGGCAGAAGGATTGTAAGAGGCAGAAGACCAGACACCTGCTGCAAGATAGTGTCTTCTACACAGGACACGGAAGCAGCACCCATGAAATCTTAACAACGTGGCTGCCTAGATAAGACCTAACTGCATACTAACACCAGTTGAGATGCCAGCACAGATAGGAAAATTTCCCATGGCTACACCCCTAGGTGAAGAGTTATGGACAACTAAGGGCCACTGAGTGAGGGGAGAATCTATTTTCTCTAGGGATGATCTCTCTGATAGGTTATCCAGTCCCCAGTGGTCAGCTCTAAACACACACACACACACACACACACACACACAGCAACAATAATTAAAGAGCATAAATTTGAGAGTCATGAGATTGGGACATGGGAAGAGTTAGAGAGGATGGAGGGAAGGTGAAAATGATGTAAATATAGTACTTGTATATGGAATTCTCAAAGAATTAATATTAAAGTGTCAGCAGGCAGCATCCCTGACTGACGTACTTTAGACTCATGCAGGTCACAAGAAACTGTATCCTTGCTATTGAGGGGAAATACCCCAGTGTCCTTGCTGGGTGTGACTGATATTTCAGCATCATGAGGCCACCCATGTTTCTTGGTTTGTGATCTCCTTCTAAAACCAGCGGAGCGTGGAGTCTCCCCCACCCTCTGGTCTCCCACACCACTCTGGCTTCGCCTCACCTTCCTTCTCTGCTTCCAGCTGCAGAAATTCTCTCTGTTCTAAGAGCTCAAGAAATTAAATTTGGCTGGCCCAGATGATTTAGGATGATAGACCTGTATTAGGGTCCACCATATATATAACAGCACATTTTCAAGTTTCCATCTGCAAAATATCGTGTGTGTGTGTGTGTGTGTGTGTGTATGTGTGTACATGTACACACACATGAATGACTGCTAATGGTGTCCAGAGATGAGAACACGGGACAGCTTTACTTGAAGTAAATTGATTTTTTTATTAAAAATTTCCTCCTCCTCCCCGCCTCCCATTTCCCTCCCTCTCTCCCCACTCCCCTCCCCCTCCCTCTCCAGTCCAAAGAGCAGTAAGGGTTCCCTGCCCTGTGGGAAGTCCACGGTCCTCCTCCCTCCATCCAGGTCTAGGAAGGTAAGCATCCAAACAGGCTAGACCCCTCCAAAGCCAGTACATGCAGTAGGATCAAAACCCAGTGCCATTGTCCTTGGCTTCTCAGTAGCCCTCATTGTCCGCCATGTTCTGGGAGTCCGGTTTTATCCCATGCTTTTTCAGTCCCAGTCCAACTGGCCATTGTGAGCTCCCATTTAGATCAGCCCCACCATCTCAGTGGGTGGGTGCTCTCCTCGCGGTCCTGACTTCCTTGCTCATGTTCTCCCTCCTTCTGCTCCTCATTTGGACCTTGAGAGCTCAGTCTGGTGCTCCAATGTGGGACTCTGTCTCTATCTCCATCCATCGCCAGATGAGGGTTCCGTCCTGATGGAACTCCTCAGCACTCAGTAAATTGATTTTAAAAAGAAAGATTTAACTGTATTTTATTAAGTTTATAAAAAGCATCATGTCTTTTTAAAGATTTGTTTATGTTGTGCGTGCATGTGTGTGTGTGTGTGTGTGTGTGTGTGTGTGTGTGTGATGTTTGTGCAGGTGACCATGGAGACCAGAAAGGGGCACCAGATGCCATGGTGCTGCAAGTCTTAGCAGTTGTGAGCCACACACCGTGTGCGCTGGAGACCAACTGTAGTAACCACTCCAGTCCTCATGGGAACTTTTAAAAGGAGTTAAACAGTCTTGTAAATGTAGCTCCTCCGATTTACCGGTGATGCTGAAATAAATGGTTGCCGACTGTTTAGGGACATAGGACACAAAGAGAACAGTGCTCCATGGCAGCTCCAACCCAGCTCGTCGTCGCAGAGGAGATGTTGTCACTGCCTTTCCCTCTTAGTTCTGGAACCTGCATGATTCTGGTCAGCCTTCTCATCTGAGTCTGGAATGTCCTTCCTTTGTCATAGGCAGTGCCTCCTTCCTGGGATGTCTGTGGTTTATTTAAAACAGATGATTCTCCGCATTCCAAATGACCATCTCCTTAGTGGGAAAGCAGCACCTTTGCTATGGTGATGGGAAACATCGCTTCAATCCCAAGCAAGCTTTCCATGGGCCTCGGTCATCAAGACCCCATGGTCACCTGAGGGCCAGTCTGACAGCAATAGTATATGCAGTTCGGTCCAGGAACATTCCAGCGCTATTCACTGAGGAGCCATGTGTTGGCTATAATGAGCGAGGGTGGCAGAAACAAAGAAGGGATATTCGACAAATATCATAACCATTTTAGAGGGAAAACCCAGTAAGAGCATTTCCTGCCCTTATAGAGGACCAGAGATCTGTCCCCAGCACCCACACAGACAGCTCACAGCCACCTGTAACTCCAGCTCCAGGGATCCGACACCCTCTTAGGATTTCTCAGGGTGTGTGTGTGCGCGCACACACACACACACACGTATGTGCGCACGCAAGGGTAAATAAATCTTAGAGTGAGAAACCTGAAACTTAAAAGTTGCCAAGGTTACTTCCTGAGAATGTTCATGGCGAAGTTCGGTCCTGCGTCTTAACCCATGTTGGTCCCTGGTGACAAAAGGATGCTTCTCCCTATAAGACTATACACCCACACTTTGATATGAAAGACCTCGGACATCACACTAAGGCTTTAGACTTTGATTCTTAGTCTTAGACAAAGAAATTTTAAATACATCTTTGGAAGGCAATATGATCCGACCTGTGTTTTAGATATATTTAAAAACAAAACAAAAAAATCTTAATTTTTTTCAGTATTTTTTTTTTAAATGAGGTTTTATATTTTGCTTTACTTTATGACATAGGTTTTTCTGGCTTTTCTTTGTTTTGGTTGTTTGTTTTGGGACAGGACCTTGTGTATCCTTGGCCCATCTTGGACTTTCTGTGTAGCTAAAGATTACTTTGAACATCCATCTCCCTTGCCTGCCTCTATCCCCCAAGTGTAGGGATCACAGGTGTGAGTCACTGCACGCAGCTTGAACTATTTTGTCTTAGTGTCTTTGCCTCCTTAGGGAGTGGTGGCATCCACCTAGAAGGGAAATTCCTCCTCAGAAGGGTAGCCTTCTTTCAGAACTTGGCGTTCACAGAAAGTGACGTTTTCACCCCTGGTTTCTTCAACCATTCGAAATTTCCCAGTTGGCTTGTTGGGATTTTAATCCTTACTGGAAGTCAGGTCAACAGTGACTCCCGGAATGCTTCAGAAGATCAGTGCATCCTTTGGCACATCATTCGTGCTTGCAGTATTGAGCTGAGTCATCCAGTGGGTTCAAGCTTGAAGGAGAAGCTCTTTCTAACCCTTAACTAGGAGATGAAATTCATTCATTTGCTGAGCACCTTCCCCACTCCATGGATTCTTCCTTGGAAAGGAGGTAGAAAAGTCTCCACAGAAAGCTCCATCAGGATCCTGAAGTCCACATCCCCTGTGTTTCAGCTGAGCGCTGGCGAAATGCCAGCTAAATATGTGCATATCCAGGAGTGCTCAAGAGGGTGTGTGCTGCTCTTGATGGCTGGGTCACACAATCATGGTGTGGGCTCTGACTTACATTTCCTGTGCTCTTAACATCCATTTGCTTATATGAAGTCTCAGGACTAATACTTACTGCCTAGAATTTTGTGAGCTTAATGATAACATATATATATATATATATATAAAACATATATAACACACATATATATTAATATAACATATGTATATACTCATAGTATATCTAATATGAAATCTGAATGAAAATAAAATTTATGCCCTGGCAGTGCTGAAGCATGCATGGGCAGCCCGTATATGGTGGGTCTGTTGAACTTGTCCATATTGGGTTTCATGGTCTAAGTTGATGAGACCAACTGACCAGGTCTCTTCCTCAAGAGGGCACCAGATCTCATTACAGATGGTTGTGAGCCACCATGTGGTTGCTGGAAATAAAATTCAGGACCTTTGGAAGAGCAGACAGTGCTCTTAACCCCTGAGCCAACTCTCCAACCCCCTTTATAATCATAATATATAATGTATTTAATAGATAATGCATGCAATATATTGTATTATATATTATATATCCCTTAGCGTGCTGCTGGGCAATTGCCCAATTGATAAACACTAATTTTTATTATTAAATAGTTTCTGTAGTCAAGTGTTCCCTCTTGAAATTCACGCAGTGTTCCAGCAGAACTGTTTTAGCGATTTGTTCTAAGAAAACGAACCGTGACAAGCATCTCCCATGGTAATGGAGCCTTCGAGCTTTGGGAATTGCTCTGTACTAAGACATAAGCGCTCTGGGATTCATTTCTTTTGTACATGAAGTTAAATAGAACTATGGAGGAAAGACAGGAGACTCCATCGACTCTTGTTTGCAATGAAGCCAGATGTCTAAGATGGAGTTCAAAATTTTCAGACAGACAGATCTGGTTGTTCCAGCCAGAAAATTTGCCTCAACAGAGGGCATCTTGCAGCACTTGGTTTGATCATTTTTATCGTGATTCTTTCCTGGCCCAGATGCTCTTTTTACAGCTCTTCTGGCTAATTCTACCATGTCTTTGGGACCGACTTACATGCCATGCTGAGGGAGTCTCCAAAACATCATCACGGCTGTCAAGCGCATCCCTCCTGGGAATGCCTGGCGCTGAGCATCCGCGTCTGAAGCTGAGCAGCAATGCTGAGATCTGGTCATCTGCATTATTCTTGTGTGAAAACCTGTCAGGACTATTGATCTCTGTGTATAAGCAGTATCTTCTCACTTCCCAGGAGGACAGTAAGGTTGCAGGAAACTTTCTGCGTGCCTAAACTCCACATAAGACACTCCGTGTGCGCTCAATTTGGTCAGACGCTAATATGACATCTACCGCTCATTATTCAGATGCCATGAGGTGCTTCTCGGGGGCACTATTTCCATGATAACCATTTTCAAATCATTAGCCAAATGTTGCTTGATCCCAGAGGATCCCTGGCTAAGTTGGAACCATGCTTGGAGATACAAGGATGGAATGGGTGAGTGAACGAGGGGTATACTCTCTATTCACTTGAAACTACAACTTCAAGCACTTTTTGAGAATGTCTTTCTCCCCACCCCCACCCCTATCTTCTACTGCTAGCTATTGTTTTTTAATGCAAGTATTCCCAACTCAGTCCAGGGATTTAGTCAAATTAGGTAACCCACAACCAGAGGAGGACGTGGCTCACTGAAAAGTGTCCAGGGTATTTACTTCCTGGACAGATGCATCATTTTCCAGGAGTATCTCCACAATGGGTACATGATGGCCACACGTATCTCTGAGAATCTCTTTTTTCCCCCCAACGTATTTTTATTCATTCTTTATTTGGAATTTCATGCATTGAACCCTACCTCATTCGCCTCCCATTCCTCCCAGGTCCACCCTCACACCCTTGTGCTCTCCTCTAACAAAGAAAACTAAGAGGGGAAAAAAATTACACCAAGTCCAATTTGTGTTACCCTCAAATACACATTGGAGCGTGGTCAAACTCCCAGTGGCCAGTCCCTTCATGAAAACTGAGTCTTTCCCCACCCTCCCACCAGAAGCCATCAGCTGTGAAGAACTACGCTTCAACACCTTAGACACAATTTTGAAAGACTCCCTTCCATGGCTTCCTGTCTAGACTGTTTCCTTCTTTGTGTGGGGGGGGGGGAGGGAGGGAGAGGCTGTCCCAGAAGCCTTCAATGTCTCTCCTTCTCAATTATGAGTCTGCAGTTATCAATACCACTGAAAATAAGAAAGCTTCCTTGCCTCTAACAGCCAGAGGCAGAATGGATTATGGACTTCCACACTGTTTCCAGCAGCAGCATCATAGACCAAAGAAATCAATATGGCCTCAGGCAGCAGCCAGGGCCACAGGCATCCATACATCCTCGGGTGTTACTAGAGACCAGGAACATCAACATCTCTCAGGCCGCAGCCCAGGCCACAGACACTAACACAGCCTCCAGCAGCAGCACAGACCATGAGCAACTACACCCCACCCCCACCCCCACCCCCACCCACCCCATGGCAACACAAACAGGATGGTGTCTGTGATCTGTGTTGCTAGTGGAGGCCATGTTGCTGTCCATGGAGGCTTGGTTGGTCTATGTAGCTGTGCTTGTCCCCTGAGGTCCCGTTGATGTCTCTAAGATGAACAACAAATAGTACCCCTTAAAGCAGGGATCCTCTCCTCTGGCTCTTCCTGGAGTCCCTGTACTCTTCAGCAATCAGCAAACAGTAGGAATAGATACACTGTAACCATTTCCAGTATTTTAGAAAGGCAAAATGACGAAGGCTTTGAAAACAGAATTTTCAACAATTATTCATTTTATCGATGTGGTAACTAAAGGACCTGCAGCTCCTGGTTTGTTCTGAAAGTGGTTATGAGAGGGGCTGGGGACCCATGAGCTAGGCACGAGTAAAGAGATGCAAGATGCCTATATATGGTGCTTCAATTTCACAAACAATTTCACTGAAGATCGGAAATTATTTCAATTAAAAAAACCAATGGAAACAGGATGCTTCCTCATAATATGAACCAGAAAAAAAATAACCCCAATATTAGCTCTCTTCCTTTGGCTGGTGTCATAACTGGCTCATCAGAAGTTGAATGTCATACTGATCCATACTCTATTCCGTGGTTAAATTTTCAGAATAATATGACTGAAAGAGCAGAAGTTAGAAGGAGAATCCGTGGCCGGATGCAAAAGCCAAGGCTCCCAGCAGATGGTCACTGGTAAGGTTCAACTTGTGGCTCTTAAATTAATGAAGGCAGGGTTCAGCCTCCTCATTAGTAAGATGAGGAACAAAGGCCTCAAAGTAGTTCACAGTCACAGAGCCATCTGGAGGCAAGAGCACACCCCTAAACCAGGTCTGTGGCAAAGCATCCCATGGGAGACTATAGGCTGGAACAGGAAGGGAGTGGTGCGCCCCCAACTTACTACAGCCTAAGAGAAGTGCAAACCAGTCAGCTGCTATCAGATACTTTCTTCTTTCATACAGAACTTCAAACACCACTTCCCTTCAACCTCAGGGTATACATTTCCTTAAGAAAGCCAAAGCCGTCTGAGAAGCCTTTTCTAAATAAGCCCTATTAGTCCATGAGAAAGGCTGTAAAGAGCCTTTTTCCTACAATTCTTTATGCCTGGTGCCCTAGAAATCAGCCACCAGTGTCTGAAACTGTCACAAGACAGCACATGGTTTTCCTAAGTTTCCTGCATATCTGTTTGCAGGTGGCCATGTCAGAGAAGAAGCAGGTGATAACTGAGCTTCAGGAGTTCAACTCACCAGGATGCAAAGCACTGAGGGGTGAATCTAGGCTAGGCAAAGAAAGCCCTGAGGGCTTCAGCCCCAGGATGTCTCTTGCTTCTGCTATGTGTTTTCATGTTTGCCGCTGCCATTTTTCTCTGATATCTGGCATGGTGTGAGTAGGCATGGAGAGATACCCGCTTTTTTTAAGGGAGTGTGGTTTTCTCATGGAAATATCCCATTCTACTGCGCATTTTTACCTGTAGATTATTTTTTAAAAAAGTTGTTTATTTATGTATACAGTGTTCAGCCTCCATGTATGCCTACAGGCCAGAAGAGGGCACCAGATATCATTACAGATGGTTTTGAGCCACCATGTGGTTGCTGGGAATTGAACTTGGGAAGAGCAGACAGTGCTCTTATCCACTGAGCCGTCTCTCCAGCCCTACCTGTAGTGTATTTTGATTCCTTTTTCTTAAGCTGTACTATTCATCAGAAGTAATGATTTTTATGCAATAATAGTATTAGTTTAAATAAAATGTTGATGACTAGGGGTTTTGAACACAGGTAGGAAGGGATTGTTAGGATAGAGGTTAGTTTAGTGGGGAAATTGACATAGGTAAAGGTAGGATAAATTTTTGCCCCACCCTTGTTGAAGCAGGGGTTTCAGAGGATAGAAAACAGGAACAAGGATGTCTCACAGCTAGGACTTATAGGAGTTTCACTTGAGCTGTACAGACTGTGGTTTGGGTCAATGATTAAGGAAAACAACAGAGTCCAGGAGTCAGGCTAGTTCGGGCTCTTTTCATCTTAATGTTGGGAAATGTGTTCGTGGGTTTCAGTGTGCATCATAGCTAAAACAAAGCTTTAAATAATGACTTCATTAACTAGAAAACAAAGAATTGGATGGTTAGTTAAGATAATTGGGAAGAACTCTAGAATATAAAAAATGAAACTAGTAGCCTGGTTTTCTGGCAATTATAGAAGCTACTGCCTATGTAAGCAGTTATGGCTGAAAGGCTCCTGGTCTTTGTGAAATCTCAAAGGGGAATGTTTAAACGAGCATGGGTTACTCAGAAAATGTGTAACCGAATGTGTTGGGGCTGACTTGTTCCAGAAAGATATGTTTTTATGTAGTAACTGTATAAACTTTTGGTTATGGGGGAAATCCTCCTCTTTACAATGAACTTGGCATAGGGAATATAGAATGGGCTCTGAAAAATAGAGAAGATGAAGCTTTTATCCCTCAGAAAAGAAGGCTGTGTGTTTTTCTCATTGACTCTGCATCTCCTTCCCAGTCTCTGTGACCTGCAGAAGGCTGGACCTTCCACATTACATGTATATTTCAGTCTCACAACCTGCAGAAAGCTGGATATGTTAGTATTAAATTCATAACAGAAATCACACTGTTGCCTTCTGACCATCTGACCATCAACTTGATAGATTTGCAGCCAACTAAGAGAGACATGTCTAGGCAGTCCCATGAGGACATTTCCAAAAAGGACTAACCGAGGGCAGGAGGCCCTTCCTGAGAGTGGCTGTCACCTTCTGAGAAGTCGCCCAGGTACGAAGTCATGGGAGGAGAAAGCAGTGTTGCCTGCCTGCCTGCCTTCTTGCTGATGAAGGCATCTACCCTTTAGCTGCTGCAGCAACTCTCATCCTTCACTGATGTCAAACTCCAAATTCTTCCGCCTTCCAACGTCCTCTGAAGATGAGCAACTTTCCAAGAATCTTCCAGGTCTTCAGCATTAGATTGGCACCTGAGACATTGGAGGACTGCGTAGCTGCAAGGTTCTTGGCTTTTGACAAGATGCAGGGAGCCATTGTTGGACAATCCAGGCCCTACCATGGAGTCATTCTAATAAAGCCCCCTTTATAATAGATGGATGTTTTATCGGGTCTGTTCATCCAGAGAATTCTGTAAAGCAACTTCCAGTTTCCATGAGCCTCAATGAAGAGCTGAGACCAAGCAAGGCTTTGGTGGCCTGTGTGCTCAAGGAAGAAAGGAAGAAGCTGATGATGCATTCATTAGGTTCTTCTCTCCATTTTCAATTCCCAATTAATGTGACAATGGTTGCACTCCTGCTGGGGGCACACAGGGAGCTGATTTGGAGGCTCTCAAACAGTCCTAATCAACCATCTTAACAAGCACCATCTCAACACACGAAATGATATGTTCTATGAAGAGATATGCCAGGAAGCAGATGTGGCTTTGAACATCCTTTAAAAACGTGTGTGTGTGTGTGTGTGTGTGTGTGTGTACGTGTGTGCGCACGCACGCGCGTGCTATCCTTTCCATATAGAAATACAAAATTAAATGTCAGCACATCAATTAGCAATCATCAGGCAGGTCCATGGAAGATGACATTTTCAAGCATGCCAGTCAGCTTCAGACCTCCTGCAAAGCTGTGCTCCAAACGGGCCTCCTTGCCATCCTTCACTTCCTTCCCAGGAAGATGTTTATCACTGCTAATTAGCTTCCTTGCACAGTACCCGACTACGCGCCATGAATTCCGTAATGAGTCCGTTCTCGCTAGACGAAAGAAGTGAAGGTAAAGAAATGTAAGCACCAAAAATACAGAGCGCTTCCTGCCATCACTGGGGTTTGTAGAATTCTGGATTTTAAATAAATCTTAGCGAGACAGCATTTTTAGCCAATTTTTCCCTCAAAACATGACTTACGATCATTTCGATGCAGCTTCATAGGTTAAGCAGAAATAAATTAATTCATGACACAAACTGACTTTCTCAGAAACATGATGAATTCGGTGATGTTTAATAGAGTATTAACATGGAGTTCTGCTGCGGAGCTGTCTGGCCACTGCCTGTGAGGTCACTGCCATCCTGGCTCTCATATTCTCCTACAGGCATTTGTTACAACACCCTTCTATAAGCAATATGTTAAACCACTTGAAATATTTTCATTAGTTCTTTCTTACTGAAATTTAACCCTGAAAATGAAAATCAATTAAAAGCTGCCATAATTACCCAAGCGTGAGTCGTGAGCTGTTTAATCATTCATAATTATTTCAGCCAGGGAACGTGCTAAATGAGACGGCAGTGGATGGTGTATCTCTGAGGCTTTTAGGGCATTGCATTTATTTAAGTCGGCAATCTCTAAGCACTAGAGCTTCCATTATAGCTGGCACTCCAGAATGTCGCTTCCTCGAAGCCTCTGAGATGGAGCTCGAGAGATGGCGGGACAACGAGGAACAGCTGCCACTCTTGCGGAGGACCTGAGTTTAGTCACCAGCGCAGGTGCCAGGAGGCGTGCAACCACCTGTCACTTCAGCTCCAGGGATTCTGAATCCCTCCTCTGGCCTCCTGGGGCAGGAACCTGCGCTCCCATGCACACACAAACACACACGCATACACAAACACACATGTAACTAAAATAAGGAAGCAGTTTCTGAGGTGGCTCGTCTCAGGTTCCAGACTTCGCGTGATAAACAACAGACTCTATGACAACACTTAGGGTCTATCATCTGGAGTCCAGCAAGATGGCTCAGCGGGTAAAGGAACGTGCCCCCAGTCCCAATGACTTGAATGTGACCCTAAGACCCACATGGTAGAAAGAGAGAACCAGCTCCCCCAGGTTGTCCTCTGACTTCCACACATACACTGAGACACTTGGAAACCCAAACTTAAACACAACACAACACAACACACACACGTTATTTAAAATTTGTTTTAAAACATCTGGTTTACTGCTGGTTGCATCTTCTCTGTAGTGATTTCTTCCAAGATAAAACCCTCCATCTTGGAGGAAGCTTACTAAGATACCGAATCTTCTAAAGGGAGGTTAAGTCTCTTATCCTGCAGGGAAGGTCCTTAAACTAAGGAAGGAAGCAACTCAGAGGGTTCGGCGATCCCTGAAACTGACAGGATACACTTGGCCCCTTCCTCCCCAAGCTGCTGTAAGCAGTACATATTGCTGAGAGACACTCTCAAACCAGTTAAGCTGCCAGAAGAGGTTCCTCAGTCTAGAAGTCGAGACTCCCCAGTTGCCTGGAAAGGACACTTCTCAAGCTGTCCAGCGACCTGAGGGCTAAGCAGTGTGCTCCAGGTTTCCATCATGGTGAGCCACCAACCAAGATGCGGGGAGCTTTTGATGGGCAGCTGTCTTTGAGTTACTATGGCTCCTCTAAGTAGCCCCTCACCCCACCCATACTCCTATGAGTAACCTGTTGGACTTTGATGCTATCTTTGCTTTCTGGTCTGTTTATCTTCCCCTATCTGAGGTAAGTAGCTGTCTGTCCACGTCTCCACAGGAATGGTGACACACGACACATCTTCAGTGAGGTAAGGGAAAGTGTTTTGACTTCCCAAGAAGATCCCGCTTATGTGGAATAGAAGCAGAATTGGAGCCTAAGTACATTTTATTCTCAAACCTTGCCCTCTGTATAACACGCGGTCTGGAAGTGAAAATTTCTTCCAAGCTACTTATGTCTAAGAGAAGACAGCTTCACATACTTTAGAAAACGCAGAAAGCAAAAATGAAGAAAACAATAATAACTCGAATCGTATTCCAAGATAAACATCCTAATATTTCACCAATATTCTTCCAATTTCCTGTTTTCATGTCCACTGAAGGATGAGAATGGAGCCGCCATCCGCTTCAGACGAGAAACTGAGAAAGAGAACTGGATGCTGTGTCTGGGCCTAATCGGGGGTTCCTACACACAAAAGGCAATTTCTAAATCTTAGCCAAATGTTTAGATGTGCAGAGAGGTGCATGGAAACATGCTTTGTGCAAAGAGCAGGAGTGGGCAGAGCTCTTATGCACAAGAAACTGCAGGAGTCTGGAGGGCGAGGTGTTGTCCTGGGAAAAAGGGGGCCGAAAAGAAAGCTGGAAGAGAGGTGGAAGCGCCAAGGGCTTTGAGAACAGGGATGTTTAATTTTCTTTTAAGACTGGGAAGGAGCCGGGCGGTGGTGGCGCACGCCTTTAATCCCAGCACTCGGGAGGCAGAGGCAGGCGGATCTCTGTGAGTTCGAGGCCAGCCTGGTCTACAAGAGCTAGGTCCAGGACAGGCTCTAAAAAAAAAAAGCTGCAGAGAAACCCTGTCTCGAAAAACCAAAAAAAAAAAAAAAAAAAAAAAAAAAAAAAGACTGGGAAGGTTTAACTTTCGACCTTAAGTCATTCGTGCTTTGAGATGTGGCTCTCTGGCTCCCACGGCGTGACACAGAAAGGCTTGATCAACAGCAAGGAAAAGGATCAGCTCCATTTGAGCCTGTGACGGACGGAACTAATGAGAAACTGCAGCCAAGCATGGAGCATGGAATTTGGTTATCAGAAGAGGCAGGAGTCAGGGCCAACGGTGGCCACAGAAGACAGCTACCCGGAGATTCAGAGACCTCGGGAAGTCATCTGATCTCTGAGGGGTACTCAGTCCTTGAGCTTCCGTCTAGACTTTAAAAGGAAGACTATTTATTCTTTAAAACAGAATAAACTGTGACTTGTTTATCTGCCACTAGCTCAGTCATCCAGACTGCATCTAAGACTCAACAGTTACCCGAGCACGACCAAGCAATGTTTAATACTATACGGCTATAACTATAGAGAAATGGCACACCCACCAGAGAGGGCAAACTGCAATTTTAAAATTAAACTGACAGCATTGTGCTCTTTAAGACTGTAGATCTATGAGGCTCTCTTCTACAGTCGATGAGAGTCTAAATTAAAATGCCACCTGTGGGCTTTGTTTCAGGTCCTAGAACACAGCCTACAGCCCTGCACTCCACTCCCCAGAGAAATCAGTGTGTATTAACATCCAAGGGCTAGTGTGTCCCTTTGGCACTCCTTCTTGTTGTTTACTAAAAAAATTAGTCTTTGTGGGTAGGGCGCTATAATTCTCTGTGAAAATTCAAGTGCCCTGATTTACAAACAGACTCTGGTGTTTGGAGTAATCTATTGACTCAGGTTGAAGGCCAGAATAGGTGTGTTCAGCAGTGACTAAGAGCCAAGTAACCAAAAACTGTTGCAGCAGTGCCCAGGAGGGAAGACGTCACATTCCCACCCACTGCCTGGGCTTAGAGTAGTGTCCAGTGTCCAGGGGTCATCATCTTGTGATACAAGGCTTAGTGTGCCCACATTCACAGTGTGTGGACCTGTGAGTGGTTTTAAGAAATAGCACATTCTGGAAGCAAAGCTGGCACCTGATTTCTGGGCTCCACTGCGGATGCCCTAAAGATTCGTATGTGATTTGATTAGTGTGCCCACATTCACAGTGTGAGGACCTGTGAGTGGTTTTAAGAAATAACACATTCTGGAAGCAAAGCTGGCACCTGATTTCTGGGCTCCACTGTGGATGCCCTAAAAATTCTTGCATAATTCGATTGCCACTAACTTATATTTGCTGTGCATTCCAGTTTTTGACCTGGCAACGGGTCTGACAGCCTGAGAAACTTCATGAGAAGGGCTTTGCTCTGAGAGTGGAAGATACACAAGCAGTAGGAAAAGCCTAAGCTAGCCGGGAAGGAAGACAGGCAAGGAAATTTACTTTGGGAAATAAAAAAAAAATCGACACAGAACTGTACACACGAAATCCCACTTGGGCCATCGGGGACAACATTTACACAGTCGCGATGTTGTGTGTGCTTGAGTCCAAGTCTAAATTAGATTCACGGAATTTCTACTGCGAACAGAGAAGTGTTCAGGGAAGAGATGTGTAAGGGCATCGACTCCTTGGGTCCCCTTGTAAGGAATCACAAGATGATACCCAAAAGACGGAAAACTGAAACGCTAACCAATGGCCACTCCTGTTTAGAATATTCAAAGCACACAGCAAGAGACAAAGAATTTTCGAAGGTCCTAAAGGGAGAGAGGGGAGAGAGGAACAGTGAGAGGGAGGGAAAGAGGGAGAGAGAGAGGGAGGGAAAGAAAGAGAGAGCTCAGAGAGCAAGGAAAGAAGGGTAAAGAAGCAACTGTTTGTCACTGGAAACAAAATACTGCGCTCCAATTTTTTTCAGCATTTGTATACAAAGCTGGTGGCACAAGCCTATAATCCCAGCACTTTAGAGAGAGAGAGAGAGTCAGAGGATCAGACATTCAAGGACATCCTTGGACTTGAAAGTGTGAGGTCAGCCTGGGCTACTTCAGACCCTCCCTCCTCCAAAAAATAAACAAAAACCTTGATTAAAAAAAGAATTTTTAAACAAATAGTAGTAAGGGCCAGAGAGGATGCTTAACAGATAAAAAAGCCTGCCGCGCAGCCTAATGTCTAGAGTTTGGTTTCGGGACCCCACATCCTCCTATGGGTTGTCCTATGACTTCCACATCACCAGCCCTGACATACGGATGTCCTCTCTCTCCCTTCCCCCAGCAATGACTAAAATGAAATAGACGTGTAAATAAATGTAGTAATAATAACAAAGTCTGTCTGGATCAGGCATTTGCAGCTCTCAGGCTACAGACAGGGCATTTTTGTTTAAGATGCTTATCCTTAGAAAAAGGGAAATTTTTAACCTTCCTTGCAGGAGGTTAAAACAATCAGTGTGCCCTTTGAAGAGTCAAATGAGTCTTGGAGGGTGATATCTGTATAGACGTATATTTTCCCGCAGGAGAATAAAGGGAGATTATTGGCTAAAGGTTAGCTGGAACCATTGAGACAGGGCTGTAATCTAACCAGCTGCAGTTCTGAGAGCAAACTGTCTCTGCAGGTTGAAAATGCAATGCTATCAGCCTAGGTTAAAAGGTGTGAAAAGATGCTTTTTGCCCGGTGCCAAGTTCCCCATCCACAGGGAAAAAAAAAAAGAAAAAACAAGAAAAACCATAAACATACATAATCTGCTTTCATTTCAGCCCTTAGGAAAGAACAATGAAGAGACCGTGAAGGAGACATAGAGAAGAAAGGAACATGATGCACCACCCCACATTCCCGAAGAGCCCCCACCCCAGCGTACACGTGCACACACATGCACGATCCACACACGTGCGTGCACGCACACACACACACACACACACACACACACACACGTATTCCATTCTGCTATGAGACAAAGGCCTTGGTATTGACTCTATAACCAGATTGTCATCTGCGGGGGCATGGTAGCAAAGAGCCAGGGCAGTAAGGGGACAAAAGCTCAGAACTGGCCTTCTCTATTGCGTCCCCTGCCCTGCTTGGCCTCTCTCTTGTCCTCTTTCCTGCCCTCACTTGTCCATCACTTCCGACCCCCCTGGAGGTCTCCTGCAGCCTGCTGCTCTCAGAAGGCAAGAGGTCTCTCTGGATCCTTTGTGCCCGCACGTTGGCCACCCCGTCACTGGCGCTCCTTCAGAAAAGCTTTGTTAGGACAATGGGAAGGTGCCCGCCATTGCTTTCCTGAAAGCCTGGTGTTTGAACCATGGACCCCAGACCCTGCCCCTGAGTGCTCAGGATTGTCTCAGACCTGTGCTAGCTCTCAGGCTAAGCAAGGCGGCTGGGACCAACCAAGAAGGCTCACACCAGCCTTTTCTGAGGTCTTGACAGGGTTTTGCAGGGGCCCTGAAAAGTCAAGCAGAAAGTGATGGCTCCTGTGGGCCTATGCCGGCACATATTGGGATGAAACCACAGTCACCTTGAAGAACTGTTTCATGGGAAGAGAAGAGTCTGTCTTCCTTGGGATGAGAAACTGAGTTGATTCGGGAGACCCTGGAGTGAGTAGCTCCTCTCTGGGGCATTATTACTTTTGTTGATATTAGTATTAAGGGCACTTGCTACAGAGCATGTATGGGAATCAGAAGGTCAGAAGACTGTTTTTCATTTTGTGTGTGTGTGTGTTTTGGCCAGTCTGCATTTTATTAAAATCAAGTGACAGGGTACAGACCATTGTCCCACAGCACAGTTCCAGGCATGCAGGTGCCATAGGTGGAGGCACCAATGGGATCAAAAGCTAGAAACACCTCTGAGAGACACCCTCCAGAAGGCTGGCCAACAAGTAATTAATTAATTAATTAATTGGTAAATTCTAAGGATGGGGCAAATTTTTCAAAGTCTGCTTTCATAGAAAAATTACAGGTACTACTAAAAAAATAGGGTGCTAAAGTTAAAATATACATAGACTTAAAAATAAAAATAAAAATACAAAAATAAGCCGCATAAAAATAAAAAAATATACTAAAAGTCTAAATTACATATATTATTATGTTTTCTTTAATTTTTTCAACTATAAAGGTGCTAAGTACAGAGAGATATTTCATTGTACAGACTGCTATGCTAAACCAACATAAAGGTATCTTAACATCAAAATTTGGGTCTAAAAATATGTTACTTTTTAAAAAAGAGGTTCTTCTTTTGTTTCCACAAAAGATAAAAACCTATGGATTGCTTCCAGACAATTGCTTAACAGACCAAGACCATCCAAAAGATCTCTGTAAAAACACCCCAAAAATATTTCACCCAACAAAAAGCAAAAAACAGTTTTTTTAAAAAAAAAAAAAAAACCTATGGCCAAAATTCTCTTAATAAACATATTCACTAGGACATTTTACAACTTAACCTACAGACAGCCCTTTTACAAGAGAAGTTAGATTTTTTATGGGATTTACATATGGCTAGCTGCTCCCCTTCCTTCCATCATATTTGTGTCAGACCCAGCCCAGTCAAGAACCTTAGTGCTACTGTCAGCCAGTTAAATTCTTATCTTAAAAAACCATAAAACACACAATTTCTTAGACTCGTGTTCCTACCACTTCCATAGATTCTCTAACTAAGGGCATTCTTTATGATCTAGGCTTGCTGAAGAGCTGGTCTGGAACTGTTGCCCTAAAATCTCTTGTAACTAGAGGGTTTTTAATACTCTGCCTTTATTACAGGCATCAGCAACAACAACGACATTTTAATATCACTGCTAAACAGCTAATACTTGCCCAAGTAAGTGAGCCATCTCCAAACACAGTATGGGTCAACATGATACAAAAAGGTCACTAAGCCAGAGACAGACAAGAGCCTGTCACAGTCAACCTAAGACAGAGGCCTTAGGTGCTGAGGCAAATGTTCTTAATAATGGGTAAAATGTGAATTTACACTTCTACAACCTAAGATAGGCTTGGACTAATTATATAAAAAAAGGGGGGGCTGGAGAGATGGCTCAGAGGTTAAGAGCACGAACTGCTCTTCCGGAGGTCCTGAGTTCAATTCCCAGCAACCACATGGTGGCTCACAACCATTTCTAATGAGATCTGGTGCCCTCTTCTGGCCTGTAGGCATGGAGGCTGAACACTGTGTACATAATAAATAAATAAATCTTATTTTAAAAGGGGGGGGAGCTGTTGGGAGTTGCAGACCCTCAGACCCTGAACCCTTGCCCAATGGTGATTCAGGTGGTACAGACACCACAGGAAAGAGGAAATAAACCATGGGATGCTCCAGGGAGCCATACCATGCACAAAAGCTAACCACTGAAGACTGCATATCCCATGTTGACTTACATGCTGTGTTACTTGTCTTGGTGCAGAATCCCTGACAAGAGCTGCCCAGGGAAGAAAGGGGTTGTTTTGGCTCACGATTTTGGGATACAGTCCATTCATGGCAACAGGAGCAAGGGGCAGTTGGTCACATTCCTCACAGTCAGGAAGCAGAGAAAGATGAGCTCCAGTCCTCAGCTCCACCCCTTCTTTTTACTCAGGCCAAGACTCCAGCTCATAGAACAACGCTGCCCACATTCAGAGTGAATCTTCCCACCTCAATCAATCCATTCTAGAAAAATCTACCCACTCTGTGTCCAGGCATTTATTTCCATGGTGATTCTACACTTCAATCAGATTGACAATCAAAAGTAGCATTCACTTACAGGATTGTTTAAAAAATGAAATTTTAGAAATGGAGAGCAAATTACCAGGATTCAAGATAGGTTGGGGGCAGGCAGGAAGTTGAGCACAGAGGGCAATTGGGGAGACCCACAAAATGATGGGGGTATCACCCACTTTCAGTGCAAATGTGTTGATGCTCTGGTTCAGTATTTAATATCATTTTACAAGATGTTATACCGGAGAAACCAAAAACATAAACTGGATGATTTCATATTAGTTATTGTAACTGCTCGTAGCTCTACAAAAGTCTCAAAACATGAAATTTAATTTTAATATAAACTTCTCCCTGGTAACTTTGACATACAGCCAAGGCTGAGTTGGCCTGACCTACTGAGCCCTCCTTCCCCACAGACTTCTGTATTTAATTCCTTCTGTGCTTAGATCCCATGAGCTGCCTTTTGAGTCACCCTCACCAGTATCTTGAGCTTCCTTGCTTGTGTGTCTTATATTTATTTATTTAGCTAGTTAGTTATTCATCTACTTATTTATTTATTTAATGTGCATGAGTACATTAAATTTAATTCACATGTATATATGAATCACGTGTAGATCTGGTACCTGAGGAGACGTGAAGAGGGAGTCAGATCCCCCTGGAACTGGAGTTACAGATTGGTGTAGGCTGCCATGTGGGTGCTGGAAATCAAGCTCAGGTACTCCACAAGTGCAAATGTTCCTTTTTGTTTCAATATACATATTTTATCTAAGTTTTGTTTCATACAGTATATTTCAGCCATGCATTCCCCCCTCCAAATGTTCTTGACTGCCGAACCATGCCTCCACCCTCATATACCTTTGTCTTTAACGGCAATCTCATAAACAGTGTGTAGAAATCAATGGTCTTTAAAATCCACTTTGATAATCTTTTATCCATATTAAGATTTTATCAGTCAGTCTCAGCAAAATGAATAATGAGAGTAAAATCTGCCATTTTACCCAGCTCTCAATTTTTTTTTTTTTGTCCTCTATCCCTTTGAGATTTTCCTTCTTATCTGTTTCTGGAGTACTTAATTACTTTTATTATCCCATTTTGCCCCTCTGGCCTATTAATTGTATATTCTTTTGATCCTACCCTAGAGGATATGTGTGTCTTTAATTTAATAGACTCACAGATATTTACACATTTATCATTTTTCTCTGAATTAAAGGATCTTGGAACTTTGTCTTACTTTACTACAACCTCGCCTTTTTGGGCTATTGATACTGTGTTTTATTTTGCATGTAGTTAAACAGAGGACATTATTAATTTATCTCCTATAGTAAATCTTCATTTATCAGTACCTGAATGTAATTACTTTATTGCTTCTCAATTTTCAATACTGTCTATTGAGAAAGCGGGAGGACAAGCTACAGTTTTTCCGTCCGTGCAATATGTGTGTCTCTCATGTTGGGTGAGTGAGTGTGTGTGTTGTATGCAGATGAGTATGTGAGTACGTGTTCCTGTGTGTGTACATGCAGAGGCCAAAGCCAGAGGCCAGCTGTCTTCCTCTATTTCTCTCTGCCTCATTGTCTTGAGACAGAGTATCTCACTGAACTGGATGCCCACCCTTTCGACTCTCTCCCAGTGCTGGTGTTCAGGAATGTGTAGCCACGCCCAATGTTTTACATAAGTGTTATAGATTAGCACTCAGTTCCTCATGTTTACAGAGCAATCATTCTTCCCCGCCGAGCCATCTTCCCAGTCCTTCAGTGTGGTCTCTAATGACAGGTTTATGTTGTCTTTGGTTTTTCCTCATCTCATTTGTCCCCACTATTGTGAGACATTTCAATTTCCGGCCATGCCATTTGGGCAATCCCTCCCTTCAGTGCCAAGAAGCCATTCTCTTTCCTCCTGGCTTGAGTTGTGGGTGTTGAAAAGACAGCTGCCTCTTCAAGGTGCAGATATCACTGTCCTGTCTTCCGCTAAGACTTCTGTCTTTGACCTTCAACCGTTTTGCTGCTCAGGGTCTAGGAGTGGGCTTCATTCACTCAAACCCCTTTGTGTTCACTGAACTCATCAAGTTAGTGACTTGAATTGTTGATCAGTTTGGAGACTATCTCAGCTTGTTCATTATCAGATACTACCTCTACCTTATTGTCCTCGTTTCTACATAACATTCCCATCATGCATTGTACCTTTTCTCTTTGTCCCAAATAACTTTGGCATCACTTTTTTTTCTTACGAGTTTTTGCCTCTCACAATTTCAGTCTAGATGTCTTCTATTGGCCAATTATCCGCTTCTCTTCTCAGAGGTGACTAACCTGACTTCAACTCATTATTCAGCTTCTAATTTCGGAAGTTAGTATTTTTAAGTTCCAAATTCCCTTAGAGGTCTCAGTTCTTCAGCAAAAATACTCCATCTCACTGCTTTTTGTCTTGAGTATATTCATCACGATGACTATAAAATCCATGCCTCATTATTCTGATACCCAATGTCTTAGTTAATTAGGGTTTCTACTGCTGTGAAGAGACACCATGACCATGGAAGTTCTTATAAAGGAAAACATTTAACTGGGGATGGCTTACAAGTTCAGAGGTCTAGACTATTATCATGGCAGCATGCAGGCAGACGTGGTATTGGAGAGTAACGGAGTGTTCTACATCTGAATTGGCAGGCAGTTGGAGGAGAGAAAGACACTGGGACTGGCTCGAACATCTGAAACACCAAAGCCCACCCCCTGTGACACACTTCCTCCAGCAAGGCCACACCTTCTGCTAGTGCCACTCTTTTTGAGTGTGGGGGTGGGGGCATTTGCGTTCAAACCACCACTTGGATGTGCTGGAAATGTTGCCTGTTCAACTCCCATTTTTCAAATGTACTGTGCTGTGTTTTTGTGGGGTTTTGTTTATTTCGGTTTGGTTTTTTTGAGTGCTGAACACTGGTGGCTCCAGCTGATCCTCCTTTACTTTGAGGAACATCTCATCATCCTCTGACAGTTAGATGGGGAAGGAGAGATCCTCTCCATCCAACCAGGGATGGGATGATACAAGGCTGTCTTACAAGCTGGTCCTCTTCCAGTCTGTCCCCTCCTCTAGATGGCAGTTTCTTCCTGCGCAGGCGCTGAACAGCTGGGACCTGTGTATTCTGGAAGAGAAACCCAGACCCCTGCTGCCTTACCTTGGACCCGCCCTCTGAGGGTTTTAATGTTCTGGATCTTCTTGCCCTTGGTAGAGTCTTTCTACCATAGGTTATACTTTATAATAAACAACTCCCCCAGATAATTTAGCTGGTGTAATTTAAAAATGGTTGAAGGTAACTAATGTTCAACATTTCTTTCTTTAAATGAGAATTTTTTTTTTTTTTGCCTTGCTTTGTTAGGTGGCCCTGGGAGAATCATGTTCCATGAGATAGCAAGAGGGGGCGGGTTTGCTCTAGCTCACAAGTTTTATGACTAGACTCTAGCGGTCCAGTAATTGTGTTGTGTGGTGACTAAGTCTGAACAGACACTAAAAAGTTAGTGTCGGTAAACATCAATATTTTCCAAAGGACTTGAACGAGTTCCATAAGCACTTGTTATTAAATAAAGTTATGAGTGTGCCATAGCCTCAGTGCTTTCAATTCTTCATGGTAGCTACAGACCAAATGTATTAAATAGAAAATTCCAGAAGTAAGCAATGCATACATTTTTAACTGTACATTGTTCTGAGGAACATGGTGAAATTGCTGGTCATCCCATCCACCTCGCCCAGGAAATACATCATCCTTCCTTCAGTGAGTCCATCCTGTGCACACCACCCTCCAGCTAGTCACTTGGCGGAAGTCTCAGTTGTCAAGTCAACTGTTGGCTCTTTCTCTGCGCATTTAAGGAGCCTGTGTTTTACTCGGTAATGGTCCAGAAGTGCAAGCGTAGGTGGTGCTGGCCAATCGGCCACACCACAGAGAACCCACTGGAAAGGTAAGAGGTTATCTACTTAATAAGGACTAAAATAAAGTGTATGTTGAGGTTGCTTAAATCTTTGGTAAGAATAACGGTTCTTTGCAATGAAACTGGGAAGAATGGGGGAAGAAAGAGAAGGGGAAAAAAAAACGTCATTTTTCTTGTTGAGCTTCCAACTGAAAAAAGTTATGGTCAAGGCAGACGTGCTTGGCTAAGGAGGAAAGGGCACTATGTATGTGGTAAGAGAATCGTACAGGGCATGTGCCCTGGTGATGACGTGGAGCCTACAGAGGCTGACAACAGAAAGCTACCCATTTCGAGATGGTTCCATGGGTCCAGGAAGAGGTCCACGAAGAGGACAGAGAAATGTAAACAACATTAAAGCGACCAAATCTTCCAAGAAAGTAGCTGCTCCTCATCTCAACAGCATTGCTGGGCTGGGGAGAAAGAACAGCACTCAAAACAAATCCCCATGCCTTCCTGGAGGAATGTGCCCAACTGAACCCACATCCCTGGCCGTGTAAAGGAGGCTGGGGAAATAGCTCGGTTGGAAAAGGACTTATTGCATAAGCATGGGAACCTGAGGTCGGGTCCCCCGCACACACAGGAAAAGCCAGGCATTGTGATGTGCATATATAGCCCAGTGCAGGGATATGGAGACAGGTAGCTCCCCACAGCTTGCTAACCAAGCTTGCCAAGCCAAGTGGGTGAGTCCCACTTCAGAGAAAGACCTCTCTCAAAAAAAATATGTATGTGTAGCATTGGAAGTATATATTTTGAAATATATATATTGAATATATACTACAGAATATATAGTATATAGTATATGTGTATACAATCTATGTCCTATTGGTCTCATTTGTCTGTGGAGCCCTAAAGTCTGACTCTGTCTACTAAGCCCATGATGCCGGCATCGTTTTTTAATGGAAGGTTTCTTTGTTTATGTGGAAATAAAATAACAAGTCTCTGCCTTATACACCAGGCGAGCAGAATTGTAATTAATCTGAAACTATGCCCCTGATCTGTTGAATGGAACTGTGACTCCCCAAACAGCTCAGCAGTTTACACATCAACAGAGCAAGGAAGAAAGGCATTGTACTGGAAAGAGACCATCTTTCGGGGGATAGCAACAGTCTCTCGTGGACTAAATGGAGAAGAAATCAGACACACAGCAGTTGGAAACTTCAATGCCTAAAGGTGACCAGACTGTTTCCACGGCAAATATATAAATGGTGGAGCCAGACTTCGTCACAAGCTGTCCAAGCTGTCACCTCACCGGTCCTCCATGCCAGTACGTTAGACTCCGCTGGAGAACACGATGCTTGGAAGCGAAGACTAGAAATTAGGAGCCGTCATTTTCTATGCGCATGGGAAATATTAGTAAAAAAAAGTCAAGTAAGAAATGCATGTCTCCAGACTAACCTCGTGTGGGAACATTCCCTTGGAGGGCCTTCCCACACTCTTACTTTCTCTTAAATGGGGACGTCAGCCTCTTTCCCAGGAATCTGTTCCTGGGGGATTTGGTTTGCTGAGTCGGTTTTGACATCATCAATTAAGAAGTGCATAAGGAAAGACTCTGAAGGCCTCACAGGGGAGCTGTAAAACCCTGAAGAGTGCCAGGTAGCCCTTAAAGGACGGCTGCTCAGTGTTGTTAAACCGCTTGCTTAAAACCCGTGACACCAGAAAAGATGGATATGAGCAGAAAAGTCATCTGCAACTTTCTTTTTTTTAAAGATTTATTTATTTGTTATGTATACAACATTCTGCCTCCATGCATGCTCGCACGCTAGAAGAGGGCTCCAGATCTCGCTACAGATGGTTGTGAGCCACCATGTGGTTGCTGGGAATTGAACTCGGGACCTCTGGAAGAGCAGCCAGTGCTCTTAACCACCGAGCCATCTCTCCAGCCCAATCTGCAACTTTCATAAAATACAATATCTCTGTTGTTTACCATAGATAGCTAATCCTTAGTGTGGCTGAAGTCACTCAAACTGTTAAACACAAGATGAGCGTGACTGGCGTCCCGTTCTCCCTGCCGTCACGATCCTCACCTTTCCTAAACACCTTCACAGACCTTTTCATCTCAACTAGGCTCTAATCCCAAATCCACGCTAACGACTGCCCCTGGAAGTTCAGGTGTGACTCTGCAAATCCACGCAGGACACAGCGGGGTCCTGGGGAATCAGCTCAGCTCCAACGCTAGCTTCACCTCACACAGGACTCAGAGTGCTGCCCTAGCAGGGTCTTAGGTCAAGTTAGAAGAGACGGACTTCAGTCAGCGCTTCAGGTATGCTGTTCTGACTCTGGACCAAGACTGAGGCAAGGTGTCCCGGCAATGCCACGCCTTCTGAGACCCACTGAGGGGTGCGGTTCCTCACTCAGGGTGCTGTGGGCCGTTCCTCAGAGGGCCTGGGGCCTTCCCAATAGATCCTTCTTTCCTTTCTGTTTCTTCCACCTCTTGTCTGTCGCTTCTCCTTTCTTCTCTCACTACCTTTCTTCTGCTTGGACCTCAATTCCACTCTGGATTGCCCTAGCACAAAGATACACAGTGCTTGGCAACGATGTGTTTCTTATTCTTCCCTCAAAAAAAAAAAAAAAAAAAAAAAAAAAAAAAAAAAAGCCCTTGCGCTTCTGCCTAAACATGGCCAAGCTTACCACCTGTCCCAAATATGCAACTATATAGTCAGAATGTGAATGTGAGACGGCCAACTCCATATGAGTTCCACGCACAGGTTTAGTAAGAAATAAGATGCATCAAGGGAGAAAAAAAAATCCTTAAATCAAAACCATTCACAGCTGAAGACTCTAAATAAAACAATTAGAGATCTCAGCAGATATCCAAGACACTGGTTTGAGACCAAAGTAAATAAACTGCCCACGGGTCTGACCTTTGGCGGAGCTCATGCCGTTAGCATCAGGGAGAGGGGTCGAACGGACTGTGTGAACACCAGCCTCACACAATGCAAAGTTGCAGCTTTGTGCTTCAAACGATTCCACTAAGAACATGAAGACCGTTTCCTTCTGTCAATCTTCTATCTGGAAGGAGCGTTGACCCAAGGGTGTGGGAAGATGCCTGACAGCCTAGAATGAAAAAGACAGCTCAGTTAGAAAATGGGCCCCTGGCTTAAATGTGCCTTCTCCAAAACTACATACAAATGACGAGTTTTCATTTTGAAAGATGTCGCATGTCATTAGTCATCAGGGGGTGCAAATAAAAATAAGACAATGAGACAAGGCACCGTAGTGCCCACCTTAATCCCAGCATTCAGTAAGCAGAGGCAGGTGGATCTCTGGGTTTGTGGCCAGCCTGGACTACATATCAAGGATCAAAGTAGCCGGGGAAACACACTCAAAGCCTGTCTCAAGAAGAGGTGCAGGAGTGTAGACAATGAGGAAAATACCGATTTATGGTCGGTGTGTATAAAAAAAAAACAAGTGGCCAGGTAAGGCGGCAGCTGGTAAAAGCCTGAGTTTCATTACCTACTCTCAAAAGTTGCCCTCTGCCCTCTACGTATGTGCCTTAGTGCGCATATACCTGAACAATTAGTTGGCTGTGCAAATCTCTGAAATGCAATGTTTTCTAATATAATCTAAACAGGAAAGGGGGTGTCAACAGCTTGGTGTTTTTCTGGGCATTTAATAAAAGGCAATGCAAATGAAGTGTATTGACATTGTCATGGTTTGAATATCAAATGCCACCCACAAGTTCACGTTTTGAGTCCTTGCCCTTTGGTTGGTGAGGATGTTTTAGAAAATCATGGAGCCTTTGGGACGTGATGTCTTACCACTGGACAGAAGCCACTAAGACGGGCCTCTGGAGATCACACAATACTGTCACACTTCTGGCTCCACCTCTGCTTCCTGATTTACCGAGTGAGCAGCTTCCATTGCATACCCCCACAACAATGCACATGCCCACCATGTCTGCTGCACCACGACAGACTGAAGCTGTGGGTCCAAACAAACTCTTTTTCCCTTTGGTTGTTTCTCGTAGCTGATTTGTCAGTGACGAGAAAAACAAGGAATACATTGACCACAGGCCAGAAAGAGAGTGGACATCTAAGATTAGAAGGGAGAAGTTTCAGCTCGACATCTTCGGCATCCGCATCATTTAGAGCATCAAGCACTGACCGTGAGAAGTCAAAGTGGTAAGACAGTGGGAGTCAGGAGCTACCTGGGTGCAAGCAGGTTATTCTGCTGGTGTCTAATCCATTCTTTGACTAGTCCCTACAGTAACTTTTCCACCACGCACCATGTTATCTCTTTTTCTCATTGTTGTGACCAAATGCCTAACGAGAAGCTGCTTAAGTTAGGAAGGACTCAGCGGTCTCCTCAACCTTCCCATACCTTGGGTGTAAGTTTGAAGACACAGAAGCCCCTCTACCCACAAGTCAGCCTGGTGATCACATCACCTCTTCTCTTAGGAACATTTCAGCCACTCCAAGCACAAGAGCAGACACAAGTAAGAAAGAGAAGGTGCCAAAGGGAGATTCCACCTCCAGCTAGTTCAACCCTCAGGGAGCCCTTCCCCTTCCCCCAACTTCCCATCAGCCCCTTCTCTGCTGGCTGAGACCCAGCCAACGGCTCACTCTCATTGGTTCCATACCAGGGAAGGATGACTGCCTTTTCCATCCTCTGGGAATACATCATGCTTCCCCTCTGGCGGCTATCAAATGACAATAAACAGAAATATTAATTTGCAGGCTTTACCCCTACAAGGGAGATGGTTCAGAAAGCACAGCAGTAAGTGCCCGGGGGATACTGTGCTTTGGAATGTTCTCCAGTACCCTCTGGATTGGTTAAAACTGGGATTTCATGGACCTTTCGCAGATAGATCACCAAGCCAAGAGAGGGGAAGTGGGGGTCAAGTCTAAATGCAGAGCTTATGATCTGACTTTTGAAAGGCATTTGCATAGCAACAATTGTGTTCATATATTCTTTTTAAAAATAATACTTCTATTAAAACAATTAGAGGTGGAAATTGAATGTTTTAATCCAATTGTCCAGATCAGATTCAGCCCTAATTCCAGCTCCCCCTTGGAAGAAGCGTCTTTAGCCTTTCTAATCTACTACTTCTCGGGTCCTCTGACACAGGATCCCATGAAGGAATTAGCCACACCCTAGTTATAGAGAGTTAGTGAGTAGGGACTGGAGAGCAGGCTCCGAGGAAAGAAAGCCAATGTGTGTTAGGGTTTGTTGCTGCGATAAACACTAAAACCAAAATCGACCCAGGGAAGAAAGGATTTACTTGACTTCCAGTTCATGATCAAGAGATGCCAAGGCGGGAACTTAGGGGCTGGAACTCAAGCAGAGGCCATAGAAAACTGGCTGCTTATTGCCTTGCTCTCCATGACTTTTTAAAATATGACCCAGGACCACCTACCTAAGGGTGCCATCGCCCACAGTGAGCTGCACCCTTCCATATCAATCTTCAGTCAAGAAAATGCCCCCATAGGATCTGCCCATGCGCCAATCTGATGGTAGCATTTCTCAGTTGACTTTCCAGAGAACATTCGCTAGTGTTAGTTGACAGCAGTCAACCAGTACACTCCTCATCTAGAGGACCTGAGTTTGGTTCTCAGCACCCACACCAGGCAGCTCACAGCTGGATGTAGCTCCAGCTCTAGGGGTCTTCAACTCCTCTAGCCTCTACCAGACGGGCCATGGGAGTCTAAGAGACAGCGAAGCAAGCCTTATTGGAGAAGGGACATTCACTTGGATCTTAAAAGCAACCCAAATTGGATTCTGGCATTCCCAAACCCTGGACGGATGCAAGCAAATCCTTCCTGAAAATAGAGTGATGAGCAGATAAATCTTGAGAATATTGCTGGTTCGTTTTTTAAACAACTTGACACAAAGTCGAGTCCTCTGAGGAGAAGAAACCCCAATTAATGGATTTTCTACATCCGATTGTCCTATAGGCAAGTCTGTGGGGGTGTCATTTTCTTGATAATTAATGATTAATGTGGGAGGGTCCATCTTCCTGTGGACGATACTATTCCTGGGCAGATAGTACTGGGTATGAATGCAAATTCACAAGCCATGGGAAGTAAACCACTAAGCAGCACTCCTCCATGTCTCTGCTTCACTTCCTGCCTCCAGGTTCCCATCTTGCATTCATTCCCTGACTTTCCTTCATGGTGGACAGTAAGCTATAAGCTGAAATAAGTAACTCCCAGAGTTGCTTTTGATCGTGGTATTTATTGTGTAATAGAAAGTATAATAGGACAGCCTCCCTGAAGCTATAGTGCACAAACTATAGCCAGTGTTTCTTTGTAAAATGCATAAGGAGATCCAAGTTCAATCAAGCACACCACCATTTCCATTTGGGGAAGGACCTGTCAGATTTAGGAAAACTCTACCCCTAAACGAGGATGTCCTTAAGACCAGAGTAATCTAGAGACGGTTTTTAAGTGTCTTTCCAGTGCTCTCCCAGGAATTTTTTTTAACATTTTATAACTCAAGGTAACTTTTAGGTCGAAGACAGTCATCGGCGTGTTCCAGAAGCCAAACCAGCTGTCCGTAAAGCCCACAGCCTTAACTTGCTTCTTGTGTGTCCACGGGTTTCCTGGAAACTTGATTTGATACAGCATAAGAAGTGAAACTGAGGACCAAAAGAAACCTTGGTCCTCCCCGAAGTCATTTTCTCAGGGATTTTGTCCCAGTGACGAAAATCAGCTCATACAACAAATGGATGTATGTTTTTTTTCCCTTCTTTTCCCATCCCAAAGATAGACTAGATTATAATCTTTACCTTATTCCTTCCATCCGTGAATCTTAGACAACACTTTATATTTGTTTCCAGAAAGTGTCTTCATTCTTTCTTATAGCTGCGTAGCTCCTCTCTTCTGGCTTGTTTGGCTGGCTTAATCATTTATGTACCAGTCTTTTGATTCTCCTAACATCCGTGCAGGGTGCAGCCTTGCACACTGTTCACTTATAGCTTTGCCCATATCCTTGGGATGTGTTCTTAGAAATGGATTTGTGAGTGGACCAAATTGCGGCTGTGATGCCTCCCTAGATCCTGCCGAAGCCCCGCCCCTAGAGCTCATTACTACAGAGCATGCTCACAGCAGTGTTAGACTGCTTGTCCCCCTAAAGCTTACAGGAGACCTTGTTGAAAACATTTGGGCTTTTCGTGTCTTCTAGACAGGAAGTGACCTTTTGATGTGGTTTTGTTACTTCTTTCCTGTCTTATTTGTTTTTCTATTTTGTTTGGTTTTGAGTCTCACCTGTTTCTGGCTATCCTTAACCTGGAGAGGTAGCTAATGATCAACTTGAACTTCTACCATCCCGCCTCCACCTCCCCAGAGCTGGCACTGCAGGAATGTACCCCATACTTGACTGGTCCAACCTAGGCCTTCCTGCATGCTAAGCAAGCATGCTGGCAACTAAGCTAACTAACTCCGACTGTCCTTTCTTATGAACATGGTCGGATATTCTTTACGTCCTTATGCTAAATTCCTTTTTTTTCCTGTGCCTTCTATTAATAGGTTTTACAGTTTTCTGGAAGTTCTTTTGAAAAAGTCTAATCGACATCGCACTTAACCCCCAGATTGTATTGCAGCGCCTCAGACCAAGAAATATGTGGACAACTCATTTCCTTCCTTGTGCTTTTCTACTATGCTACCCAAAAAGGCCCAATGATAGGCATGTTCAAATTGCACGGCTGCCGCCAACACCCAAACATCTGGGGTATAAAATGTCTGTTCTATTACGTTCCGGTCTCTTGGCAGCGCTGAGAAGGGAATATTGCAATTACCTCCATAAGAAGTTAAGGAAATGAACTTGTAGAACTATTAAATAATGCAGCCAGGATTGCACAGCAAGTCAAAGACGGAGCCCAGGCTCAACCCGCTTTTGCCTCGTGTGAAATCCCACGCTGCTCATTTGCTACTCATTGCCTGTGTTTTCTGCCTCGTTACTATTTTAAACGTCGTTTGATGGTCTCAATGCTTTTTATACTTTTTCAATCATGAGACACTTCATCTCTCCAGCTACATTTTAGGCTCTACAAGGAACTATTTTATATAAACATTTCCCAGGTTCTATCTTTAGACTCTCTGCACAGCATAGACGTATACTATACTGTAAGCGCACCTTATATTCTGTCTCTCTCATGTAGTCTCTATGTAAGTGCCCATTTGTGTGTATGCATAATAAGGGTTCGACATGTATGAAGCGGTGAAAAGAACAGATAGCTTTTGAATTGTAGGGCTGAACTCAGTCAGTGAAGTGCTTGTCGTGCGAACACAAAGACCTGAGTTCCATCCCCTGAATCCTTGAGAAAAAGCTGAGTGTGGTGCCCAGTGGTTGTAATGCCAGAGCTTGGGAGCTAGAGTCAGGTGGACTCACGGGACCCTATGGCCAACCAGCCTTTTTCAGTTGGCAAGTTCCAGGCAAGTGAGAGACTCTTCTCAAAAAAAAAAAAAAAAAAAAAAAACAAAACAAAACCGGGGGCCGGGCAGTGGTGGCGCACGCCTTTAATCCCAGCACTCGGGAGGCAGAGGCAGGCGGATCTCTGTGAGTTCGAGGCCAGCCTGGTCTACAAGAGCTAGGTCCAGGACAGGCTCTAAAAAAGCTGCAGAGAAACCCTGTCTAGAAAAACCAAAAAAAAAAAAAAAAAAAAAAAAAACGGGGGGAGGGAAACTTTGCCGAGGAGTGGTAGCTGAAGTTTACTTCTGGCCCCTGCATGCACACACATGCTCATGCGTGCACACACACACACACACACACACACACACACTTTTTAAAAAGAGTTGTAGCAAGTAAGTCTGAAGAAGAACAAACCAATGAAAATGTATCCAGGATTAAGAACGGGTTTCAAAAGATTTAGATTTGGTAACTCCCCTGTCTTAGTTAGGGGTACTATTGCTGTAATGAAACATCAGGACCAAAAGAAACTTAAAAAGGAAAAGGTTTATTTCACCCACGGTTCTATATAGCAGTTCATCATCAGAGAAACTCACGCAGGGCAGGAACCTGGAGGCTGGAGCTGATGCAGAGCCCATGGCAGAGTGCTTCTCACTGGCTTGCTCCTTATAGCTGGCTCAGCCTGCTTTCTTTAGAACCCAGGATCGCCAGCCCAGGGATGGTCCTCCCACAATGGTCTGGGCCTCCTCCGTCAATCACTAGTTGATACAGCCTGATCTTCTGGAAGCATCGTCTCAGTTGAGGCTCCTCCTCTTTGTGACTGACATTGACATAAAACTAGCTATCTCCCAAGAGTGACAGTCCCACAGAGCCACCAGATTGAATGACACTTCAAGGAACTCTACAGAGTTCGGTGAGCAAAATAAAGTATGTGGCAAAGTGAGCCAATAAATGCTGCGATCTCAATTTGATGCATTTGAGGAAATGGAGAGGGTATCACGTTGGGAAATTGTTTCAGAGAGAGAGAGAGAGAGAGAGAGAGAGAGAGAGAGAGAGAGAATACAATGTTAACATAATAACATTGAGTTGAAACAAGCAGAAAAACGGTTACAGGCACGATTGAGATTGAGATGAAGGTGTGTGAAGAGAGGTAAAGTGGAGGTCACTCTAATCCAGCAACCATATGCCATATGTGTAGATACACACAACAGTGTCTGACGATATCATGGGTGCCATCATCTCGTTTCCTACTGTTCTCCCCATTGTCCCTTCTACCCCAAGAGCATTGAGCTGAAGTGTCTGGAAACACCTGATAGTGCATGATTCAGTCTATGACCAACCAAAGGCTGCTGTGGTCCCAATTTGCTGCATTGAGAACAGGAGGAGAGGGGAGCATTAAGGGTGACAGCATCAAAAACAGGAAAGGATATCCAATCAGGATCCTGTTGCAAGGAGAGGCGGCTTGTTTGTCCCGGCCGCTGGGCTAGCTTACACCCGAAATAGCCACACAGAATCTATATTAATTAAAACACTGCTTGGCCATTAGCTCTAACTTCTTATTGGCTAACTCTTACATATTAGTTTAACCCATCTCCATTAATCTGTGTATTGCCACATGGCTGTGACTTGCTGGCAAGATTCTAACTGGCGTCCATCTCAGGCAGAAGATCCATGGCGTCTCTCTCTCTGCTTTCTTCCTCCCAGAATTCAGTTCTGTCTTCTCTGCCTACCTAAGTTCTGCCCTATCAGGCCCAAAGCAGTTCCTTTATTCATTAACCAATGAAAGCAACACATGAACAGAAGAACTTTCTACACCAGGATCCTACCGTGGGGACTTTGCACTTAGTTGTCTTTCCCCTAACATGCTGTTCCCCTAGGTGATTATAATCCTGTCTCCTTTACCTCCTTCAGATCTGTCACAACCAGGGAGGCTTCCTCCAGCTGGTCCACTCACTATAGCTTCTCTTTGGTAACTGGCCTCTACTTCTTGCCTGGTGGTGATGTTTTTAAAATCTATTCTTTGAAAATTTCATGCATACATACAATGTATTCTGAACATGTCTACCCCTGTCCTCTCTTCTACTTGTCCCTAGACTGCCACTTAATACATTTTTCTCCCAACTTCACATCCCCATTATTTTATTTTATTTTTATTTATGTTTCTCTCTCTCTTTCTCTCTCTCTCTGTGTGTATGTGTGTGTGAATGCATGCTGTGTGTATGTGGGTATCCTCAGAAGGAAGAAGAGGGCATCAGATCGCCCGGGGCTGGAGTTACAAGTGGCTATGAGTTGCATGGTATAGATGCTGAGAACTGAATTCAGGTCCTCTGAGAGAGCAGCCAGTCCAAACCCCTCAAGTACTCTTTTTAAGTACTAACTTTTTAACCCTTAATCCCATCTGCCACACTATGTGTTTTATTGTTTGTGTGTGTGTGTGTGTGTGTGTGTGTGTGTGTGTGTGTGTCTTATTTATTGTCTATCTTACTTTGTTGGAATGCAAATCCAAGTCCAGAGGCAGCCAGACCTATTTCACAGTCTGTGTTGCTAAGAGACTAATTGTATCAAGTTCCTAATGCCTCCTGGTTACTCAGTGAAGTATCTGAAGTAAATGCGTGAGTGGATGAGCCAACTAAATTACGTTAGAAGTGCAAAGAAAAGCTTACAAAGAATAGTACAATGGGGGCTGAAGAGATGGCTCAGTGTACGTGTAAGTAGTACATGTAAGAGCATGTACTACTCTTACAGAGGTCCTAAACTGAGTTCCTAGTACCCCCAGGAGAGCTCCTAACTGCCTGTAACTGAAATTCCAGCACATCTGGCTTCTGTTTCCTGCCTCCACAGACATATACTCACAGAGACACACGTACACACACACATACATAAGCATAAAAACATCTTAAAAATTATAGAATAATAAATCTAGTATAACAAGAAATATAAACTGAAAAAGAGTAGAGCGGGTAATATTATTGGTAAAAGTGACTCATAAGCTATGCTGTATATTAAATCATTAGATAGATACTTTTTGTTGTTGTTGTTGTTGTTAGGGAAGACTCAGGGAAATTTATAGCATCCAATATGACTAATATTCATATTAGACCACAGAAATGTTCAATTGTATTGTATTGTATTGAATGTATGACATGTTCAATTCAATGCAATTGCATTGCATGTATGAAAATATTACATTATAATGAATATAATACATTCATTATACAAATGTATGAAATATTCAATACATTCAAAGAGTTTTACAACTCTTACATTAAAGATATTAAAACTATTGCAGTAAATGTTATAATTCAAGAAGAAACCAATAACCAATAGTTAAGTAAAAAATACCCTCCCACAAATAAATTATGAGAGAAAAACTGCAGTTCTCAGTTATTAAAGCAACTGAGTGTGGTGGTTGACACCTGTAATCCCAGGTTGTTGCAGCAAAACCTCATGTCCGCAAAAGAAAATAAAAGAAACCAAACAAGGGGCTGGAGAGATGGCTCAGAGGTTAAGAGCGCTGCCTGCTCTTCCAAAGGTCCTGAGTTCAATTCCCAGCAACCACATGGTGGCTCACAACCATCTGTAATGAGGTCTGGTGCCCTCTTCTGGCCTTCAGGCATACATGCAGAGAGAATATTGTATACATAATAAATAAATAAAAATAAATAAATAAATAAATTTAAAAAAAAAAAGAAAAAGAAACCAAACAAGCAAACAATTAAAGAAAGAACGCTGAGGCTATGACAGGTCAAAACTAATGAGTCTCAAGCAAACAAACACAAAAGGGAAAGTGAATGCTTAGATGTCTTTGTCATTAGTAGGCAAAGAAAAAAGGATCATAGGAAAGGACCTGAGCCCTTTGTACAGAATGTAGAGTCGGCAGCCAGGGTCCGCAAAGTGAGGTGACAGGTTTAAAGGGACTGTTGGTGCTGAAGGAAGTGGGGTCAGAGGTAAATCCAAGCTCTTTAAAACCAAACCTGGAAAGAAATGTCTGACATGTCTACCAAAAAGAGAAAGCAAAGACCAAAACAGCATCACAGTTCTACAACCAAAGAAGAGAAGGTGGCTGTGCCCATAGTCACAAGTCACCACGACGTGCCCACTGTACGGTGACATCTGCTAAGAATTTCCCACAGGCACACACCTGGCTCCCACTGCAGAGGAGATGAAATGCGCAGGAGAAAGTCACTGGAGCAGGTGCTGGAGGACAGGAAAGCCACCAGAGCAAAGGGGGAGGGGAGACAGGGAGCAGAAGGGGGTGAAAGTTAGGTGGCGTGGGCTTCAGACTATAGTGCAGGCCTGAAAAGAGCGGGCAAGATGAGTGGGAAGGAGGGGGCAGCTGTCCCCAGCCCTGTGTATCTCAGGACCTGCGCTGCCTCAGCACCTATGACAAGGTCCCTGTTGAGAGTCAGAGCTCAGGAACTGGACTGGCTCTCCCTCCTCCGGGGACGTCTGAGGGACACACTGTTTCATGCAGACATGCCATCGAAGTGAGGATCTATCATTGCATCCATTAGTTCCAGGGACCCAGAATGCGGTGGTTTCATGGCCCGTGATGAATATGTCTACAGCTTTCATAATTTTTCACTTAATGCTGAAACACTGGAGCGCTCTGGTAAAGCAGCAGTCGACAGCAGATGCCACTCTCAGAGCGCTTGTCTAGGATTTGCATGAAGTATTAGCTAGTGCACCATGGGAAAAAAAGTCGGGCATAGTGGTACACGTCTGAATCCCAGCTCTTGAGAGGCTGAGGTGGTGGGGGGGTCATGAGTTCAAGACCTGCCTGGGCTACATTGTGAGTTTGATGCTACTATGGGGTACAGAATGAAATAGAAGAGGAGGAAGGGAGGGAGGGGAAAGGAGAGTGATGTTCATTATCAGGACAGGGGACAAAATATCGTTATTTGTAAGTTGCATAATTCTAACTGGAAATATTCATACCTCTTACCAAATTCACTAAACATTCTTACAAATAAGTTAGAGTTTATGACAATTACAAAATGTATAATTTTCCAAAGTTTTAGAAATAAGCTACAAATTAATAATTGCAAAAGATATAAAATCTTCAAGTATACTAGCAAAATATTTATGAAAACTATTTGAAGGACCAGAAAGCTTTATTGGGCTATAGAGAACAGACTTGAATAACAAGAGAAAACCGAACTGTTTCTAGATAAAAATTATTCCACGTGCCAAGATTTCAGTTTCTCCCAAATTGATTTATTTTATCCAATTTCAACAAACTATTGAAAATAATTTCCAAAGTTTTTTCTGTAATATTTCTGGAAGAAAAAACTTTATGAGTTGGCTATAATAAATTTGAACCAGAAGGAAAAAAAAACATTTGAGAATATTCTATTTTCGTCTAAAATACAAAAGTGGTTCCTACTAAAATAGCGCTCGAGCAAGGATTAGAAATATAGATTAATGGAACCGAAAGGCAATCCAGGAACAGGACTGTAGACCAAAAACATGTCATGTGTTAAAGACATGTCAGACAACTCAGTGTGGAAAGAATCGGCTTGTCCACTTTAGTATGAGGGCTGGCAAGATGGCTCTGTGTATAAGAGTGCTTGCCATAAAAGCCAGAGAACCTGAGCTCAAACAGGAGGGTCAGGCACATCCCACAGTCCCGGTACTAGAGATCAGGGGCAGAGACAAGGAGATTTCAGAGGCTCCCTATCCGTCCAGCCTGACTGCAACAGTGAACTTTGGGTCCAGTGAGAGACTCTGTCTCAAAATAATGAGAGGACACCCAACATCCTTCCACCTGATGACTTCCACATGTAGACGTGTGGCACATCTACACACACACACACACACACACACACACACACACACACGGAAGAGTATAACAACTACTAGTCAGTGGTGGTGCACGCCTTTAACCCCAGCACTCAGGAGACAGAGGCAGGCGGATCTCTGTGAATTCAAGTCCAACCTGGTCTACAGAGCAAGTTCCAGGACAGCCAAGGGCTAATAGGGAAACCCTGTCCTGAAAAAAACAAAACAAACAACAAACAAACAAAAAAATTAGTCAGAAAGAACTCAATATCAACAGCCTACCTCAAACCGAGCATACAAATTAACATCCGACAGATTCTCCCCACATACGCTCATGATGCAAGGCTGGAATAGCAGGCAAAAGAATCAGAAGAAAGCCTAGGTAAGTACTGAGGCTATTTTGTGGTAGCAGGGAACTTTCCCAGTGGCAAAGACCTTAAAGGAAGGTGGTAATCAACCCCACTCTGTGAGAAAGTTAAGTACCTGTGTCCCAAAACAACAAAGAAATAGAGAAAATTGGGGGCACGTGCCTTCCAAATCTAATCCAAAAGCTACAACTTCACAACGTTAAGAAAAAGAGCAAAAAAATAAGAACAAGGAAAGCAAGCCCCGAGCCTAATAAACAAGGGATAGTAATAGAAATTCTCAAAGAAAGAGACACAACGCAAAAATTGCATTTAACCTACTTAACAGTGGAATGATGAAAAACGTGGATACAACCAAGGGAATTTAGTGCCTGGAATTTTTGTTTTCAAAAGTGAAAGCTCTGTAGATGGAAAGGAAAGTAGAAGTGGTTTTGTTCAGCACTGGTGTGAACACCAAGAAGATCATGGAAAGAGGAACAAAGACGACAGAAGGAAAAGACAGGAATAACCAGTGTGCCTCCCGGGCAAGCCAGAGACGGTGCCCACTGCATATTGAACGCTCGTTCTGATCTTGTAAGGAAGTTGCCTTTGATTGCCCACTCTACCGGAGTGACAGGTGCACCCAAAGAAAGCCAAAACGATGCCGCTGCTGTTTGCCTAAAGCCTGGCGATGACCAGAGGGATTGTACGGATAAACTCTGGAGACAGCCGATAGTCATTTGGATAAACTCTGGAGACAGCCGGTAGTCATTTTGGGAAATGGCAGCTGAATGTTTAACCCTGGGCTGGAAAACATGGAAGATTTTAGAAGTGCGTTGACTCTTGGGAACTTTAAGAAAAGAGGAATGGAGAGAAGCCACCCAATAGGCACTGTGTACCCAGAGAGACCACGACTGAACTCCCAAAGTCCCTGAGCTGGAACAGGCTCACTGCCAGCAACGTGTTTTGGTAGAAGGGAGGAGCAATCTAAGTGTACAAAGAGAGACCCCTCCTTTCTCAGAGCCCGGGGGAGCTAGTCACCCCAAACTGAGCCCAGAAAGTGAACAGAAACGGATACCAGATGCAGTGGTTTATATTTGATCAATATCTAATTGCTGGTGACAACGGGAGCTGGGTGTCGTCCTACAGGAGCCTTGTGAGCAGTGCACATGATTAGGGACCCAGATGAAGGACCTCACAGTCACAGACAGATGCTTAGGACAAGTGATACAGAAATACTACACCACACACACCCAACTTACCGCCTGGATCCTCACATTCCGTCAGACTTCAGTGAACTTGCAACAGCTAACCCAATATGCATGATCCCAGATGTCTTCCTGGTTCACGTTGGGAGCTGCTTGTATAAAAGCTGAAATCTATATCAAAAGCAGTGGTTCTGAACCTGCGGGTCATGACCCCCTCAGGATGGAACAACCCTTTCGCTGGGGTCACCTAAGACCATTTGCATATCAGATATTTACATTACGATTCATAACAGTAGCAAAATTACAGTTATGCAATAGCAACAATGTCTGGGAGTCCCCACAACATGAGGAGCTGTGTTAAGGGGGTCACAGCATTAGGAAGGTTGAGAGCCACTGATCTAGAGGAGCAAGCGTTCTAAAACAAAAGGAAAGTGTTACCCAATGACTAACAAGCCAGAGAAACTGTTGAAATAGCTGGATATGTCGGCCATTGACTTTCAAGTGGGCTGGTAATTAAAGCCATTAAGTTGACTCACTAAGTATTAAAAAGAGTAGTGCATTGATTATCAATGAAGTCTAAGGCAAACTGTCATGAGTAATGAAAAGAACCTAAGTAGGAGGCAATTGCCAGCTTTTAAAACAGCTGGAGGCTTGATCGGAAAGAAACCTGTGAGCGTAAGATTGACTGAAGGCGTTTTTAAGAAAACGCGGATAAATGCCAATACAAGCTCAGCCCACACAATAGATGCCAGACAATGTTGGTGACTCAGTCAGGACTTGGAAAAGGGCAGGGGTGGCAGCTTTAACTGTCAGCTTGACAAACTAAAGTCACCTGGAAGACAGGCCTCTGGGCATGCTGTGGGAGAGTCTCTTAATGGCACAGGTAGGTGGGAAGACACCCCCACTGTGTGAGGGTGGGGGGGCTCCCTTCCCAGACTGGAATGGAGAAAAGATGCCGAGCAAGCAGTAGCCTGCCTGCCTTCGTTCATGGCTCTCTGCTTTGGACTGTGACATCTAACGTGACATGGTTAGTGACATCAATGCTCTTCCACACTGACTTCGCTACCCTGATAGGCCGATCCGGAGGTGCCAGCTAAAACAGACCCTTCTTCCCTCCAGTCACATTGCTGAGGTATGTTACCACAGCAACAGGGACAGTAACTAACACAGATGCAACTGGGGCAGACACCGTGGTGGAGGCCTGTGACCGGGCTGGACAGAAGGCCCTTTGACCAAATGTATGCACCTTCCACAGAAGAAACAAACTATCTCCTCACCCTGTTCCCCTCATTCTCCCTGATCTCCTCCCCCTCTTCCTCCTTTTCTTCCGCCTCTTTCTCCACTCTTCCTCCTCCACCTTCTATTGAGGAGAATTTGATTCTTCTACAGATACTGCTGTCTCTGTTTGACTTTTGCTTTGGACAAACCTAGCTTTGCAAAGGCTCCCCTTAGGCCTTCCAAGTTGCCCAATATGAAGCAGCACCCATCTCCTCTTCATGAAATAGGGTAAAACCCACCTTCAGGCTTTAAGGTTCACACTGATCAAGGATTCAATAAACAGCAAAGTGGCTGACAAGGAGTTGGACCCTTGGTTACCCTTACCTGCCCTTTATGTCCTTGCTTCTCTCAGTGTCCCTAGCAATAAAATCCAATAATGGCCTTCTAGAGTATGGGACCGGCAAATCACAGAAAAAAGATTTCAACACCAGGAGTGGGCCTAGCATATTTTAGACTCAAAACACTGTCTAAATCTAGCAAGGGCCTTGACTGGCTGTGTTCCAGAACCTGTTGGCAGTGGCTGTCCTCGTGGATCAGGGCAATTGTTCCCTCCATAACCTGAGAGGACCAGACCTCCTTCCTTGTGGCAGTTACGAGACCTTCCTTTTCACAATGAAGCGCTGGAGAGGGTGACTCCCCTGAGAGAGAAAGCATGCATGAGCAAATACTCAATCTTTCTTTTCTTTTAAAAAATTCTGCATTTATTAAGTTCTATTTTATCATCAATCGCAAAATGATTATTCACAGGGGAGGAGGGTACTGCTCCAAAAATTTCACCAGCAGCATATCAAATTTAAAACATCAGAGACAACATACAAAAGAAACAGTGACTAGGGGCAAATGCACTTCAAACTTTTCTCTGCTTCTAAAGTGTGATGCTATTTCTACGCTGAGCTACAAATGACTTATTAATGCTGTGGGCATGGCTCGGCGGTGGCCTCATTTCCCCAATAGGAGTTATGGATGAAGACATTAACAGAGAGTAATTTCAATCAGTGGTGTCTGTGGATAGAGCGCTCAATTCGAAACCATTTCTTAGGAGTTCATAAACAGCCATTGACACCCTTTGAGTCTTGTCCACACGCTTCGCCTTTACAGACTAGCCTAACAGAGCTCAGCGCCTTGCTGGAGACACCTATATAAACATGAGGTTACAGCTACAGCTACACTTAATGAATATCAATTAACGTCTTGGGGACAAGATGAGGAATGATTGCCTACGAGTTAATGAATGGCCCATGTAAACGGGTTCACAAGGCAAGTGAGCACGTGGAGGGGAAACAGAACTTCTGTAGGCTTGCAGGTTGTGTGCACTGTGAATGTCCGAGAGCATGAATGTGCAATATTTCCCGGGCTTGTTAGATGAATGGAAACTTTCTTCTCAGAGGAATTTAATGAAAACCACACTGAGAAATGTGGGGACTAGAGATAAGACATACAGAAAACGGAAACAAATCAATATGAAATAAGATAAATATGGTTTACTTATGTGCATACAAATTTGTGTGTGTGTGTGTGTGTGTGTGTGTGTGTGTGTGTGTGTGTGGTGTTTCCTCGCAACAGCATGCCTTTACCCCATAAATTGCAGCAGCAGTGGAACATCCTATGCAGGATGCACGTCTTCGGATGTTTGCATGAGCTCACTAGGCCAGCCATTACCATCAAAGGAAGCAACCCGATAGCTCGTTGGCATCGGTGCTTGCAAAGCTATAAACATCCCAAGACCCCTCGTCACCATGGCAACCTCATCCCTAATTACCAACTGTAGCAGCGATGGTTGCAGAAGCCTCTTTTGTGCAAAGCTGTCCTTCTGCAGAACGTGTACTGCGGCTCCCAGAGTAAAAACAGCACTAGCACCACCTGCTGGTAATATCCCTGTACTGCATGACCTCCCGGCGGACTCTCAGGCCCAAAAGCCAAAGTCAAGAAACAGCAGGGTGAGCAAGGAAGAATCATAATTTCCAGAAATGGGGGCGGAGGAGCGTGACTATGTAGAATTGCACGAAATTTTACTTTCATTCTCATCTTAATAAAATAAGGGTCCTAAAAACAGTGACAAATCTTCAAAACATGATAGAAAGCTGAGACAGGAAAATAAGAATCAGCATGTGAAAACATCAGTGTGTTTGGTCTTAAGAAACGAGGCCGAGTGGACTCCTGGCAAAGACTTGCTTTAAATGCATTAAATTGTCGACTTGCTTTGAAGTGGATGTTTCAGAGCTGTGTGTGGGACCCACACCTGCAATCCTTGCACTTGGACAGCTGAGACAGAAGGAGCATACTGTGGAGACCAGCCTGGGCTACATATATCCAGATAAGACCCTATCACATACATTTAAATGGCAAAATGAGTGTTTAGAAAACTGGTAAGTGTGACTAGAAGATATGAATAGACATCATACTGTCATAGACCAGTTTAGGGAAATGAAAAGTCACAGCCCAGAGCCCAGACCCTCCTGGTGGGTGTGCCCATAAACTCCCTTACATAAAGCTCTTTCATCTACAGCAAAAGGATATTATTAACACACCATGTATTCTGTTTATTTATTTCATTATTTTCTCCTATTTTCTTTGTAGTAAAAGAATTTCTGAGTTTGTGTTACTTATTAGCAAAATCACTTTTTTCTATATTTGGTTCTTATGCATGTAAGAATTCTGGTATACATTTTATTTTCCCTAACCGTTCCCTAACATCAGCTCCTTTGTTTCTTTCTTGCTCCTCCCAGTCCACGTTGTGTCTGCTTTCTTGTTATCCTTTGTCTCTGATTTGGTCCGGGGCTTCTTGGGTTCACACAGTAGATGCTGTTGACAGTGGTTTTCCTTGTCTTTTTTATGATAATTTCCATTTCTCACCACAGTAGCGTGCATTCCTGCACAACTAAGCAGAAGGAGAACCTTTCTTTAGTGCTTTGATCTTTCTCCACAATTCTGAATGGTTTGGGGCTTGTTAGTTTGGGTGTTTGGGGGACCGGGTCTCACTCACTCTGTAGCTGGGGCTGAGCTGGAACTTGTGATCTGGCCCAGCCTTCTGGGTGCTGGGATTACAGAGGCACATGATGGCAGCATCGGGTCTCTGGTATCACAAACAGACACACACACACACACACACACACACACAGAGAGAGAGAGAGAGAGAGAGAGAGAGAGAGAGAGAGAGAGAGACAGAGAGAGAGAGAGAACTATTACCCTCCATTTTTTCATCCTCCCTAACCCTCCCTTAATTTCTTTTTCCCCTCTCTTGGTCCCCATTCTAGTTTCATAGCACACACACACACACACACACACACACACACACACTTAAACTGAGACCCACATAAAACTTATGAGAGCTAGCGAAGCAGAAGCAGCGTTTGTCTCCCTGGGTCTGAGATACTCCTCCGCTGATGGGGGAGCTGACCAATCCCTTTGTCTGAGGGGCGTGACCCCTCCGGGGCCCCAAATACCTTTAAAAGATCCGTGTGTTTTTGTTTGCTCTCTTTTTGGTTTTTTTTTGGGGGGGGGGGCTCCTCGCTGGAACCTTGGCTTTTGTAAGTTCCCTTTTCTTTCCTTTATTAAAGCTGAATATTATATATTAAAGCTAGTCTGGTTAATCATAATTGCCGATCGACCACACCCCTTCATTTGGTGCTCCAACGTGATGGACTAAATCCACTTAAAAACCTGAGAAAGCTTAAGAGAGAGAGAGAGAGGAGAGAGAGAGAGAGAGAGAGAGAGAGAGAGAGAGAGAGAGAGAGAGAGAGGAGAGAGAGAGAGAGAGAGAGAGAGAGAGAGAGAGAGAGAGAGAGAGAGAGAGAATGATGAATGATTTATGGTTCCACATGTTTCCTGAGACTGTCATGATTTCCTTCTTTATGATGGGATAGAATCAATCCCATTGTGCTCTACATTCATCTTCTGCTCCTCCCCTGGCAGACATCGGCTGGTTCTATTCCTTGGCTTTTGCAAACAGGGCAGTGGTAAGTGTAGGTGAGCCAGCATCTCTGGTAGAACTTCCGGTGATATCCTAGAACCTACCAGAAGAGTCTATTGGAGCCATTTGACCTGCCCTGGCCCTGGGGAGATAGGAAGGACAGTAGAGCAACTGCCACCAGGCTCTTGGGTCACCTGTGGCAATGTACAAACACAATTTTCACCTAAAATGGGATAAAAGTCCATTCTGGGGCCAAATATGTGTGACCGTAGTCCCAGGTACAGAGATTGAGGTGACCTCGAACTCCATATTCCAATGTGGTGAGAGTTTTACCAAGTGTTTGGAGTCACAGGGCTAAGAAAGTCATAAACAGAAGCACTTTTCAAACGTACTGTGAAACCAGCAGGTGGGTGGCCTAAAGTCAATACATCTCAAAGGTTTTGTATGTTAGTCACACAAAGATACTGGGTGAGAAACAGGTGGGCGAGGGACAGCTACTAAAGATTGCCTAAGAAAATTATAATTTAGTGCCTGGAATCGCAACATTCCAACCCCTCTACAGTCAATGTGGCTACACAGTTAATCTGCCTTTGTAGAAGTTTCCCTGGAAGGAAATTAGGGGGGGGGCACGGGGGGGGGGGTTCTTCTGCAACATTCTTTCAAATGTCGGGGAGGGAGAATAGGGGCTGGTGCCAGTCACCTCACAGGCACAGTGCCTTCCTCTGAACTTGATGTTAAATGCAACCTGAAAATTATATAATTTCTCTTTTTTTTAATAAAGCATAAATCTCAAATTAGATACACACCACATGTAACACTTCTAGAAATTCAATCAAATAAGTCATTTCATATCCGTCTCTGCTGACCCTACAGAGAAGACACATTAATAGAGCAAGGGAAAGGTGTGACGACCTCACTACCAATAAATTGAGAAACAATTTTTCTCCTTCCCTAAAGCAGGTGAATTCCAGATTCCAGAGTCTTAAACTGACTTATCTTCTTTACATTCCTCTGAAACCTTTTTTTATTAAATTTATTCTCTAATTTCATATATGTGCACTGCATTTATTTCATTTCTTCCTTCCCTTCTCTTCCCTCCAACCCCTTCTCTATCTTGAGTCTATAGTCTCCTTTTCTTTATTACACACACACACAACTACACACGTGTGTGCGTGCACGCGCGTGTGTGTGCGCGCACACACACACACACACCTGTATCTGCTTCTCTCCTCTTCTCTACATCATGTCTATAAAGTCCTCTGGGTCCTTCAGCACAAACCTGAAATGATGCATTCCTACAGAGAGACCCTTTGATATTGTGTTGGCAAGAGGCCATGACTGTGGAACTGAGTGACGGACTCAGTGATGACTTACGAAGAGGCCCAAATCCCTTGTCTGATATTCAGGGTCCTCCCAAGCAGCCAGTATCCCTATTTACCTGCCAGCCACACCGTTCCCAGTACTCCACCTGCTCTGCCTACCATCCTCTTCCCTGAGCACATCAGCCATCCAAGAACACTGCCTAGGAGCCACATACGCCATTGCCTTTGCTCACATTACATGTCTCCCGCCAAGCCCCATTGGCACATCTCTCTCTACTTACTGCTGGGCTACCCTGCTGTGCTACCTCAGCTCAGATGTCTGCCCAGCCCTGAAGGTTGATGACACCCTCCTCTGTGCCCACCGCAAGTAACAACAAGATAAGGTGGCGCATGGCAGAGGAAGACGCAGAGGTTGACCTCTGGCTTTCATTCACTCATATGCATGAACACATACCTGGGCACACACGGGACATATCAGAGGCATACACCGCACAAAGAAAGGGGAGGGAAGGAAAAAGAGAGAGGGAGGGAGGGAGGAAGAAAGGAAGAGAGAGGGGGAAGAGAGGGGGGAGAGGGAGGGAGAGAAAGAGACAGACAGACAGACAGACAGACAGAACACATCTTTGATTAGCCATGCCCATGCTGACTCCTTCCTACCCAGCTCCCCCTGTTGCCACATCTCTCTCCCTACAGTAGTGACCTGTCATCTGTACCAGAAACCTGTGGTCTCTCCACACCCCATCCCGATCTTCTGATGCTACCTGTTCTTCTCCTTCCATCACCCCATCCCTGCTAGATGCTTCATGCCTAATTTCACCCTGCCTGGCCACTTGTGCCTTCTCTGCCCAGCTGCCCAGCTTCTCTGGGCGCGGCCCCGCCTACTGTCTACTGCAGTGCTAGCCTGCTCTAATCCTCTCTCAGCACTCACAGCTTAATAAAAATTGGGGAGTGTACTGTGGTGGTGGCTGCACCTGCTACTCCTGTTGTCCTTCACCGACATCAGATGGACCAGCCCCAATCATCATGGAAGCCAACCTAAGAAATTCCCTCCTAATATAAATCTATTCTCTTGACTTTGTTCCTCTAGAGGACTCTGACTACTCCAAGCCTCATCTCTTTTAGGGAAGCAACTGTCACATTCCTTATGCCAGGTGGCCTTCTCCCTTGTGTCCTCTGCTGGTGCTGTCTAGAGAACTACACTCCCCTCTTCTCCCCTCTCCTTCCCTCTCCTCCCCTCCCCTCCCCTTCCCTCCTCTTTCCCACCCCATTTCCCTCAGCTCCACTCCTTCCCCACACAAATATTTTCCTTACACCCCTTGTTGCAATATTTTAAGGCTCCATTTAATGACCTCATCTCTAGTATAAAAAATTCCTACTTTGTTTGTATTTTTATCCCCCGGTCCTTACTCCATTACTCCAAGCATCTCCCTTTAAAATTAAATAATAAACTTTTGAAAGTTTCCCACAGGCTCTACAAGCACCGTCCTTTCTGATGTTTTCATAAGTATCATGGAAAAGGCTCTCTGTTGCTATACATTTGCGTGAGTTGTGTATTTGTGACATACTTAGCACGCTTTGTGTGTCCGAGCACTGTCCGTCTGTTTTTCAAGACAGGGTTTCTCTGTGTAGCCCTGACTGGGGACCAGACTTACCTCGAACTCAGAGATCCTCTTGCCTCTACCTCCTAAGTGCTGGGATTAAAGACGTGCGCTACCACCGCCTGGCTATCAGAGCACTTTTTTAGGATAGATCCTAGAAGCTGAATTCACAGAGAGAGAGAAAGAAGCTCAACAGTGAGGATGGAACTTTAAGGCCATAATCTGTGCTGCCACAAAGGCCAGCCCCACTTGGATGCACACGGAGTGAAAGTGGGCATCTCGTTTGGGAGAGAGGCTGACCTGTATCTCATGTTGGAAGAGAGATGGAGGGTGTTTATATGCAATGACTGAAACAGGAAACATTTGTGGATCTTTATAAACAAGCCGTTATTGGAGACACCTGGACAGTGCGCCTGAAGGAAGACAATGAGGAATCTTCTGCATCTGAGGCTCCATCATTAGGAGGAGGAAGCAGACTCTGTGATCATTCTTGAGAGCAATAGAAGCCATCACCAGCTTGGGTATCTATGGAGCCCTATGCACTGGGTGCTGTGTTAGGTCCTTATACAGGACTCTGAATACTCTGATTCTTTCAATGGTCCACTTTTCATTCAAAAATGTGTGTTCAATCCCCATGTGATTGTTGCATATTTTCTCTCGTTTCTCTTGCTATTTATTGCTGGTTGTATGTCATGACAGTTTGATACAATTCCAGAAATGACTTTGGTTTTTGTATCTGTTAAGACTGGCCTCATGATCTAAGATATTTCCATTGTGGAGAGAGTCGCGGGAGCTTCTGAAAAGAATATATTTGTTAAATGGAATATTCTTAGATGACTCTAATCTCCATTGAATCCACAATCCACAATGTAAATTAACCCTGAAGTCTCATTGTTAGGTTTTGTCTGTACAACCTATATATGAAAGCCACCCACTATTATTGGATATGGCCTCTCTGCGCACACACACACACACACACACACACACACACCCCTTTTGGGTTTTTCAAGACAGGGTTTCTCTATGCAGCCCTGGCTCTCTTGGAACTTGCTCTGCAGACCAGGCTGATCTCGAACTCAGAGAGGCAGAGGCCTGCCTCTGCCTCCTGAGTGCTAGAATTAAAGGCATGCACCACCACCGTCCAGCCAACCATCTCTCTGTCCCATTATGTTTCCTAAAATTTGCTTTCAGAGTATGGCTGCATTAACAATCATTAGGCATGTATTCAGAACTGTAATATCTTCTTGGTGTGTTGATCCCTTTGCCTGTGTGTTGAGATCTTCTTTGTCACTTCTGATTAGTTTCAAGAAGTCAGCTATGACAGACATGACTGTAGCCCTTCCTGCATGTTTGGGAGTTCCTTTGGCTTGTAATAGCACTTTCCCTCCCTTTCCTTTTCCATCTGCAAGGGTCCCTGCGGTGAGGTGTGCTCCTTACACGGGGCAGATCATTCAGTCTTATATATGCTTTCTATAATAAGTGAGGCCATGTCTTCTCGCTGAAGAATGACGACCATTTACACTGAATGCTACAAGCGAGAGTTCTGTATTAATTCCTTTCATTTTGGGATTTCTCTAGTGTTCAGCTCTTTCCTAACTTTTATTTGCATATTTCAACATGCTCACGTTGAAATTTATCTTTCCCTATGTTTTGGGGGTCATGTTTTTCTTCCACCTCTGCTTGGGGATTCCTTTACTCTCTTCCCAGAGGGGGTGTGAACAAAGGATTGTGACATTTGGTCATCTTGGAGGGTGGTTCGCCTGCAGTCCAACTCAAGAACAGCTTTGCTGGATCCAGAAATCCAGACTGCCGGTTCTTTTCTTTCAAGGTCTATGATAAATTCACCCCAACCTCTCCTGACCTTTAGAGTTTCTGCAAAGAAATCTGCTATTTTCCTGCCTGAGGTCACCTTTAGAAGTGAGCTGGCATTTCTCACAGCTTTCCATAATCTTCCTTCATTATTTGCTGTCTCCTTTTTAAACTACGACATAGCACCCCTGCTTAGGATTATAGATGCCCCTGTATCCACACCTTTCCTTAGATGTTGGAATGTCCTGGTTTATTTCACTGAATAAATTTTCCATTCATTTAACATATACTTTAACACCTCTTCCACCACACCAAAACTGTGTCTTTTAATCATGCCCCAGAGGTCTTGCCTGTTCATTTTTTTCTTATTTACTGTTTGAGTGTTCTTATTTATCAAGCTTGCCTTTGAGTTCTGACCTCTCTGTCACATGATCTATCTAATCTGATGGGTGTGGCTTCCCACTGAGGTTTTATTTTAACTTGATTTATTGAGCTTTCCATTTTGAAGATTTGTTTGATTCATTTTCCAAATAGCTCTTTTTTTAATCAAACTTCTCATTCATATCCTATACTGTCTTCCTTAATTCATTTTGGCTATTTTTTTTGTATTTTACTTGAATTCATCCATTTAAATAATATCATTTTTTGAGATGGGCATGGTGCTGTATGACAGCAATCCTAGCACTCAGGAAGAGGTCAGTGGTAAAACCCGTGCATAGCAAGCACAGGAGCCTGTGTTCCGCCCAAAGCTCTACAAATAAGACAAAGGGAATAGAACCATCATTCTTGAATTCCTTCTACAGCCATCAACCCACTTCAATGCCTTTGGCGTCAGCCACTGAAGAATTCTGCATGTTGGGAGGAGTCAGGTCCCCATGTTTCATGTGTCTCATATGTGCATGTTTCATGTGTCTCATATGTGCATGTTCCATGTGTCTCATATGTGCATGTTTCATGTGTCTCATGTGCATGTTGGGAAATACATCCAATAGATTCCTGATGGGCTGTTATCTCTTCCACTTCTAAATGAGAGCCATTTTGCAGATGCCGGCCTTCTCTTGATGCTGTGTCCTGAGATACCATGCTGAGACAGTGAATGTGTCCAGTGCGCTTGGACCCCATACTCTGCTGTCCCTTTGGGGGGGGTCACTACGTTTAGACGCTCTGCACTGCACTGATGCTTGAGTTTCCTGCTGTAACACAAGGGCCTGCTTGTTGGGGTTTCTGTCCTGCCCAGTTCCCACAACTGTTAGGTCCCAAATAAAATCACACAGAGGTCTACATAAGTTATAAGCCCACTAGCTCAGGCTTCATATTAGCTCTTATAGCTTATATTAACCCATTCTTATCCATGTTAGCGACATGGCTCAGTACCTTTTTCAGTGGGGCAGGTCATATCCTGCTTCTTAAGTGGTCTGGGCAGGACTGCAGAGGAAGTTTCCTTCTTCACAGAATACTCCTGTTCTCATTGCCCTGCCTCTACTTCCTGTCTGTTGTCCCGCCTGGCTACTGGCCAATCAGCATTTATTTAGAATATGATTGACAGAATACAGACGATTCTCCCGCACCATCTTGCTCTCCCTATAGATCTCACAAGAGCAGTGGCATTTCCCCCAGATTGGGAAGATGTGCTGTGGGTGTGGGCTATGCTCGGTCCTTAGTCCTCCAGACTTGTCGGTTATATACAGGATGAGGGGCTGTGGTCCCTTGAACATAGGGTATCTGTCTCTTTTCACATTTCTCTCTGCTATTGCTCTGGGGATGGATGCTCTAGAAACTGCCTCCACCCAACTCCTACTCAAGCCTAGTTGAAGTCTGTCTACTCCCTTAGTGTTTTTCTCCTATATTTTCAGGTTTCAGTATTCAAATGAAGTTTGACCAGAGGAGGGTTGTGTATTGAGCAAGATACGCAGCTTCCCAGATAATCTCTGGGAAAAATGTTTCTATGTGCAATAATTTGGCCTTGACGCTAGATGACCATCAAAGGGTTGCTAATTTATATTTGGGAGTCGAATGGGATGCCCCTGGGTGTTCATCTGAATTCCATTCAGTCAAACAAAGTACCATGTCCTCTCCTTGCCTTAACCCGAATTGCTGCTTCCAAATTATGGAGCGCTTCTCACAGAAAGTCACTGACTGAGGACCTCAGAATCACATGTCCCTCACAGACTCATCCCCCTGCTCCAGCTCCTCCTGCCACATTGGGCTGGTAACGACTTTTATTTCAAGAACTGCTTACCGGTGTCTGGACTTGGAAGATGTCCCATGTTGCATACATCAATAGTGTGCTCGGTCCTTCCTGTCGAGGGCTGAGGACTGGTGAAGGCACAGGCTGTCCTGGAGAGGGACTTCAGCCTCCTGCTTAATCCAGATCAGTCACTTCCAACCCTCTGTGCATGTGTTCATGTTGGGGCAAGTGTGTACATGTGTATTTTGGAGACCAGAGGTCAACATCAAGTATCTTTCTTCCTTGTTCCCCACCTTACTTGTTTTTGGGGGGGAGGGACAGGGTTTCTCTGGATCCTTGGTTGTCCCTGAACTCGCTCTGTAGGCCAGACTGGCCTTGAACTCACAGAGGCCCGCCTGCCTCTGCCTCTCGAGTGCTGGGAGTAAAGGTCTGTGCCACTACCGCCGGGCTCCCACCTTACTTTTTGAGACAGAGTTTCAACTGAACCTGTAACTACACCAGTTTAGCTACACTGGCCAGCCAGCAAGCCTCTGGGATCTTCCTTTCTCCAACTTCCCAGCATTGTACCATGCCCAGCTTCTACATGGGTGCTAGGAATCCAAACTCGGGTCTCATGTTTGCATATCCAGCAACTGAGTTGCCTTCCAAGGTTATCAGCCACCTCCAATCTCTGTCTTCTACATGGGGCTTAAGAAAAGGGCTACACAAAAGAAGCTGTCACAGGTCCCTGCCTGTCACCTATCTTTAGGTCACCTTGGTGTTCCTAATTCCACCCTAGTCAAACGCCCACTGTTGGGGACACAAAGATTCATAAACCTGGTCCTGTCTAATAGGTGACATTAGATAATTGTGGCCTTGGGTCCATAGAGGAGGATGAAAATGCTGATGGAGTCAGTTTGTGAAATGAGACCCTCAAGACTATTCTCTTGTCTTTATTTGCCCAGAAGAAGTTCAATCTGATGTTATGGCCACAGTCTTCCACAATGGCATTCATAACAGATTCCTAAATTCCCCTGGATCTGCAGCCTGGACAGCCTAGCCCTGTCTTTAACCTCATTCCAAAGCAGCACCTATTAGAGGGTTTTGATTGTCACCCATAGGAAGAAATGGGTTCTGTGCTATGCCCTGGAAATATAGCCACAAAATAAAAATTGACAGTTTCCAGGAAAACATACCTCCATTGCTGAAATTAATTTTGATGTGTCGTTTTCTGTCCTACTAAGAAGGAAGGGGGAGAAAAAGAAGGGAGGGAAGGAGGGAGGGAGGGAGGGAGGGAGGGAGGAAGGAAGGAAGGGAGGAAGGGAGAGAGAGGGGGAGGGAGAGGGGAGGGAGGGAGGGAGGGCGGGAGGGAGGGAAGAGAAAAAATAAAAAAATAAAAAAGCAAAAAATAAAATGTAAAATACCAAAATACTCAAACAGTGAGACATTAACTGCTTAGAGGCTGAAACAGTGCTTTGTGATGCCTTCTGCCCTAAATAAAGCCTAACTCCCAAGACCCCTGGTACCTCATTCAAATGACCAGCCTTGAGAAAGACAAATGAAGTTATAAAAATTACTATAATAAAAAGGGGAGAATCCCTTCCTGTAGGATCCTTCCATTTAATGATCCCTTACTACAAGGATCCCTCCCAGTAAGGATCCCTTCCTATAAAAATCCCTTCCTATAAGGATCCTTTCTTATAAGAATCCCTTGCTATAAGGAATAATTCTTTCTCCGAGAATATGCTCTCTGAGCATCTGTTCACAATGTTTATTCTTTATTTAAAAAACCCAAAACTTTTATGTCAATTCTGAGCAGAAAATACTTTTCCCTCTGTTCCCATGGCTCTTACTTCCCAGTATGACCGAAGAGGGAAAAGAGAAAAAGAAGACGGAGTGGGACCACAAAGTTGGTCTCACTGCCCAGTGAGTCACAGCTCGGTCTGAGAAACCCTGCCTGGGGACTGGCAGCCTAGTTTAGATGCGCCAGAAAGGAATACTGTGGGTGGCTACAAATACAGGCATTAGGAACAAGCTGCAAATTCAAGCCCTCTTCTCCCACTTTCTATGTGTGGGAATTTGGGCAAGCGACTTATTCTTTCTTTGCCTCACTTTCTTTGTCTGAAAAATGGGAGAACAGCAGCAACTCTTCCCACAATTGGTACAAAGATTGAATAAGTTCAAAAACATGTGAAAGTCTAGAAAACAGGCATCTAATAGGTGTTGTCAAAAAGTATGAGCTGAGAGCAACATCGTCACCACCATCTTCATCACCACCATCTTCATCACCATCATCATCACCACCATCACCACCACCACCACCATCATCATCACCACCATCATCATCAACACCATCATCATCAACACCATCATCACCACCATCACCACCACCATCTTCATCACCACCATCAACACAACCATCACTACCACCATCACCATTATCATCACCACCACCATCACTATGACCACCATCACCACCATCACCACATCACTTTTACTACCACCGTTACCACCACCATCATCACCACCATCATCACCATCACCTTCACCACCATCTCCATCATCACCACCACCTTTGACCCTCCGGTTATTCTACCCTAAGTTGAAGCTCACTTATAACAGCACTGCCAAGAGAATATTAAGGCAACACTAAAGAGTTTATTTGCAAAGCTGAACAAAACCACACAGGGCAGAAGGCAAGGTATGGAGATGCACTGGGATCTGGTTCATACAGACTCTACCCCATTCCTGTTTTCAGACGATAGTCAGAAGGGTCCCCTGCAGCCTGGTCCAGTGTCCTAGAGAACATGGCCTTCTGCTTTCTTCTAATAGACAGTACCTTTCCTCACTGATGTTCTGTGATCTGTCTGGAATCTCAAGTCCTTGGTGAGGGCTTCTGCTATGTCTGAATGCTGCTGTCCCCAATAAATGATAAAAGTCAAATATTAGAACTTCATACCCAAATAAATGATATCAAGCAATGGAGCCTTTAGGAGAGGATTGGGTCAGGGTCTCCCCCTCATGAATGGGATGAACGCCCTTATAGAAGAAGCTGCATGGAGCCCTTTCATTCCTTCGCCACAAGAGGACACAGCAAGGAGGTACCATGTATTTTTCTCAGCAGAAAGTAGTAGCTTTTCACCAGCCACATTAATCTCTATCTTCCCACCTCAGGAACTGTAAGCAGTAAGTTTCTGCTGTTTACAGATTGCCCCGCCTAAGGTATTTTGCTAGAGCAGCTTGCACAGGCTAAGATTTCTCTTCGTACAGTGAATCCTTTGGACTATAGTAGGATGTGAGTCGGTAGCTAGAAAGGGCGCCCTTTCTTGTCTCGTCACTTCAGTGCACTCCATCACTAAGGAACAGCCCACAAAATGGGTTTTAAAAGGAGGGAGAAAAGAAAACCTCTAATAATTCCAATGTCTAACATGAACTAACCCTCCTCACTCAGTGCATCGGATACTTAGATGGAAAAAATTGAAGACACCTGCCATCAGATAAGGGGGAATCCAAATTTCTAGAACATTCTACCCATTTGCAAAGAGCGAATTCAGGAAATAAAGAGCTGGAGACTGGAAGTAAATGTTTCATTGGTCATGATGATCAAAAGATGACAGTTAACACACACACACAGACCTCATACCACCCACTGAAGGGCAGGTCTCACTCCATCCAGATGGGCTTGTCCTGCTGGCCCTGCAGCCATTACCCCACCAGGACTCTGCCCTTCACTCTGAACTTCTGCCTCGGTTCTCATCTTCTCTCCACTCAGAACCTGGAGGCCGGCGTCCAGGCAGAGCCGTGAAAAGCGGGGGCCTTGGCCCAAGTCTTCAGTCAGTGGACAGTGTCACAATGTCCATGGGCTCATCTCTACCTCCTTTTCGACACTCTCTCCTTCTGTCCCCTCTCCCACCCCGTCATTGTTCCCCAGAAACAAATAGGATGGCTTCACTGGTCAATCTTTACATATACAAACACCAAAAGCAGAGGAAACGCCCCTTGGCCACCCCCCTCCCCCCAAACCCCAGTGCTGGGAGAGCAGCCAGCAGCCGAGGCTGCTGGAACCAGGTTGCTGTGGGAGCCGTCCGGCTGTCCTGGAAGCTTCCTTGGCCTCTGGGCTTTACCTTGAGGCCTCTTCCTTCAGCTCCTTGTTCTTCCGCACCTCCTCTGCGTGCTTGTCCTGGGAAGGAAGGGAGGGACAAGGGCAGGTCACACAAGGCTGCCAGGGGAGGTCAGAGGGCAAGAGAACGGGAAAGCAAAGGTTGGTAACCACAGGCAGAGCAGAGCTGTCGGCGAAGCCATCCTGAGAGGGGTGGAAGGAGGCAAGTAAGATGCAGGACACAGGTGTGTACGCCTACAAGTACACAGAGCCCATGGATCAATGAGTCCCCATATCCTGTAGGACTCTGAGACACCGTAGGCTCTCGCTACCTCCATTGGTCATTCTGGCACTTGGAATGGCCGCTTGACTTGACTAAATATAAGGAGCCACTTGGAACAGCCAGTTTCGTGGGAATGGGAAAAGAATCAGCCTGTGGCCGGCATCCCTGACACATCACAGATGCGTTATTCCTCTCGCCTCTCTTTGGCGTTGTCTTAGACTGAATGCTAACTGAAGACGGACACTCGGGTTACATACTGACGGAGAATTGTTGGGAAATCGTGCTTGACTCCAGACAACAGACTCCCTTACACTTGTTGGGAGACAGCCTCCATTTGTTTCATAACAAAATCTAGCCAAAAGACTAGATTTGCCCTCCCGTCCCATCCCCAGCCAGCTGTGTGACCTACAGAGTTCGGCCAAAAGACAAGATCTGCCTTCCCGTCCCCAGACAGCTGTGTGGCCTTAACTGACTGTTTTATCTAACCAGGCATCAAGTTCTTGGATCTTTCCAATGGGGATGAAGATGCACAGCTGGTTCTCCTCCAAAACTCTGACAAGTGTCTAGTCACGCCACACCTGCCCTCCACATCGTTCCAGCTCAGTAGACAAATATTTGGGTCCTTGCTCAATGATCTGGTATTACCACATCTGGATGGCAGAATAACATGTAATAGACCCACTAAGGCCACTAAGGTTGCTAGGATACATCTTCATCTACAAGTTTATCCCTCCAGAGGTCTTAAAAATTTCCACAGGTCGAAAGCAAGAGGCACTAGGTCCGGTCCTCAAACTCTGATGTGTATCACATGACCTGAAGCCCATACATTCCTCAGACTTTGCCTCTAGAGAGCCAGGTGGTAAGTCTGGACTGGGTTTTTAATGCCTAAGACTTCTGGTCATAATACCCACACAGAGACAGCATTGTTGATGCTGAAGGTATCCCTGGTCCGTGAACAGAGGTATAGTGGGAAACCACATGCCTAGCTCTCAACCTTGCCTCCTGTCTCCTCCCGTGAGTAATTACAAGTGGGGACCAAGGTCCTAGAAAAAAAAAAGATTTCCTGTCAAATGTCTCATCTGGCATCTTAATTCTTAGCATCTTCTTGAAGTACACAGCTGTCGTTCCTCAGACAGCCTTGTCTCCACCTCCAGCTCCACCTCTGTTTCCAAGGGGGTTGCTATGCAGAGCCCTAGGTTTCTGGCCTCTGCTTGCTTGGTCTCCAAAGAACCCCTTGCTGTTGCAAACTTGTGAAGCAATACTAGGATAATCTCTCTGAGACAGGCAAGAAAGCAGCCGCTTGTAGCTGACAAGGGGCCCAAGGCCAGCGCTACTGTTTGTGTGCTGTATGGGTCTCAGTGAATCATCTGATCTCTGGAATGGCTTCCTCATCTGAACAAAAATATGCCACCTGTCCTGCTTACCTCATAGACTCGTGATGACCGCACTGCAATAAAAATTAAGGGGTTTTATAAACAAACTCTAACATAATCTAGTTTTGTAACTTGTTTAGATTGGGTCTGTAAGCCTATAACTCTCCCATCCCAACTGCAGTTTCGTCAAGAATTTGTCTTGGGGCTGGAGCTATGGCTCAGCTGGTAGAGCGCCTACCTTTGCAGACACAGAGCCCTGGGTTTAACACCCAACACTCCATAAAACAGGCTTGGTGGCACACACATGGAGTCCCTGCCCTTGGGAGGTGGAGGCAAGAAGATCAGAATTTCCAGGCTATCCTCAGCTACCTACATAGCCAGTTTGAAGCCAGCCTTGGATACATGAGACACAGTATGGAAAAGAAAAGGCGCTGTTGGGTTTTCCTACGGTGTCTCTCATTAACCGCAACAGCCCTAAGTCAGACCCAGACTGTATCCCTCCCGAAAGAAGGGAAGTCTTGCTGTCCCTTGTGGAATTGACTGGCAGAGCGTGAGGCTGCCGCCTGCTGGCCAGCTCCAGAACCTGGGCAGCTCACATTCCCGGATGAAGCCAGATCTTTTCTAGTAAATGTTGCCAAGGGCCTGAGGCTCTAGGTGGGTAGGCGGGAAGGAATAAGGACCACGCTGCTCACCATGGGACGAGGCCACCGATCGGTCCCGGGAGTCACCGCGCAGCAGGCGGCTCCTGGAAATAAAACACAGAGCTAAAGCTTCCCAGGAGCTGCAGGAGAGACTGAGGCAGCCTGGGATTCAGAGAATGAGGCCAGCATGTCTTCCAGAGAAAGACACGGAGGACCAACCCCAGTCTCTCACACCTCTCAGATGCAGGTGACATTTTGGTTATTGACAAAGGCAGACTATTGGGAAAAACCGACTGTTCTCTGGCCCTTATCAAGAGCTCTGGGGAGAATCCTCTTTCCTGTGTCACTGTCAACCAAGCTTGTTGTGCCCCTGGCTCAGAGCCATGCTCAAGTTAGCATCTTTCATAAAGCCAAATCTGCCCATTCAAGGATGAAGTCAGAAATGTGCAGACATAGGTCCCTCCCTAGGTACTTGCACTAGATGGGCTTTCTCTAGAAAAGTAGGGTGCCAGCAAGCTCCTGAGACAGTCATCAACATCAATTGTAAAACCCTAGGAAATCCCCCCTGAGGCCACCCAAGGAATGGCGTATGCTTCTTGCCTGTGACTTCCCAAGTCCTACCCCTAGAACGACGAGGACCCTGCCTGATGGAAACATTTCCATTCCTGCAGAGGCTGCTTCCCGCAGAGTGATGCACAGGTCACGTGTACTTGCCTTCGAAGGAGCCTCCTGCCAATCCAGGATCGCTTACCTTCTCTTGCAGCCGCTCCAACATGGCAGCCAGGTGAGCCTCCCGGTTCTCCTTATTGGATTCCATCTTCTGGGCCAGCTTCTCTTTTGCCATCTTGATGAAGTTGTTGTTTTCCTCGATGGCTTTCTGGATCACCTCTCGCTCGTGCTCCCGTTTCTCTGCTAGGTGCTTCAGGAGCTCCGCTTCCTGGTACTAGGGGAGCCCAGGAAAGAGAAAGACGCCTTAGGGTGGATTTCTCCCATCGGGCCTGCACAGTGCCACACCCGGATGAGACCCATCCCCGAACCTGGTCCTCCGGCCCAGGAGCAGGAAGCAATGCCTCGGGACCTCCCGCAAACCTTTCCATCATCTTGGACTTTCTTAGCCCTTTTTCTAAATAGCTTCCGAATCTTTTCTCTCATTTTTGTTATTCATTCCTTTCATGCATTCATTCACAAATACTAAGTAATCTTATATTAACATAAAGTCATTAACAGCTGCAGACACCCAGAAAGGGTGCAAATAGCCTAGTAGACATCAACATGCTTCTTAATAAATAACTGAAACCCAGCCCTGCCTTGGAGGTAAAGGGAGGGGCCACAGAATTCAATGGATAACATTTTTTTCTTGAAAGATGAAAAAGATGTCATGATAAAATGGCATCTGAGTTGAGTCATGAGAATCAATGGGAAACAAAGAAGTTGAATACAAGGTCAGCTATGATAGGAATGTGACACCCAAGCCTCTAAGCAAACTGTAAGCTCACCCAGTGCACATTCATGGTCTTGTCTCCTTCAGGGTAGTGCCTCAGCCTACGTCGAGCATTCAGGATGCACTGTCTAAACATTCTCATGTTCACCGTCCGTCCTTACCCCCCTCAGAGACACCGCCTCGCTCCTCCTCCCTGCTCACACTGGGGTGAAAGGAAGCAAGATAAAAAAAAGATCTGCACTAACCTTCCTTCGCTCCTCCGCCGCTTCTAGTTTCTTCTGAATCTCTTCTAGTGATGGGTCTCGCCGTCGGGGGAGGGAGGCATTAAATTCAGGCACCCCATCGAAGGACGGTGGCTTCAGGATGACTTCAAAGGACTGGCCCGAGGTGCACTTGTTCAGCTCAATGACTTCCATGTCAGAGATGACACACCAGTTCAGGTCCACGGTATCTGCTATAGAGTGCAGAATTGGGGCTGCTTACCTGCCGAGGAGCAACTGGGGACCCAACGAGCATGCACACATGCACACAGACACAGGGAAGCTGGGGTCCCAAGGCACACCAACGACTAGGCTTTGGTGGATCCTGAACACCGGACCCTAAGGCCAGTGACTTTGCCAGAGTAAGGTTTGGGATCCCTGGGCAAGGTCCCCAGGAACCACAGGAAGGCCAGCGGTTGCCGTTCCTCACTGGTGACAGACATCAGTTCATTTCACCCACCGCCCACCCCCAGTCCCTCCTTGCCCTGGTCCCTCTGACGGCCTGCGGACCTCTCCCCTGGCTCCCGCCTACCCTGTTCTCTTCTTTCTCTCCAGTCAGCACTGCCTTTCCGCTGGCTTTGACCTTTTCTCCTACACTGTCTCCCACACCAGCCTAAATGGAAAAAACGGTCTCAGGTCATCCAAACACCACCCCTCTCATTGATGGACCAAACCCAACCCCTTCCTTGCAACCGGAAACGAAGAGATGACCTGACTGTCCCCTGACCACTCCTTGTGAGAGCGTGGCCATCCAGTACTCTGTGACAGGGTATGGGGACTCTGACATCACTACTGTCACCAGGCAGGAAGTGCTCTTTCCATCTCGGGGCTGTTGGGAACATCTCTGTCTGTCCCTGGAAGTCCTGCTGAGCACACCAAGTTTTCTTTTCTGTTCTGTGTCTTTATGCTTGTCTTTGTATCCTTGGTGGCACCAATTTATTCAAGGAGTGTGCAAAAGGGACCATAAGAGCAAGTGCTTCCAGAGGGCCCAATCCAGTCCCTGGTTGCTACCTGGAACCCCAGGCCACATCCCCTGGCCTTGGACCCCCTCAGGCTCTGGGAAAGAAGACACACTATGACCAGCACAGTTTTACGAGATGGAAGGGTCAATGGGGGGCACCCACAAACACAGGACACAGAAGCCTCCCCCCTTCCCTTTCCCAGCCGAACCCCCGCTCACCTTCATATTTGTAGGATGATTTATTCAGGGAATCCGACAAAAAGCAGGAGCAGAACAGAGACACCAGTGGGAGCTCCTTCATCTTCTCCTTGTAGGCTATGAGAGAGCAAACCAGTGAAGATGAGTTCCTAGAAACCAGCGCTTCCATGAGTCAGCCCAGGCTTTCCGGCTCCAAAGTACCCAAGTCTGGGCCTCCTCAGACTTGAAATTTGACCTTCCAATTCACACAGCTGGCCCCATTCTTCTGTCAATACCAAATGCAAAGTACCCTCTAGAAAAGACCCCAGGGGCCAGTGTCCCCACCCTGCTCCCCATCGCCATCTCCAACTTCCACCCAGGGAGAGACCAGGTCCTCGACTCTTCATTCTGCTGGAAGTATGCAACATGGCTGCCTAAAGGGTCAAGCAGTTAATACAGGGGACTTCCTTGCTGTTCTCCTTGGGGTCCAGGCCCTCTCTAGAAGAAGTCAGATTGGCAGTCTCCTTACAACTTCCCAGCACAGGAATCAAACCAGAGGAGTGGCTGTCCACAGAGAAAACTGTGCCCCTGACAGCAGGAGTCTCTCTGGAGGCCACAGGTCATCATGGTAGCCCCTGCCAGCCTTTCCCCCACTGAACCCTGTTTTATGCACAACATGCAAGACTCCCTAAGAACCAGCCCCACCATATGCTGGTGCTCATTTTTTCTTAAAAACCTGAAAGCATAATTTCAACACTATAATAAAGATATTACTTTAAAATTTTAAATAATATGCGAATGAGCAAATGAGGAAGAAAAATTTAGCCTGGATCCCACTCGACACCCAGAAATGACTTTGCCTCTGCCCCACCACCCTCTCTTCCTATGCATCTGTAGGAGCTCATGCACAGAGAAAGAGGCTGGGGAGCTGGTAAAATGCTTGCCTTGCGAGTCCAAGTTTTGATTTCCAACACTCACATGTAAAAGCCACTGGGAGGCAGGAACAAGAAGACCCCTGGCACTCGCTGGCCAGTCAGTTTATCAGTATCAACAAGCCTCAGGCCAGCGGAGGAGCCTTTCTAAACACAGCAAGATGAATGGATCCAGAGAAATGACACCTGACATTGTTCTCTGGCCTCTACACGTCTGTGGACATGCATATATGCCATGTGCAAAAGTGTCACACATACACATGCATCTCAGCACACAGGAACACACACACACACATACACACACACACAGAGAGAGAGAAAGAGAGAGAGAGAGAGAAAGAAAGAGAGAGACAGACAGACAGACAGACAGACGGCTTGCGCTATAGTGTCTGTCACCAAGCAATGCATGTACCTACCTGCGAGGGTCATGGTGGCTGGAATCTGGTGATTGGGTTAACTGAAAGTCACAGCAAATGTCTATTGCCAGCTCAGAACACGATCCCAACCCTAAGAAAGAGAGACCAGTTCAATTGACAGGCTCTTACCATAAAGACGGCCTTTTTAATCACCAAGGAATCTTGGGGACACTGCATCTGCTATGACCTCCAGGTCTCCCCTCTCCAGCTTTCACTCCCTCCCCCTGTCTCCTCCACATCTGCCCAGGTAGATTCAGTTCACACACCAAGGATCCCTTCACAACTGACTCAAGGCGTGTAAATATGGGTTGCCCCAACTTCATCTCTCAGGGGTATTTATCTGTCTCCCTGTGCAGCGTAACTGCCTGGGAATACCTGGGAGATGAGAGGGAACAGGGCTCCACTGAGGACCAGTGGTGAGTGCTTGGCATGGAGACTGCTTGGTATTTGACCACCTTTGATGGTTACTGTGCCAGGGCAGAGTGATATGAGCCAAGAGACTAATACTATATCCCTTCATCCTCAGGAGACACAGGGACTTGAAATCTCTTTCTTTAGGTAGTGAGTATATCCCACTTCTGGGGACCAAGGCCCACATAGACAGGAGGTCCCGGGGGAGGGGACAGGGTAGTGGGTCCAGTTCCAGTCTCAAAACCAGACTGGCTGCAGAGTTGATGACAAGTGCCATCTCACCCTGAACAGACTTGCACTTGTGAAATGGGACAAACTCTGCCCAGCACCCAGACCCCGGCACCTGGCACCCAGCAACCAGGAAACACCCTTCCTCTGCCCACTGTATCAGGGTGGCTCTCCCCAGCCCTGTTTGTCAAGACTAAGAGAGATTAATCGAGCACAGATGTGAAGCAAAACCCAGCTGCCCTTAGAGGACTCTGTTCTCCATTTTTGAGCCAAAGACCCTGCCAAAGCTTTTTTCTGCCAACACAATAGGCCTTTCTCCATGGTGTCAGGCTGGTCCTGATGGTACCAATGAGTCCCTGAATATGGAGACAGGCCTGGTGCCTGAGGACAAAGTCCTTGGTCGTGAGCCCAGCATTCATTCAGGTCCAGAGCGATTGAAAAGGAGATTGATTAGATGAGGAATGTTTACTGGGGGAGGCAGAGACCTAGGACCTTGATCGATAGGTCAGAAGGGGAGGTGGGAACAGGGAGAAGAGGAAGAAAACACCCATCCAAGAAAGAAGAGGGATGAGCAGGTGCAGCCATGTGGGGGTATGTCCTGGGATTGAGATGAAGTGACAAGACCCTAGACACATAAAACACTTTAAATTTTCTCCCAGTTGATCCTCACATGAGCCTAAGTTGTACCAACAAGGCAGACGCCATCATCTTTGGATTCAGAGGAAGAACCTGCAGCTCAGACATTTAGACACCTGCCCAGGGTCACGGAGCTCTAAAGGGATCCGCCTGGGTCCAGACCCAGAGCTTCTGAATTATAAACTCTTCCCTGGTGACAAATGGAAGAGCAAGACACCTGCTTCTTGTCCCTGGTGGTCCCAAGGACACAGAAAAGGCCAGTCTAGCCTAGAGGTGGGAGGGAATTTATTTTTTCCAAGTATATACACATGTACTTTCCATATGGGAAAACCTGGGCTATGAGTCATTGGAACACAAAGAATGTTGGAGAGCCAGCAAAAGGCCAGGGCAGGGATCAGGGGAGGGATCAGGGAAACACTCCCTGCAAGTTTCACGGTTGCCTTTTGGAGGGGTAGAAATTCTCATAAATGAAGGGGTCAGGGCTCAGAAAAATAAGGTGGCCTTTCCAAGCACGTTCAGTGCCCTGGGTTGAATAAGGAGTGTGCATATACCCTAACATTGTGAACGTGCTTAGGAGTGTGCATATACCCTAACATCGTGAACGTGCTTTTACGCAAAGAAAAAAAAACATTACAGATGTGATTGATAAGGTCAAGATGAGAGAGAGCATCCTTGATGACCCAAGTGGGCTTATGTATGAGGAGGACAGAAGCAGAGACCAGATGATGCAGCCACAAGTCAAGGAATGCCTAGAGACACCAAGCTAGAAAGTGCAAGTAAAGTTTCTCCCTAGAGTCTTTTGACAAGGTGGTTTTGAACTCTTAAACTCCTGCTATGTGGTGGGGGATACGCCAGCTCCAATAGTCTCAGTACATGGCAAACCCATGGTTCTTCTACTGAATCTCAACAGGTAGTTTTTATACATGGACATTGTATATTGGGTCTATTGTAGTTAAGACCCAAGAGGCACTCTGAGAAAGGCTACAGAAGACACCATAGGCAAGGTTTTCTGGAGAGAGCAGCAGTGCAAAGCGACTTTAAGCCCCGGGGGGTGGCAGTCACAGTAGGGAGGGAGCCTGGCTTTCCCCATTATTAGCTTGTAGCGTCAGTGCTTGGTGGCAGCTAGTCAAACCCACCTCCCCCAGCCCTCTGCCTGTGGTGTGGCTCCTGCTCTGTAGCTGTGGTCATGCCATCATGTCAGAACATCACGCAGCCTAGAGGTGGGGACCACTGGGTGTGCCCACAGCTGCCAGGAAGAGAAGTAGGAAGTGTTACACCACAGGTCAGAGCACAGAATGCTAGAACTCATGGAGGCGGGAGGAAGAGGCACTGGTGGCCAGCAGAGGAACGAGGCAGAGCTCACCTATCAGGAAGAGTCATTACCCATGACATCAGGCATGTGAGCATCAGAAGGCAGCCCCCATGCTAAGCACACCCCAAGCCCATCCCAAGCCTCTTCCCAAGCTTGCTGTTAAGGCAGAGGCCAATCCCAGCCCTTCAACAGCCCCCAAGGAAGACAACAGGAAACCGACTGCACACCAGGCTCTCAGGCCAATGTGACCATCACTCAACAGTTTCTGCAGACATAACAAGGGCTCAGGATGGTGGTTTCTGGGCTCCTACACAGAGCATGGCACAAACCGGTTGGTCAAAAGTAAGAGTCTCCTGACAACTCAGCACCCGTGCTGCAGGGACTGGGTTTGGGTAGCATGTGGTCAGAGGACTGTCAAAATCAAGAAGACAGCTTAGCCCAGGTTGGAGGAGGCCATTATGCAATGTGGGTTCCTTGTACCGAGAACCACGAAGGGGCTTTGGAGCTTGACCGTGCTGAAGCATGGACCATGCATATTCAGGAACAGAGGGGACCCACTGGGCAGCATGCAGACTACCTTGAGTGGTCAGAATAAGGACAGGAAGATGGCAGACAGGCGCCCCCACACCAGGGAAGGAGTTAATATCTGTTCATTATTTCAAGCCATTGCCATCTGTTCGACGAGAGCCAAGATGGATGGGGATGCTGAAGGTGATGATAGTAATAATGGCTACCAGTCTTGACTGCCTGCTTTGTTCCAGAGGAGCTGCAGGTGTATCTCAACTTAACCTAAGAGCATGAGGACGTCAAAGTTCAGCAATGGAGAGTAGATTGCACCGAGTCTTATAGGTCATAAGGCGCTGAGCTGGGACCCATTTCTGTCCTGAGGGCAGCTCTGCAGACTCCAGTGTGGGCTGTTGGGTCTGTGTGGGTTTCATGAGAAATCTGTTTATGTCTTTAGAATCTAACAGTATGGCTAAGAGGTGTGTCTGGTCGTATCAACTTCGGAACAAGACTAGGAGGGGTGACTGGAAGCCATGGCCAAGGTCAAAGTAGTGGGGACCTGCCTAGACTGAGTCACGCTCTGGAGTCACACCCAACGCCGCTGCCCCAATTATAAACTGATCCTCACACAACACCAGTATCTAAGTGACTGTGTATGGAAACGCAAGTAATCTCACTTTTCTACTGTTGGATTAAAACACTAGCATCTTTAATAGAGTAAATCTGTGAGCAATACTATGCACACAAGCAACCAGGCAACCAAGAACACAATCAGACACAGCATATGAAACAAATTAAGTGGGTGTGGTTGATGGTGAAGAGGCAGAGCCAAGGCTGAGGACTGGAGAGGAACCTTCTAGCTGGAAAAGAGATGAAAAGATAGCTAAACTGGATAGATGAAGTCCTTCTCATGATATCAGAAACCAGATAGACAGGCAATCGCAAGGCTGATAGCTCCCCACGAGGGGCATCTGAGACCTCCCAGTGACAGCTAGATGAGAATGGTTTGGTGAGAAGAAGCTAGGTCGGCCCTAGATAATGTGTTGCGCTTGACTACCCAGACTGACTCTGCCCGAAATGTCAATCCTGGGTTCACTGGGGACAAGGGATCTTGAGGTTACACGGTGAGCTCTTGGCAGAGGAAGAACAAGAATGTAAGGTCCTGGGGTCCAGTGTGTGAGCCTTTCCTCCTTTGTTCTGGGCCCCTTTCATCTTCTCGAATAGGACAACAGCCCACACTGGAGTCTGCAGAGCTGCCCTCAGTATAGAAATGGGTTTCTAGAAGGGACACCATTGTAGGATATTGTGGCGGCATGGCACCAAGGCTCTCTAGGCTTTCTGGGATCAGCTAGTGACCTGGAACCACAGCAGCGTGCTGTGTGCTCCAGAGAGATGTGGCCGCTTACCCTGCATATGTCCAACCCTGATGTGTCTCGAACTGCCCACCCAGGGGGCAGAGTGGATAAGTACTTCGTTGCTGTGATAAATCCCTGGCTATTGCTACTGGACTGTTTAGGAACCTACGTGGGCTGTTTCTGAGGGATCAGCAGTTAATACGTGTCCAAGTGGTTTAAATAGAGCTGTCTCTGGCAAGGGTTCTAGAAGACAAATATAGGGATTCTGGCGCCGATTCAAGATGGGAACTTCGTGGGCGTGGGTGTAATGAATTCTAGCCTAGCTCCTCTAAACCACAAGAGTGCAGGAGAGGCCATTCCAGGCTGACACTCTTCTATGTCCTGATGCCATGCGCTGCCCTAGAGGCTTCACGTAGCTTCACTTTGGGCTGAAATCATGTTCCCACAGAAGAACCTTGTGGTTCCTTGTTTACTTCCTACTGTCCCAAGGCTCCGATTGTCATTGTGTGTTTTATTTGTATTTAAAAATCAAAAGGAGATCATTTATTTTTTTCATGAATGTGGTTTTCACTCTTTCCACATTATTTATTGAATATTAAACGCTGTGCCAAGCTCTTTCTTAGGTACTGGAATGGCCAGAGATTGTTTGGTGCTGGAGGGAAACTGAGTGGTGGGGCCTCTGGGAGTTCTGCAGGGGCTCTGCTGGCCTCTGGCAGCTTTGTGCAGAGCCTGCATCCTTAGGGAGACAGGGTGAGAGCACCACCAAGCATGGACAAGTAGACCATGCAGAGGGGACCTGGTAGACAGAACACAGTATGAGTGACTGGCTTTGGAGACTGTCACTGGTGAATCACCCGTTGAGGGCTTCCAAGGGCTCTGGTGGGAAGCGGTGCCAGGCTCATGGGTCAAGAACTCCTAGAGAGTGCATAGCAGATGTCAGAAGGAAGTTTCAGATGGCTTCTAGGACATTTGCCCAACTAACAGCGGAAGCCTGGAAACCTGAGTCTGCAAAGGCCTCAGAGCTCTCGCAGCCCTTCTGAGAGGCAAGATGGGGATGGGGAACCACAGCCGGAAAATGTACAGCCCCACATAATGCGCTGTATAGGGACATCTTGGGTTATTTTTATTCCCAGTTCAATACATGCAGAGGAATCACTGCCAGACGTCAAGTCCAGGGCAGGAGTTTCCATTCAGGCCTGCTAGCTGGAATGCTGGGAGTATGGCCCAGACACACGGTAAGGCCCAGGAGTCAAGGACACTTGCAGGCATCTGTGCAGGGAGCAACACGCATGTCCTCATTCCTAACAGCAGCAATGCAGATGTTACAGAGCATGCATCCATACACACCCCCTTGTACACAGTGTGTACCCATTCACACCCCTTTGTACACAGTGTGCATCTATACACACCCCCTTGTACACAGTGTGTATCCATACACACCCCTTTGTACACAGTGTGTATCCATACACACCCCTTTGTACACAGTGTGCATCCATACACACCCCCTTGTACACAGTGTGTATCCATACACACCCCTTTGTACACAGTGTGCATCCATACACACCCCCTTGTACACAGTGTGTATCCATACACACCCCTTTGTACACAGTGTACAGCCATACACACCCCTTTGTACACAGTGTGCAGCCATACACACCCCTTTGTACACAGTGTGTATCCATACACACCCTTTGTACACAGTGTGTATCCATATACACCCCTTTGTACACAGGGTCACATGGCATTAACTTTGCACATAAGGAACAGAGACTCTTCACTCCTGAAGCCTACCACTTCCCTTCATCCACTCAGCACTTCCCTCTGGGGTTTTTCTACCCCACCCCCCACCACAAGTTTATCACATACTTAGAATCATTTCACCCTCCCTGAATCCTGCAATACAGATACCAGACAGCCATTTACAAGATGTTCATCCGGGGGAGGGGCAGGGAACGAGCAAACAAGAAAATACCCTTCCCTGCCATTTTTTAAAAAACATTTGATTTTGGTTTTGGGGTGGGGGTTGTTTTTTGTTTTTAGATTTTAGACTTTTACATCCTAGACCCAACAGGAAGAAGGAAGCCATAGAGATCTATGCACGCACCCACACACATATGTCCCTCCCTCTCTCCCCCTCTCTCTCCCCCACTATACTCCTACACAGGCACATTGCCTCTTCATCCAACAGAGTCAGATCCAGGAGTCTCTCCCGACGTCCCCTCCCACAGGGTCCTACTGTCTGACCCTGTGGACAGTAGTGATTGGGGAAGGGGCAGAAGCCTGACTTGTGACAACCTCCACAAGGAAGGACCTGGCTGGCACAGAAGGGTGTGGGACAGAGCGCTGAGTCTCTGTGGATTATCTGGGGGACTGGATCTTGAAGTCCTGGCCAAGTGGGACACAAAGACAGGATCTTTGTGCTTCAGGGGGAAAAATAAAACAAGGTTCTCTTTGGTGATGATCTTGATGATTCAGTATCCAGGTGTTTAAAATCAAGAACACAGGTAGATTGGTGTTTCCCCCTTCTCTCTACATGGTTGGCTTGGTGCGGAGACCATTCCCTCTCCTTACCTTCTCCCACTTGCTCTGTTTTCCTTGTTTCAGAGTCTGCCTTTGCTGTTCAACCGTCTTATTCTCTGTATCTGTTTCATAGTCTTTGATGCTCGGTTTTGTTTTGTTTTGTATTAAACACTAGCAACTAAACCTAGGACCCTGTGCCTGGTTCACAGCACTCTACCACGCAACCACATCCCTGCACTGTCATCCTTCTTGCTTAAGCATCAGCCAGCCCAGTTCCCTCCTAAAAAGCAAATGTGGTTATTCATTAAATGTCCAAACCTAAGTGGAAGACACTCCCACTTCCCAGTTCCCTTCCTTCTTTCTTATCTGCGAAAGATACATCCCAAGAGGTTCCTTGCACGTCTAGAACCACAGACAATGCTGAATTATCTGATACATCATATCTCACTTTTATACATGTATACTTCTGATAAAATAGAATCTACACAGAAGGCACAATTAAAGACCAACAACAGCAATTAAAAGTTAAACCAATAATAACATTATATTGGTAAAAAGTTACTTCAAACTCCTCAATTGTTTTTTTTTTCCTGGAAATTCCCATTTAGTATTTTTGGATGTAATGGATCTTGGGTAGCTGAGATAAAGGAAGGCAAAACCGTGAATAAGGGTGGGGTTGTGGTATGTCTGTTCAACAGTGTTCTGAGTGTGCGTGCTATATGGTCAAAATTCTCTAGTTCTAGGAATCCTTCAGAACACAGCAGGGCCTTTCTGGTTAAACAAGACTGAGATTTCCTTGTAACTTTGGGTCATTAATATGGTACCTGGGAACGGGGGCACACCGTCTGCAACATGGATAGAAACCGGAGAACAGCTACCAAGTAAAATAAGTCAGAAAATAATGAGTGGGTTCCTTGCTAGAAGGTGCCTGGTGGAGACACATTCGAAGGTGGAAAGCAAGTGAGGGGTGCCAATGGGGCACTGGTGGTAAGGAGTAGGAATGTAATAGGTCCACTGAAGGCTGGGTGGTGGTGCACACCTTAATCCCCAGCACTGTTGGTGGAGACTCTGTGAGTTCAAGGCCAGCCTGGTCTACAGAGCGAGTTCCAGGACAGCTTCCAAAGCTACAGAGAAACTCTGTCTCAAAAAAAAAAAAAAATCCTGAACATTACATGAACAACATTATTCACTTAAAATAATGAAGACAGCCAATTTTGGTATTGGTTACATTTTGCTACAATTAAAATTTTTAAATAAAAAAAAATGATCAACCTAGTGAAATTTCCATGAATGTGTAGGCTTGGGGCTAGAAGAGACAATGAAAAGTCACTTAGCCTAATGATTCTCAACTATTTATTGACTGGAATCCACAATAAAAGCTAGATTTTATGTGTGATCCAACATATGAATAGCAGGCCAGGAGCATACATGTGTATTTGGATAAAACCCACACATATATAAACAAATATACACCTAGTCAAAAATACAGAACTAAAAAAGGCACAAGAAACACTAGCCATTATACGAGGTGTGTTCTTTTATCCTACTCTGTGCTGTCTAATTTTATTTATTTTAAATATCAGTTACATTCTACAAGATAGATTTTGTTATCCACTAGTTAGGTTTCAGCCCTGGTTCGATGGCCCTGGTCTGGATTAACCTCCACAGCAATACAGAGATGTCCAGGATGTCTCTGTTGGACGGTCATCCAGTTCCCCTGAATGCCATCAGTGATAGGCAAAAGGCAGCAGGCTCTGTGATGAAACTTCCTAGCAGGTAAAGCCCCCAAGTCACTTCCCAGTTGTTCCAGATGTAACTGGATGGAGCTGGGGAAAAGAAGAAGTCTGGGACCAGGTAGAGGGATCTGGGCAGCTCTATCCACAAGGCAGGGAGCAAGGTGGGCAAGAGACAAGGGCAGGGGACTGGGAGGTCGTGACTATCTTCTGGCTGTGCACTGACCTGCCCCCTCTGCCTTTGCTTCCCTCCACCGCTGTCATTATTTCCACATCTGGAGCATGATCTCATCCCCCAAGCACCCACCTGAGGGAGAACTCTCCTCCTCGAGGGGCCCCAGCCTCAAGGGAGACAGATTTCACCACATTCCACTCTACCCTTTACCCCTCAGAACTCCAGCAGGTCATTGCCCGGTCATCCCATACACTGTCCTCTTGGTGTCGGGACCTAGGGTATCATCCTTGCCTGAGCTCTTCAGACAGGACGACCTAAGGTTGTCTGACCTGTCCTCTAAGGTATCCCCCCAAACTGTCCAGGTTGAGGACAGTGGGGCTCCTAGATACCTGTGATCCTGGGAGAAATAAAACAAAGACAGCACTGCCACGTGGGGACACAGCTCTCCGCTGGACATCAGAGCTCTGGATCCGTGGATGGGGGAAAAAGGGGAGAAAAGATGCTAAAATTCCTTCCTGGGTTGGCGGGCTAACTGTAACTGATCAAGGATCAGAGAACCTGGGTGTGGTCCTGCAAGCTTGCATTCTCTGCCTTAGAGCCAGTTGCGGGAGCCAGTTAGAATTAGGTTGACCTCAGGGTGGGGCGGGGCAAGCGAGAGGGGATGATCTCACTGTATCCTTAAGGCGGAGAGAGAAAAAGTAAGACTGCACGGAGGGAGAGGAGAAAGAAAAGACAGAGCCAAAAAAAAAAAAACAAGAACAACAACGAAAAAAAGAGATGAAAATGGCAAAAAGCAGAGCTTCTTCAGCTAAACTGGGGTCTTCATTCGGAACAGCCTCAGAGGAAGCTGAGCTCCAACAAACCTTCCTCTCTCAAAAGCAGAACATCTTTTATGCAGAAATAACTCAACATAAACCCCCGACATGCCCCACTCATTTGGAATGAAAACAATGTCCAGCGCCCACCGTTGCCCCTCTTTAAGCGCCATTATTTTGCCTCACCCTGCTTCTCCCCCAGGATTTGACAAAGTTTAATCGACTGAGTGAAGCCAAAGACAACACAATAGACACCAAGCCCCTTTGCTTCTCCCCCTCTCTGGCTCTTGTTTTGTTTCTTTCTTTTGTTTGAAAAGCCCTCCGATTATCCGCATCTGAGTTCTGCTTACCTGCAGTCCGGTTTCCGAAGAGAGCTGCTCTCTTCTCACTCCCTCAATTAGTGGTACCCTGGGCTTCTCTCAACATCAGCACCACTGCTGGGCTCTCGCCATGACATCACCTCCGAGCTCCCTGATTGGCTAGCAGTGGGTTGCTTGGCAATTGGACGGTCTCCTCCGGTGGAGCAGGGATTGCCTGAGTGAGTAACTCTTAGCAGGCTGGGGAGTGGAAGATGATGTCAGACAAAGAACCTGCTTTCCCCTGCTGCCTGTGGGACTGGGGAAGCAGGTGGGGGGTTGGTGAGCATGGCCAGGAGGCAAGAGAGAGGGTGTGGTACCGCGAGGTGGGGGCGCCAGCACAGCTTGCAAGCTAGGGGAAGGATGAATGACTTGAATCTTTAGCTCTTCAAATCTGGAGGAGGGAGAATATGGAATCTACAGGAGCAATAGGAAGAACAGATGAACCCTAAAAATAGCCCCCCCAAGAACTCAATTGCTGTTCCCAGCTCCTTCAGAAGAGCTGACACATGGGAAGCATGCTTTATGTGGCGAGGAAAGGCTGCAGAAATCCCAGGTCCAGGAGGGAGTGAGAGCTTCAGCCTCACAGGTGTCCTGGGGGAGCAGGGTTTCCCTCTGGCCTCCCTCAAAAACACGTTGCTCTGTCTCTTCTGCAGAATCTACCTAGCGCTACTCCGTCCTTGCAGGCCACTCAGTCGGCCTGAGCCAACCAGAGGGAGCCACAGGTAGGAATTTAAACTGGAGACCATTACACCAGGTGGATTCCTGGAGGGCAGCGAGGGGTCACTGGTGGTGGCTTTCCTCGGGGACTCGGGGATTGAGGGGATCCATCAGCTGTTCACACACTGCCTGTCAGCTGCAGATGGCAGGCTCAGTGGGAAGGACAAGCACCCTGTGGAGCAAGACACTCCCTCCAAGAGCTTCTCCCACCGAAACCCCATGCAATGCGTTCTCAGCCTCCCGGTCCTCACACACACTACCACCTAGCCTCGCTTCACTCCCTTTTCTTAGAAGGGTGTCATATTTGGTTGTAAGATGTGCAAAATGTAAGGTTTACTCTCGCAACTACTTACAAGGAGACCGTTCAGCGGCATCGTACAGCCACCGCGTTGTGTAAAGACTGCCCATCTTCAGAAGCCTCCTATCCCTCCTAACTTTCATCCATAACCATAAGCCATAAATCCACCTCTCCCAACCTCTGTCTTCTATGCAGTCAATAAATCTACCTGCCCTGTGTGCCTCCTGTGAGGGAATCATGCGACATCTGTCCCCCCCCTTGGCAGACTTCCTTCATCCACACGCTTTAATGTCTCAGAGGCTCATCCTTTTTAAGGAAGGTTTGTTCAATATCGATTGGCACTGGGGATCCTCCTGCTCTGCTGCTCCACACACTGAGAACACACAAATCACCTTGAATTCAGCTCAGAGTTGGAGGAGGTTTTTTGTTTGTTTGTTTGTTTGTTTGTTTTCCTGTTGTTGTTTGAGACACAGCCTTGCTGTATAACCTTGACTGGCCTGAGAAAAATCACTGTGTAGACCAGGCTGCCCTTGAACTCAGAGATGGACCAGCCTGTTCCTCCTTTGTGTAGGTGTTGGGATTAAAAGAATGCACTGCCACACCCAGTTTTGAGAAAAGATTTTAACAGCAATAGCATCTGCGAACACCTGAGGGGGTGGCTAAAGCAAGCAGCACGCATGTCACGTGACCACGGTGTAGCCAGTCCTAGAAACTAAGCAGAGACTCTGACCCTGGCGTTCATCCCTCACCCCCCCACACACACACACACCTCACCCACAACTAAGATACACAGGTTGGTTTCTCTCTGCTCATCATCCTGTGATGTTCTGCAAGGGTCCCTTGCGGACACACCTCTCCAAAGCCCTGACTTTACATGGGGAGGAGAGACCAACCTTATGCTGTTGGGAGTGGCTGAGACAGGAGTGTGCCTCCCTTTGGGTTGCAGAGCACATCTGGCTGTTCTTTGAGGCATCATCCTCAGCCGTGCAGCCAGGGGAGACTGCCATCCTGGCTGAAACTCAATAAGCATCGCCACATGCCACAAGGACCCCCCAGTTTCCAGTTCAGACTCAGAGGCGTCCCTTAGCACACCAGACTAGGGCCCACATTTAAGCAGACCACAGCATGTGGCTCCGTGGCTACAGTCTGCCCTCTCCCCTCCCCCAGTCCGCTCTTCCCAGCCAGAGGAGTCTGGACCTCCACACACAGATTGGCTAGTTCTGTAAAGGGAGGGAGGAAGGGGGAGCAAAGAGAGTGGGTTGCCATGACAATGGTACCCAATCAGATATCTGCTGCTACTAAAAGAGGGGAAGGTGGGCTCGGTCGCCCTGCATGGGAAGGAGGGTGGAGGGAGGGAAAGGTTAAGATGGAAAAAGTCAGGTCATCGCTACCCAAGGCAAAGAACAGGGGTGGAGAAGGGAAGTGGATGGAGGGCTGCTCCTTTTCTAGAATTATCTAACTAGTGCTCAAGTGGCAGGCTATAATGACCACACCCCTACACACACACACACACACACACACACACACACACACGTGAAATCACCCTGTAGGGGATTATCCACATCATGTGTAACAAAGACACTTCAAACAGTGCACCTGTTAAGGGGAAAGGCCTCCATTTGGATTTTGAGGCACAGAGAATAGAAAAAGAGTGTTAGAAAGAGAAAGGTATGCCAGGTAGAGTCATTGTCAGGAGTCTCAACGAATGGCTGAAACAGAATGATAAACAAGGAGAAAGACTAGGTTATTGTAGGAAAATATACCAAGCACCCAAGTCCAAAGAAGGCCAAGGCCACTAAAGAAAACAGCAGAGTTTGAGCAAGGAGGTTAGCAGGGTAAGACTGAGGCTGGGGACTGGTGGAGAAGGGTGGCTGGAGACTGCTCCTCACACCCCTCAGCTGAGAAAGACAGGTCACAAGAGGCTGTCGCTGTACCTGCCAAGCCAGCTTCCCTGTGAGCCAAAGACTGGTGCAGCAGCTGGACCTCAGGCAAAGGCCGTGGGGGGCCCAAGATATACAGATCTGCACCCTGGCCTCTGCAGTGCCACCTATGGGAGCTCAGATTGTACATGACAAGGACACTCAGAACCCAGATCTCCACCTGCTGCCTGGCTGCATCCTGGAGACCCAGGTCATTTATTTTGAGCCAGTTGTGAACTGAGTCACAGCCCTGTCGTAGAAGTGTGCGCAGTCACCTCTGTGCACAGCTGGGGTCTGCTAAGGATCCATGGGGAACTTGCACCTCTTTCAATGCTCAGGAAATAGGATCTTTAGCCTGACATGGGAATTCAATAAACCTGAAAATTCAATAAACCTTGGGTCCCCTTGGCTTGCACCAAGTGCAGTAGCTAAAACTCTACATCGTAAGTGGGTGGTGACTGTCTTCCTTTGCTTACAAGGAGGCTAAGCCCTGAGGGTTTCTTCATGCAGTCTTTGCAGAACTGGATGTTGTCAGTGAGTGTCTCGGTGTGAGTAGCAACCTATCCATATGATGTCATTGTTTAAATGTGAACGCTTGTCTCACTGGAAGAGAATCTGCTCTGACTCATGAGCCCTTGTGACACTTTAGATTCTCTTTCAGCCAGCGGAGACACAAGCTCAGTTCCTTCACCTTGAAGCCTTGATGGAGGGTGGGAGCCACTTGTTTCTGCGGACTGTTGGGTTTGTAAACTAAGTCAGAACAGTTCATGTTTATAACAGCACAGATCGTGTTTATAAAAACTGCCCTTTTCAAGGAAGCTAAGACTTGTGTGTCACGGGAACAGCACCTGGCACAAAGCATGGCCTCAGGAATTGTCAGCTCTTGGGAGAGTCCTTACCTACAGAGCAGACGAACCATGAATATTAGGCCCACGAGAAACAGAAACTCACGTCAAACCTGCGAAAAACACACGTACACATTTTTGTGAAAATTTAACAGCAGACTATTTTATTATTAAACACACAATCCAACTAGAAAATGAAACTACTAAAGATATATTTTTTAGTGAAAATATACAGACCTCCGGTGTATTGGTTGCTTATCTGTTGCTTTATAAGACACCATGACCAAGGCAACCTACAGAAGAAAGAGTTTATTTGGGTTTACGGTTCCCGAAGAATAGAGTCCATCGTGGCAGGGAATGGCAGCAGCAGGAGCAGCCGTGAACTCACATCCTGAATCACAAACAGGAAACGGAGAGCAAACTGGCTTTGAAACCTCAAGCCTTCCCTTCCTCCATCAAGACCACATCTAGATTTTCCCAAACAGATTTATTTCGTGGCGAGTGGGGGGGGGGGGCGGCGGAGGAGGACGGGGAACGTCCACACACAACTAAGTGCAGGTGCCCGTGGAGGCTGGAAGAAGCTTTTGGGATCACCTGGAGCAGATCTTATAGATAGTGGTGAAAACTCGGATCTTCTGCAAGAATAGCAGATGTCCTTAAGTCTCGTGCAGTCGCTCCGGCCCTGCACATAAACTTATTAAAACAGCTAAAGTTGATGGCGTTGAGGTGCATGGCTGCAACCCCAGCAGGCAGGACGCTGAGACAGGAAGACGCTGAGTTTGAGGCTGGCCTGAGCTAAGTAGAGAGACTCTGTCTCAAAACAAAACAAACAAATAAACAAACAAAAAACAAAGCCGAACAACTACAGATAGTAAATGAATAAATAAATAACAAATGCTTTTTAAAAAATACCAAACTCGGATAAGAACGAAGAGAGACTAGATCTCTCATACACTGCTGGTGGAAAAGTCAAATGGTAAAAATTCCTTCAGAAACAGTTTGGTTGTTTCTTAAGTAAACACACATGAGCCAGAGGGCCAAGCAATTGCACTCTTAGACATGGTTCCCAGAGGATGGAAAGTCACATTCTTGTTAAAGTATGACTTGGTGTGTTTTTATACCTTGCAAAAACAAGAAAATATGCCTGGAAGTTTTCTTGATAATAGCCTCAAAGCGGAAGGAAGTAAGATGTCTTCGACAGGTGAAGACTAAGCCAACCATGGGGAAATCATCCCGTGGACTACTATTCAGCCCTGAAAATAAATAAACCATCAGCACAGCTTGAGTGGATCGTTAGGGGATGATTCCAAGTAAGAGAAAAAAAAAAGCAATCTCCAAAGGCCACAAACTGTATGATTCTGCTTGTGAGCTAGTCATATGATGACAAGATTGTGGGAGTGGAGAAGGGATTGGCAGTTAGCAGGGACTAGGAACAGCATTGATGGAAAATAAATCCTTATGGAATCCAGAGACCTTGCATCCTGAGTGTGGCAATTGCTATGAACGTCAACAGCGATGGTAAAAAGGCAAGAACTGCAGGGACACCTTAGACCCGTGTCAGTGTCCTAGTGCTGGCACTGAAGCTAAGGGGTGGTCACTGGAAATGAGCGCAGAGCACAGTAGAGTAGTTTGTCTCTACTTCCTCTGCAAATTCTTCCCAATCTCTATTTTAGAACCAAAGGTTACTAGAGAAAGACAAAGGAAAGAAGAAATGAGTCAGGATTGTTTCATAGAACCAGCAGAGGGATCCACTTCAGAATTCAGGTGGGAGCTGGGATGTGACTCAGTGGCTTGAACAAGCGTGAGGCCCTGGGTGCCATTCTGAGCGCTGCATACATCAGGTGTGTTGGTGTTATAGGCCTGCAATCCTAGCCAGCACGTGGGAGGTGGAGGCAGGAGAATCAGAAGTTCAAGATTGGGGTCTGGAGAGATGACTCAGGGGTTAAGAGCACTGGCTGCTCTTCCAGAGGACCAGGGTTCAATTCCCAGCACCCACATAACAGCTCACAACTGTCCGTAACTCCTGTTCTAGAGGATCCAACACCTCCACACAGACATAGATGCAGGCAAAACACCAATGCACATAAAATGCAAATAAAAAAAAGAAAGTTCAAGGTCATCCATATCTACAGAGTGTGTTTAAAGTCAGCCTGGGCTATACTAGAGCCTATCTCGAGGAAGGAGGGAAGGAAGCAAGGGTAAGTAAGAGGAGAGAAATAATGGACCATCCCCCTTTCCTCTCTCTCCCTTTATCCCCCAAGCTGCTGCCACACTTTCTTCTTTCTGCGGGTCATCCTCTTTGCTGCCGAGCAAAGAGCATCCATTCTTGACTGCTGTGGCATTGATGTCCTCAGTGTTGGACCACAGAGGGAAATAAACTATCTATCTCTAGGATCCCATTAAAACTCAGGAAAAAAAAGACAAATCAACCAGCCCTATCCAGCCAAAGAGCCCACGTCTCACCCCTGGATGTATGGCCACATGTACAGACCCCCACCCCTGCCCTCCACCCCCACACCCCCTGCACAATTCCTCCACCAGCTCCCGCTGCAGGGGAGTGCTGGCTGCTTTTCCGCAGCTGAGATAAAACACCACAACCAGAGCCACTTACAGAAGGGCTTATGATTCCATGAGGATAAGAGTCCATCCTGATGGGGAACCGTGAGAGCAAGCCTCAAACATGGCCGCTGTGAGAGCAAGCCTCAGGCATGGCCGCAGGAGCAAGAAGCTGAGGTCACACGTCTTGAACCACAAGCAGAAAAGCAGAGAAGGCAAACTTGAAACTCTTAAAACCTGTCCCCAGGGACATGTTTCTTCTAATAAGACAACTCCTAAGCCTCCTGAGACAGGGCCACCAACTAACTGGGACTCCAAAGTTAAAACACCTAAGGCTCTGGGAGTTGGGTATTTCTCACTTGTGCCACCAGGGGAGGTGATCACAAGTAAGACCCCTTCTTCTCCAGCCTGGCCCACCACCTGGGGCTATCTGTCACAGAACCGCAGGGAAAGGTCCGGACATAGTTACAGGAATCTCGAGCCAGCATTGCATGGGTTGTTCCTTCCTGAAGCACAAACTATATCAGGCTCAACCCTTGACCGAGCCAAGTGCATGGTGGTAAACCCTGCTGGACCTGGAACTGTTTCCTTGGTTAGCCAGTAGCATGATTCGGGGTTAATGCAAGGATATCTCCTCGTCTGGGGTCCTCCGGGCCATCCTGGGAGATGGGGAGTAACTGGCTGTGTTCACCGGAGCCTTCTTAGGGGAACTGGCAGCCTCTGGGCTTGGGCCTGCATTTCTACCCGCAGGCCTCAGCCTACCTTCTAGTCATTGATATGAGTCAGAAAACGAAATGAACAACAACAAAAACCTGTTCCTCAGGCTAACCTTCTTCTCACAGCACAATGCCTAGAAAAATCTTAATTGACAATCCATCAGTTGAACTTAAGGAGGCCACCTTAGGTGACAGGTATCTCGCCATAGTTGTTTAAGCTGTATTTGTGGGTCTCAGTTTTTTGACAGAAGCTGGAGGGCTGGATACATGTTTGCATAATGCATTCTTCCCCAGGGCAGCAGTGGAGAAATTCCATGCCAATCTTGTTAGTGATATAGAGATTCCAAGCTGAGTCTTAGCGTGCTTCCTGGCTGGGCGGCAGGAAGCATCCCACCCTCCTGCAACACCAAAGATGAACTGGAGAGCGACTGGGAAGGCACAGGTTTCCCCAGCTCCCCTGGCCCTGTCCCGATGTCCTTGTTTCAATTGCCAGAACCTCACTGTTTCATAAGTGGTGTGCCAAATTTAGTTCTCAATGTAGGTTGCTGCAGGGTGTCACTGCCGCAGCTCAGTCGGTCCTGTGATTAACTTCCAGAGCAGAGACTCTGAGTGGTCCCTCCATCCTATACCTCCAGCAGGAGGGGCCATCGGGAGCAAACTTGCATAACCGACCTGATTTTCTCATCTACTTTAGCCTGTCAGCCTCAGACTATGTATCTCTCTTGTGCACCTTGCGGGAGCCCCAAGGGGACTCCAGCAAAACCTGCCTTCTCTACCTAAGTTCTAGAAGTCAGCTGACACCCATTGCACCCGCTACCCCCAGCTGCCGGCCACTGGCAGTCACCTCAGTTCCCAGCCTGGTGAAATCCTGTTGTCCCCACAGCCCTGCCTGGCCAGCTGTGAGGTCATGTGCAATTCGATTTCCTGATGGCAGGCTGCATCTTATTCAGAGTTCATTTTGCTATAGGTGAACCAGAAGCTTCTCCAAACCCCTGGAAACCAAAGCAAGAACTTCACGAAATTTAGAGCCGTGTCACCAAACAAAATCTGGAAATCTAGCCCATACCTCCCTTCTCAATCTCTTGCTTGTGAAACCCCTCCCCCATTCTTCATTTACCCCCATTCTGTAACTACATTTAAAAGGCTATTTCCTTCTAACTTTAAGGCTCTCTTTCTCTCTCTCTTTCTCTCTCTCTCTCTCTGTCTCTCTCTCTCTCTCTCTCTCTCTCTCTCTCTCTCTCTCTTTCTCTCCCTCTCTCTCTTTCTCTCTCTCTCTCTCTCTCTCTCTCTCTCTCTCTCTCTGCCTTTTAGAACACTCATCCCATGTCTCTTGATGACAGAATCACAGACTAGTCCCTCTCTATCCCAATTCCAAAATTTCAAAGTAAGAGAACCTGCCCAGCCCAGTTTAGGAAAAGTATATGTATGGTGCCCAGGATCTTGGCCACAGGATGTGTGTGTTAGTGTGTGTGTGTGGTGTGTGTGTGTGTGTGTGTAATGAAGAGCTACTGAATTCCCATGTGTGTGGTCCATCAGGGTTAGCAACTTACAATAAAACAATACTGTGCTCACTACTAAAATGTCATTGAACAAGAGGCCATCGCTGGTGGCACAGCACTCGGATTTAGCTGGACCCAACAGAGGAAGACAGGTGCACAGGAAAGTAGTGACTTCCGTGTATCTGCTGGCTAAAGGGAAGAGTCGCCTCTGACACACTGCAGAGTCCCTGGGGGCTGACACCTGAGAAATGCCAGAGCTGGCAACTTATACGTGGTTGGGGGTAGGAAGTGAGGGCCCCTCTTCTTCAGGCATCCACTTCTATGTGCCGTAAGCTTCTCTTTGAGGGGAATATTCTGGAACTGATGAGCTGGAGTGATACATTCCTTCCTTGACTTGCTCAGAATCTCGGGTAGACTGCAGGTGAGAGGCTGACTTGGACCCCTCCCTGGGTACAACCCAGAACCCAAGATAGCTATGAATGTGGCCCAGTACAGATGACGACATCATTGCCAAGTCAAAGGGTTGAACAGCCCTGCTAGACTAAGGGTTTGTAGAGAGTTAGGACCCAGAAGAACTTGAAAGTAAACTGTAACTAAGGGTGCAGGAGAAAATACATACAATTCCTCGTAATGGTTGTTGAAGAGCTACCTCCATCTTCATCCACCTTCCTGTGCAGTTTAGGGTCTGTCCCACCCTGTTCGAAGGCTGCAAAACCAGTTTAAAGCAATGATGATTTTCTTAAAGTCACATTTGCTTATGAAAAAGCAATCCGTATACAAAACCCAGAGGAAGTCAGAAAATGCCCACATGCAGAAAGCCGATGACATTTTCCTATGCTAGCAAAATAAACCAGGCACTAACAGAAAACCAGAGACAGGTGTGTCAGAGATGTGACAAGCGGGGAGTGACATGATTATGAGCCAATGGGATTGTGATCAGAAAGGCCATGAATCAGTGTGTCCAGATCACTGTCAATTAAAAATGGAATTATAGGGCACAATTCCATTGCTGTGAGTGTCTAGAATAGTGATTCTCAACCTGTGGTCATGACCCCTTTTGACAACATTGCAAAATATGGATTCATAACAGTAGAAAATTACAGTTATGAGGTAGCAACAAAAATGATTTTTTGGTTGGGGGTCCACATAACACGAGGAACTGTATTAAAGGAAGGGCTGCAGCATTAGGAAACTTGAGGACCACTGGTCCAGAAGACGCAGTTCTATCTGTAGTCATGAGTAGGTCATCCGGGGACATCAGACATGGGCAAGGGCTGAATGGTGGCCTGAGAGGGGCAGGAGGGGCAGAAAGAGAAGGAGGGACATTAGGAGAATACATTAGGTGTGGTGGAAAGCAGGGACAAATCTGAATTTTGATTTTTAAAGAGTTTTTTTTTATAATTTATCTATTTATTAAGTATACAGTGTTTTGCCTGCATGCATGCCTTCACACCAGAAGAGGACACCAGATCTCTTTATAGATGGTACTGAGCCATCATGTGGGTGCTGGGAATTGAGCTCAGGACCTCTGGAAGAGCATCCAGTACTCTTAACTTTTGAACCACCTCTCTAGCCTGCTCTGTGATTTTGAAATAAAAAAAACACTAGGTTGTAGTGTGGTATGTCTATACGTGTATGTCTGTATCATTACACACATCTACTTCTAAGATTAAAAGAATAGTGTTGCCCCAAAACAGTGAAAGCATTGGCAGGTACATCACATCATCCTGGAAGGAGACGTGTACACTTCTTTCTCTACCAAAGGCAAGCAGTAGAGCCTGGGTCAAAAGAGAATACAGCGTGTGACGCAGGGTTGCCAGGCAAGGGTGAGGCGCTGCGGGTCAATGGGAGAAGGTGCTGAGAATGATTACAGATCTGTGGTGTTTAAGATGAGAGTTTATCCTAAGGGTTCACACCAGCAAACTGAATGCGGTACCTGAAGGGATGGACTTGCTAATAAATCTGTTCCTAGTTGTCACTTGATGACAGATAGGCACCCATTCACCACACTGAGTGCTTCAAGCTTACACAAGTATATCTGTGTAATTATGCCTCCACTGGCTCTCGTCTGGATGGAAGAAGGAGCATGGGTTCACCTGGTGGCTAGAGACAGGAAGCTGTCCCAGCCGAGGGCAGCTGTGTGAGACCTTACTATGGACAGAATGACATCTTGGTAAGATCACCTTGTCCCTGAGCGAAAGCTCTGGCACACCTCATGGCCTTGCCTCCAATCAAATACCAGGTGGTCTCAGCATCCGCAGTTCAGTGATCAGTGTTTCCACCCAAGGCCCATCTGGTCACAAGGCACCACGTTCTCCCTTTCCAGCCCAGGTGCATTTGGGTATCTACAGCTGACCTAGAGGTCTTCCCCACCCTCTCCTCCATTTCCTGGCCCTTCTCCCTTGCGGTTTCACTGTGAGGGCTGAGGGGTGAGAACACTTAGTCTTGTTGATCAGAATTCTCTGCTAGCACCTGTCCATGATGAGCGTATATGCCAGCTCCTTCGTGGTGCAAGTCCTCCCCTCTTAGGGACTCCTGCCCTGTGGGCAGTGTCTAAGACAACTCCAGAATGTGCCCCACAGGCCTGCTTGATCCTCAGAGCATTCTCTCTTCTGAAACAGAGCTGTCAGTCAAGTGCTACATTTGTCAGGCCAGTCCACAGTCCACGGTCTCAGCTCCAGAAGTCACGCAGGAGCTACTCCAAGTGGCTCGTTAGTCGTGGCATAAGAGAGAGGCATGTCCTTTTTACCATGCTTATGCATGCTCAGGGTGGCGAGTAGCAGGGGGTTGAGGTCTTGGGAGGGAAGATGGGATTCACAGAATGCCTAAGTGATACATACCTCAGAGAGATCTTCCTTCTGATCCCATTGCCTTTGATTTCCAAGTTCTTGGAGAGGAGGGGCTCAGCTGACAAGGATCCCAGTCCCCGCTACTCATGTCTGAAATGCTCTCCACAGGCTTACCAGCTGGTGGTGCGGTCATAAGAGGCAATGGAACCTTTAAAGAGTGGTGCCTAGCTGTGGTGGCTACTCTTGTTTGTCAACTTGCCTACGTCTGGAATGAACTACATCCCAGAAATGGAAGGCATACCTCTGAGAGATTATTGTTGCTTGGTATTAAGTGGGTGAATCCACTTCTAGCCTGGACCTTTGGGGTAGGAAGACACACAGCTTTGATACAGATCTTGAGGTGGGAAGACGCACCTTCTCGGTCACACCTACTGCTGGAAACTTATATAGGGAGGGACATAGAGGAGGAAACTTTGGCACTTTGCTTGCTTGCCCTGACCTTGCTAGCACATCTGTTCCTTCGCTAGCAGTAGCGCCTACTTCTTCAGGATTCTAGCATCCACTGAAGACCAGTCGAGGTATCTAGCCTTACGGACTGAGCAGGACCGAATTCTTGCCAGCTTTTGTAGAATAGAATATTTGCTTAACTATGCAGAGACATGTTTCAGTTGTTTGTGCCACAGAATAATTGTGTCACTACGTGAAGATGCGTTGCTTTTGTTTATGCTGCATTTGTTCAATGCGGTAAAGATGGGTTGCTGTTTTACCTCGCCTGTCTGAGGCACCTAATTGGCTTACTAAAAAGATGAATAGCCAATAGTTAAGCAGAGGAGGGATAGATGGGGCTGGCAGACAGAGAGAAATGGGGAGCCAGCCAGCCCGCTGGGGGCCAGCCAGTCAGCTAGACAAGGAGAGAGTAAGAAAGCGAATGAACAATATGTAGATGAGGTGAATGAGCCTCAGGGAAGCACATAGATTAATAGAAATGGGTTGATTTAAGTTAAAAAAGAAAAAAACTAGCTAGAAACAAGCCTAAACCAAGGCCAAACATTTATAATTAATAGTAAGTGTGTCATGATTTGGGCCCTGGTGGTCCAAGAAAACTCCAGTTACAGCCAGCCGTCATTGGATTAGCTGGACTGTAGCCTGTAAGTCATTCCAATAAATCCCCTTTATTTATCTATATAATACAATATAAAACATAGGAAATGGCCTTTGATGGTGATATTCAATCTCCGTTTCCTTTCAGACACTCTGCTTCCTGGTCCACGATGATGTGAGAGGCCTCTGCTATAAATCTCTATCTCCATGAACACCACCATGAATACTGGCCTGTCTTTCCCTTCATGATGGGCCAAAATCCCCTCAAATCATGAGTCTAAATGTATCTTTCCTTCCTTTAATTGCTTCCTTCACGTATTTTGGATACAGTGACACAAAAGTAAGCGATACAACACTCTTTAAGTCCAGTGCTTCGGGGACCCGCCCTTCATTTTGTCCCATTGCCTTTGAATCTCAGCCTGGGACAGTTGTGTCCTGATCCTTCCACGGGTTCAGTTCTCTGCTGTGAGTCTGCTGGATGTTGTCATCCTTCATTTTCCCAACAAGCCCGTCTGGTAGGGGAATGACTACTGTTCTTCTACAGGTGAGGAAACCAAGTCTCAAGGGTGTTAACTAATTGGCATGGATCACTTTGCTCAGTAATGGGGGTGAGCAGTGGACCAGTGCTTTCTGAATCCGGGCCTTGACTGCACTGGCCTCAGGGATAGACCGTTTACATAGCATCTATGCCAGCCATCAAGGCTTCACAGTCTAGGTGGGCATGTGAGAACCTCTCTTCCTTCTCCCCTGTTCATCCTTCCTTCTGTCTTCCCCACCCTCCTGTACTACTGTAAGGTCCAGAGGTGAAAGTTGACACTACACTTTCACAATATATCTCCCCTATCCTGGCTGAGGACTGTGAGGTCCTCACAGGCAAGAGGCCACCATGCCTCTAAGAGTAACTTTATATCCCCTTGCCTGTATCTCAGTGCCCAGCAGAGGCTCACAAACTAAGGAATTTAAAGCATACTAGACCAGACATGGTGGTCCATGTCTTTAATCTCAGCACTCAGGAGGCACAAGATCTTCATGAGTCTGGAGTCTATGTAGGCCAGCCTGGCCTACATAGAGGGTTAGAACAGCCAGTGCTGTCTCAAAAAAAAGTATTAGAAAAATGAAAATTAATTAACAGAATACACCAGTTTTGAATAGCCACATTGGGTCCAAGAATACAGTTATAGAACTTAATGTGTGGTGTTCTAAGAGTTCTCTGGGATGGCGAGAGAGAAGAGCCAGGGTGTGTGTCTCCAACTGGAAGAAGGCAGAGCCAATCTGGAACATCTCAAGGGCCATCACAGAAGCCCTTCAGGGGCCAGGAAGAAGAATGCAGAGGGGAGAGAGCTTCCAGCCACTGTGGCCAGCCCGTTTTTGCTTGGATGGGGTACTGCACTGGAGTATAGACTAGGCTGGGGCATTTGGGTGCCTAGAAAGCTGGTACAGCGTGTGGGAATTATCCCAAGAAGAAAGAAACAAAGAGTCACCAAGAGAACTCTCAGGAACTGGGTGGGATTTATTTCACATAACAGCAAATTACCTTCAGGTACTGTGCTTCAATCCCTGAGCATCAATGGTTTCCCCACGGAGATGGATGATCCCAGTGTATTGTGGTTTAAGGTCCATTCCCACATAGTCCGCAGTCTGCAGATGGGGTAGGGCTAACCAATGGGACCAAAAGGAACAAGACCTATAAGATGTCTCTAGGCGGCATTATGAAAATTGCATGATGAGCAAGAATCAGGCAGAGACCATTTGTCTTCCCTATCTGATTCCATTTACAGTCACCCCACAGTTTCCATAGGAAATTGGTTTCAGAATGCCCAGAGACACCAAAATCCACAATGCCCAAGTCCCTGCTATAAAATGGTACAGTGTGGGCATAGAACCTGAGTCCACATGCCCGTGTCATTTTAATTATTTTTAGATTTCCTGTGATACCTACCCAGGGCTTCCACATCGATTCGTTGCATTTGTTTCACTCGCTATAGTATTTGGCTCTTGGCAAGTTCAAGTTTCATTTTTTTTTGGAACATTCTGGAAATCTGAAAAAAAAAACATATTTTGGATCCACAGATGCTTAGATCTGTGGATATGGAACCCACGGATGTAGAGGACAACCGTAATCCATTGTTCTTGGTTTGTAACTTCACCATCATGGCTGATAGAATCTAGGTAGTCTTGAACCAGAAGGGCCTGATGCCAGTATGATGCTTCCCCGTCTCCTCCCAGAAGTGATTCGGGAAGTGGAACACACCAAAACCCCACTCTTGGCTCACCTCCTCCTTCCCCAGCCTGTAGGCATGCCCTTTGTCTGAGGTGAGACAGGGGACCTTTTCTCTGGGGCAAGAGAATGCAGGTGACATTTGGTATGACTTCATTCTGGATGACTAAGGTGTTAGGGACTCCAGAGATGCTCTCAACCCCCAAGGGAGACTAGGCAGGTACTCCAGGGGCCCCAGCAGCTTTAGGTCTGTGGAGTATGCTGTTACCACAGCCTGCCCTCACACAGAGGATGACTTCACTAGGGCAGGGCCTGGGGAAAGAGAAAGAAGGAAATATGTTCCAAAACACACCTCGGCTCTCTTTTAAGGCCTTCAATAAACCTCCAGCAACTATGGGGGGAAAATTCAAACCCTCAAGGCCATCTGTAGAAACTACTCTCCCCTCTGTCCCCAGCTACTGCCATATACTATCAGACACACTGTGTGAACTGGGTTCTTCAAAGAAATGGAATAATAGGTTACAGACAAGGATGTAGTTATAGATATGGATAGAACTAAAATTTGTTATAAAAATTAGAACACAGCAGGCCATGCCAGCCAAAAAAGCAGGTCAGTGCCTAGCCCAGTTGTCATCAGAAGCTTCATCCAGCAGCTGATGGGAGCAGAGGCAGAGACCCACAGCCAAACATTAGGTGGGGCTTGGGGAACCCCTCAGAAGAGGGAAAAGGAAAAATGTTGGAGCCAGAGGAGTCAAGGATACCAAGAGAACATGGACAACAGAATCCACTAACCAGGGCTCATAGGGACTCACAGAAACTGAAGGGGCAATCACAGTGCCTGTATGGGGCTGAGCTAGATCCTCCAAACGTTATGGTTTGTAGCTCGGTGTTCTTATGGGAGTGGGGGTGTCTCTGACTGTTTTTCCTGCTCTTGGGACCCTTTCCCACCAACTGGGTTGCCTCGCCCAGCCTTAATATGAGATTATGTGCCCGGTCTTAATGCCTTTTGTTATGCCATGTTCAGTTGCTATCCCCGGGAGGACTGCTCTTTTCTGAAGGGAAACTGAGAAGGAGTGGATGGGGGAAAAGAGGCAGAGCTGGGAGGAGTAGGGGAGGGGAAACTGCGGCCAGGATGTATTGTATGAAAGAAGAATTTAAAAAAAATAGATCATGAGGTTCTGAAAGCTAAGGAGGCCTAGGATCCTCAGTCTGCGAGTCAGAGGTCAGTCTGTAGGAAGGCCTGAGAACCGGCAAAGGACAAAACAGTCGCGCTAAGTCAAGTATGTAGAACTTGGTGAGTCGTTGCTGCAAACCCTAGGCCAGGAAGAAAGGCTCCAATGTCCATGGACAGGAAAAGATGGATGTCCCAGCTCGAGGAGAGAGAGGAGGTCCACCCTTTCTCACCTTTGTGTCCACCTTGGGCTCTCAACACACACCGACAAGGACAGGCCTTCTTCACTTGGTCTCCGTCGGATGTTCTGCCCAACCCCGTATATGGAACCCACATCTGGTCTGCAGAGTCATCCTGCGGGCTCTCCCAAGATGCCTCAGTATTTCCTGCTGCCCACATCCACGCACACCACCATCCCCCATGCCCGGGGTTGACTTCCTCGGCCTCTCTAGCCATCTCCAGCTCCTCTGTAAATTCCCAGTGCCCAGAGTCATCTCCCCCGAGACACCCTGTCTGCCACAGTAAACAGTCATCTCATCCAGGTCCCAAAGCACATGAGGGCGACACTGATAAACAACACGTGGAGGTGGCAGTTTTTAAAATGGGACCTGCGGGGAAGTTGGGAGGGTTAAAGCGGTGATGGTGTTGGCTGAGTGAGTTTAAAGAAGGAGGGAGTGTCGCTATTGTACCCACTTAGTACAACTGTGCACCTTTGCACATTTTCGTGAAAAATTGTAAATCATTCTTAATTATCTCAGCGTGGTGATACAGTGATTAGGAGCCTAAGGCAGGTAAGTGTCCATGAGTTCAAGCCCAGCCTAGGTTACATAGTGAGACCCTTGTCTCAAAACCAGACACCCAAAAGACGGATAATTTTGCTTTCTGATTCATAAGTGACATATAAATTTGTCATGGTGGTTTGGCGGAGATAGGGCTTTATAAAATTAGAAGATGAAAGTCGTCCAAACCCCAGTGTTCAGCAACCTGCCCACAAGCAGAAAGCAGGGAGCCAACAGGGAGAAAGCTGCTGAGGTGTCACCAGCTCCAGCTTGCTCCTGATAGGACCGCGGCACACAGCAATGACATCCTGGTGTAGACACAAAGCTACCAGCTATGACTAAGGCTCTGGTTCCCTCCAAATCCGCCCCCCCTCACTTTCTGGCTCTTGCACATACTTGTAGGGGAGGCAGAAGTACATGTGTGTGGGTTCATGGGAGGATACATGTGTTTGGAGGCCGGAGGACAGACAACGTTGAATATCATTTGTTAAACTTCATCTGCCTTGTTTCTTTGAGACAGGGTCTCTCTTTAGCCAGAACTTGTTAAACAGGCTACACTGGTTAGTCAGGGAGCCCCAGAGGTCTGTCATTATCTACTTCCCCAGCACAGAAATTTAAAAATATACCACAACAGCCAATATTCTACATGAATTCTGGGATCAAACTGGGATCCTTATGCATTCAAGGTGAGTGCATTACTGAGCTGTCTCTCCAGGGTTAATAATGGCTTTTTGGATTTTAAAAGAATTTTTTTCTGAAGTAAATCCTGAAAATAAACCCAACCTAGTTGCTGATTTTTGTTCCATTTTGTTGTTGTTGTTTTGCTGTTGTTGTTTCTGTTTTTTGTTTTGGTTCATGTGGCGATTTCTTGTTTGTACAAATAAAGCTTACATGAAGATCAGAGGGCAGAGCTAGCCACTAGCTAACCATAGAGGTCTGGAGGTCTGTACAGACAGACAGGAAGTGATATGGCTGGAGGGAGGGAGGAAGTGAGAAGGCAGGAAGAAACAGGAACTCAATCTCTTTTCGGCTGGAAAGTTGAATAGGTAAGGTACCTGTGGCTTTCCTCCTTTGTCTCTCTGATCTCTCAGCATTTTCCCCAACATTTGACTCTGAGCTTTTATTATTAAGATCTACTAGAACTCGTGCTACAGGCTTTTTGTTTGTTTGTTTTAGGGGTTTGTTGTTGTTGTTGTTGTTTTTCAAGACAAGGTTTCTCTGTGCAATGTTTACCTGGCTGTCCCGGAACTCATTCTGTAGACCAGGCTGGCCTCTACCTCAAAGATCTGCTTGCCTCTGCCTTCCAAGAGCTAAGACTAAAGGCATGTGTCACCGCCACCAGGTCCTGGTTGCTGTTTTTAAACAGTGCAGAATTTGCTTCACTATTTACTGTTTCCATTTGAAACTTTGAGCTGTGAATGATAGTAGCTCATAATTATCTTTTCTTTTTAAAATTTATTTGTTATGTATATAGTGTTCTGCCTGCATGCATGTCTGTCTGCGGCCAGAAGAGGGCACCAGATCTCATTACAGATGGTTGTGAGCTACCATGTGGTTGCTGGGAATTGAACTCAGGACCTCTGGAAGAGCAGGCAGTGCTCAACCACTGAGCTATCTCTCCAGCCCCATAATTATCTTTTCTCATGATGACCCTCACAGGTATTGCACTACAATTCAAGTGTCACTACACTGGAGAGTGTTGCTTATGCTTCCCAACATAAAGACAACAATCCTAAAGCCACAAAGAACATAGATACTCTTCAGATTTCTAGAGGGAAAATGTACAAAGAAAATACTGCACACAGTAAAGATCGGGTGGGGGGGAGACAAAGACACATGAAAGTGGCAGCAATGAATGTTTTATACTTCCCTACTTAAGACATCTGTGCAGGCGGGATTGGACAGACAGCTTAGAGGCTCAGAGCACTCATTGCTCTTGCAGAGGACCTGGGTTCAGTTCCCAGCACCCACATGGCAGCTCACAACTGTCTGTCACTATAGTTCCAGAGGAATCTAATGTCCTCTTCTGGCCTCTACAGGCACCAGACATGCATGTGGTGCACAAGCATGCATGCAGGCAGAACACTCATACACATAAACATGACTTTTTAAAACTTTTCTGCTAGCTAAGGTGCCACAGGTCTATAATCACAAGTTCAAGGTCAGCCTGGGCAACTTAGATACTATCTCAGAATTACATGGAAAGGAACTGGCAGTGTAACTTGGTGGTAGAGCATTTGCCCTACTGTTTGGAAGGCTCTGCACTCCCCTCCCTGCCCTGGACTCCCTCCCACTTCCGAACAAGGAAAACAAACTAGGTTATATGCAACGCTACAAAGAAACATGAACAATTGCAACAATCAGGAATTATATAAGGCTGCATTCTTTGACTTCAAGAAAACAAAAACTGCTTAACTAAAGATTATAGTCATGAAGAAAAAAACAAAACAAAAACCATGGACCCAAAGTAGCCCCTTTCTTAGAAGAAACACCAGCCAGGAATAAAACAGACACACAGCAAAATATGAAAGATCAAAAGAAGCAATCCAAGCAGAAGCTGTAAGATAAATGTGACACAGCATGATGTCACCAGACTTGTCAGCTGTGACATTTATGACAGACAGCCTAAACTTACTCAAGAAACAACTCACAGATTTGATTGGTACACACAGGACAGAGACTGTGGCTTTATTGGTAATAATAGTAAATATTAGAAATAACTTCCTTCAAAAACAAAGTGACTGCATAACCAAGAAAAGGATAAAACCTATACCCTGGGATAGCAAATGGCTTTTAAAAAGAATGAATTAATCATGTATGTATTAAGTAAGACATGATCTCTAAGAGATGCTGGGTTTTTTTAAGCAAAGCACAAAAATGTTTATAATCTTTGATATTTTGTGGATGGCAAAAAATGGCATGCTTATTTTTGGAATATCTATCGTGCTTAAGGGTTTATACTGTTGCGATGAAGCACCACGACCATAATAAACGTGAGGGGGGAAGGGCTTATTTGGCTTACACTTCTGCATCACAGTTCATCTCAAAAGGAAGTCAGGGCAGAAACCCAAGACAGAAACCTGGAGGTGGGAACTGAAGCAGAGGTCATGGAGGGGGGCTGCTTACTGGCGTGCTGTCATGGCTTATTCAGTCTGCTTTCTTATAACACCCAGGCACCTGTCCAGTGGTGGTGGCCCTGCCCGTGGGGAGCTGGGCCCTCCCGCATTGAGCGTGCAGCACAGGTTTGTCCACAGGCCGACCTTACGAGAGTTTTTCTAAGCTAGGCTTCTCTCTTCTGAAATGACTCTAGCTTGTGTTAAGTGGACTTACCATTTTTCAGTATAATATCTCTGGAAAAATTCCACACTAAGCCAATAGTTATAGTTATTGTTATTGTTCAAATTAAGTAGCTGAAGACACAGGAGCCAGGCGAACTTCCAACCATCCTCCCCTTGAATTTTCTCTTTGTGCCCAAGTGAGTATTACTAATTTAAAAATTTTTGATAAGGAAATCTTAGTAAACTCTTAACTAAAACCTTAATTACTTTAACAAAAAAATAATTAAAACTTAAAATTATAGTAAGAAACTAATTGGCTTGACTAATAATCGTGTAAGATATTTCTAAACGTGGTCACAGGGTTAACAGCCAGGACGGCTGTGAGCCTCTAAATGTCCCAGGAAGGTGCTGCGTACTCTGTGTGACACAAAGAGAACAGCAGACACTGTCTAGGTGCCCTCCTGTCACCACACAGGACACGGGAACAAAGTCCGAGGATGCAGACAGCCTAGCAGAAATCAGCCTCGCACTTAGGCACAGGTGAAAATAGTCGAGGAAACATGGTCAGACCGAAGTGAAAGTCTGCAAAGAGATTAACTAAACAACAGCCACCCTGACTGTCAGTGGGCGAAGAACAAAGACAATCCAGAGAATTATCAAGAGGCGGACAGAACGGCAAAAGCAGTCCGGATAATAAAGGAAATGAGCTAAAGCTTACACACGGATTATCACCATACAGGAGCGTATCTCATTGGATTAGAATGTGAAGAAGCAGAGACGCCCATCAATTATATTATTTTGCAAAGCAGTCTGTTGGCGTGTGTATCCTTTTCTTTCCTTTTTTTTCTCTTCCTGGGCTCTAAGTTAGGACCTATGCTGGGCATGTGCTGGGTTCCCAGCTCATGCCAACATGTATTTTCATCTCTGACAAAGTTGTCTGCTAGGGATTCATCCCAAAGGAGTAAGGGGACAGACATCCTACAGTGCAGTGTATATGCAACTGTGCTCATTCCAGTTTACTTTATAGCACTCAGCCTGGCATTAAAAAAAAAAACGAACCATCACATACATGATATAGTTCGTTGCAGCAAGTAACAGGGACGGCATATGTTTACATGCTGCAAAGTGAACCTATGGAGTGTCCGTTTTTGCATCCTCTCGCGAATAGGCATCTTAAGAATAGGTGCAATAGGTGTCTCACAGTCCATGAAGTTAAGAGGCTGCCAGAAGTATGTGAGCAAAATTCAGTAAAGCATCTCACACTTGGAGTTTAAATACAGGGAAGGACGCTTAATACGTTTCACTGTTGGCTGGCCCTAGCGGTACAGTGTCGTAATCCTGGCTCTTAGAAAGAGAAGTCACAAAGATCGTGAGTTCTAGGTCAGCGTGAATCACATAGCAAGGCCTTGTCTAAAAAACAAACAAACAAACAAAAAACCACGAAGTAGAACAAAACTTTAAATAATATTATCCTGAATTTTCCTTTCAATAATCTTCTGAATAAACGTACATTTATGCCTACCCGCCCCCCCCCCCCCACACACACATACACAAAACCTTGCCCTCTGTCGGACTCCTTTGCAAGAAGAGTTAATTAACTAACTCCTAATTAATTCACCAGTCTGGGAGGGGCACTGACTTCAGATTGGGTGATAATGACATCATACCGGTAGCTGCGGCCAATAACGGCGTCCCTACTCACTTAAGCCCTGATCCCGGGGTGAGGCCTCTGGGCCCCTTCAGATAGCTGTTTACGTGGCTTGGCCGGCTCAGCGGGGATGCACATTCGGCCTGCTGATCCGGTTGTCCTCCCCTGTGCCCCAGCAGATCTGGGTTTTTCCCCTGTGCCTGGAGAGTGGATGTTGCCCAGCCGCAGCCCCGCCCCTCTCCCGGTTTGGGGTTCTAGGACCTCGGATCAGGGCGGAGACCTGCGTTGTGCTTTTCTGCAGGTGGCTCTCTACGCCGACTGCTTCTTTTGTTTTCTCTCCTAGCCTGTCGCTCTAGGGCTCTGCAGAAGATCCGCTCCTCCAGTTGGTGGTCAGCCTGTCCCCGTCCCCGCCCCCCCTCTCAGCCTTAAAGACCAGGTGTCTCAAGGCCACTCGCCACCGTCCAATCTCTTACTCTCACACCTTTGTTTCAGGTTCTGGTCATCTTTTTCTGTCCCAAAGGGTAATGATTTCTCAATTTAGGACACAATGGCCAAGTGCAGTAGGGGAAAGAGAGGAAGCAAAAGTCAGGAGTAAACAACTCCTCCAGGATGTGCGTGTCCGGTGATGCCACAACGAACCTCATCGCTGAGTATGCTAAAGAAATAGATAATTAACTAATTAAATCAAAACAAAGAAATCCTTTATAACTATTTTGTCTATTCCCTTGAATCCGAATTTATTTGGCAGTGCACTGATTATTACTATAAAATTGCTTCAGCCAAATAATCTTCTGCCTTGAAACATTCTTAGCTTTTATTAAATGGCCCCATAATGTTCCAGCACAAGTAATAACTTAACTATTCCTCCTACCCTTGGATATTTCATTATTTTTGAATCTTCCTCGTTTTAAAGCTGTAATGAACAAGAATGAATCTTTCATACATAGCTAAATGTTTCCTTTGATGCAATCATAACGAAGTTATCATTGCCCTAAAATATTTTGTTGACCTTTTCATGTTATTTCCAGCTAAATTAAAATCATCTTTTGTGTTTCAAAAACCTCTGGGCATTCAGCTCTATGTCTGCTTGTTCTGATATGTTGTTTTAGACATTTGAGGAAGGTTTCGTAGTTGATTTAGAATTTAATTCAGCAAGGCATGGGTGGGGCTCACCTGGGAGACTAGCTCCTTAGGAGATGGGGGGGGAGGTCCTGAAGTTCAAGGCCACCCTGGGAAATTTATGGAGATTTTTTAACTCAAGGGTTTTTTTTAGATTTATTTATTTATTATGTATACAACATTCCTTCCATGTATGCTTGCATGCCAGGAGAGTGCACCAGATCTCATTATAGATGGTTGTGAGCCACCATGTGGTTGCTGGGAATTGAACTCAGGACCTCTGGAAGAGCAGTCAGTGCTCTTAACCTCTGAGCCATCTCTCCAGCGCCCTCAAAATAAAGTTTTAAAAGACAAGGACTGTGGGTCTAGTTTGGGGATGCAGCCCTCTGCAGTGTGCATGAGACCTTGGGTGAATTAGTCACTGCTCTACCGCTGTAATGAAACACCAAGACCTATAGCAATGTAGAGAAGAGAGTTTCTTTGATTTATGGTTCCAGAGTGCAAGTCCATAGGGGCTGGAAGGCAAAGCAATAGGCAGGCATGGTGGCAGGAGCAGGAAGCTAGCTGATCAGATCCTTGTCTGTTCGCAGGAAGCAGAGAGAGAAAGCAGGAAGTTAGACAAGGCTGTAAACCCTTGAAGGCTTCCTCCAGCGAGGGGCCACATAAAGTTTCCCGATGCTTCCCAAACAGCATCACCATCACGAAACCAAAAGTTTAAACACACAAGCCTGGCAAACCATCAAACTAGGTTTAATCTTCAGTACCACACACACACACACACATAAACATTTTTTTTAAAAAAAAAAAAAATTAAGTAAAGATACTGTGATGTGATTTTTAGTTGCTATCTTCATATAATCTTAGTTCCGTTATATTTTCTGATAGATATTGTTGATAGAAAAGGTGTTGGCATTTTTAGAAAAAGCTGGTGATGGTGATGTCATCCGATGAGCCTTCAGGACACTGAAATCATCAAGGTGCGGTAACGGTGACTGTAAACTTTAATGATGGGCAGCATTGCCCTAAGACACAGTGGATCACAGAAGCCACATGGTAACCAGTTTTAAAACTTAGTGAGAGATGAAGGCCAACCGGGAAACTGCACGTAGCTATTTAAAAGAGAATAACAAGCAATCTCAGGCCATGTGTATCATCATCATCATCATACTGCAAATGCAAGATATGAACACATAAGACATTTGGCTCAGGGCAAAGCATTGATGTCTACAGATGGAAGTCACTTCCCAGTCTTGAGGTGGTCGGCTGTCTTCAGGTGACTCTCAGATGCTAGGTAATCACCGCACAAGCCAACCAGCAGGAGAGGCCTGGACTTGACTTGTATGTTTTTTTTTTGTTTTGTTTTGTTTTTGTTTTTCGAGACAGGGTTTCTCTGCAGCTTTTTTAGAGCCTGTCCTGGAACTAGCTCTTGTAGACCAGGCTGGCCTCGAACTCACAGAGATCCGCCTGCCTCTGCCTCCCGAGTGCTGGGATTAAAGGCGTGCGCCACCACCGCCCGGCCTTTTTTTTTTTTTTTTTTTTTTTTTTTTTGGTTGGGAGATTCAAGACAAGGTTTATCTGTGCAGCTCAGGCTGGCCTTGAACTCACAGAGATCTACTTGCCTCAGCCTTTGAGTGCTGGGATTAAAGGTATGTGCCACCACTACCTAGCACATTCTTCTTATTTCTTGTCTGAAATTGAGACTCTCTTCCTTTTGCTTTGGTCTGTATTGTGAGGAACCAAATTCCTTGCTACTGTGATTCATAAATTATTTATTTTGAAAATAGATAGATTGAGCAGTTGGTTCTAGCATTTTTATATCTAAATTGAGAATCTTTAAAAAAATTGTTTTTATGTGTGTGTTTGTCTGCATGTATGTGTATGCATTACACTGTACCTTGTACCCACTGAGGCCAAGAGGGCATTGGATTTCCTGCAAGTGGAAGATAACTCTGAGCCACCATGTGTGTGTGCTGGAAATTGAACCTGGGTCCTCCACCAGAGCAGTAAGTACTGTTAACCCCTGCGCCCCATCTCCCCAGCCCCAAGGATTAGATTTAATAAGAATTTTGCTTGGGATCTGAAGAGATGACCTGGGTTAAGAACACTTGCTGCGCTTGCAGAGGGCCTAAGTTTGATTCCCAGCACCCAACATAGTTGCTCACAAACATCTGCCCCCTGGAACTGCATGTTCATGGTGCACAGATATACGCAGAAAAAAATCCAAACAGATAAAAAAAAATTCTTTTAAAAACTAGAGTTTCGTCTTATCTCTTGGACCAGGGTCTCACACTGGAACCCAGGCTGGTCTAGAACTCATGGCAGTGCTCATGGTTCAGTCTCCAGAGCCCTGGAATTACTGACATGAGTCACCTAGTTTAATTTTGAAAAACGCTTTTTAAAAAATTTGTTGGAATATTTTATTTTGTAGTCCTGTATTGACTTCGCTTTTAGTCTTGGGGTATGGATTATTTCTTCTAGCTTCCATATTTTGGAAACTACCTGAATTTTTAAAGAAAAAACAAAACCTAAGGGGTGTTTTGCTTTTGTTTTTCTTTGTTTGCTAATTTTTTTTTTAAGATAGAGTTCTGTTCTGTACCCCAGGCTGGCCCTTCAATTCAAACTCCTTTTGGTTTTTTCGAGACAGGGTTTCCCTGTAGTTTCTAGAGCCTGTCCTGGAACTAGCTCTTGTAGACCAGGCTGGCCTCGAACTCAGAGATCCGCCGAGTGCTGGGATTAAAGGCGTGCGCCACCACCGCCCGGCTTCAAACTCCTTCTTCAGCCTCCTAAATACTGGGATGATGGGTACACAGCTCCGTGCCTACCTTCCCAGTGTCCCATTATTCCCTTAAAACAGCAGTTCTCAACCTGTGGCTCACACCATGGGAAAACACACATTTCTGATGGTCTCAGGAACAGAGACGCCACTCAGTAGCAAAATTACAGTGTTGAAGTAGCAACAAAATAATTTTGTGGTTGGGGGGTCACCACATGAGGAACTGATTTAAATGGTCACAGCACCAACAGGGTTGAGAACCACCACCTTAAAATAACCTTTCCAGGGCCAGGGAAATGGTGCAGTGGGTAAATCCACTTACACTCAGGATTGCTGATCTATTTGACCTGCGGGTCCCAAAAGTAGCAGGGGAGAACTATCTTCTGGTGAAGAGCCCAAGAATAAGAATATAGAAATGTAGATTCCAGAAATAAGAATGTAGAAATAAAGAAATATTAAGTTGTGAGCCTAGAAAATGGGAGCAGCTGTCAGCAGCTTTCTCAGCAGCTTAAGGATTAACTATTAACAGCGGGTTACTCTGCTTTACAACCATAGCTCTGTCTGCAAGGCTGAAGCGGATCTCTGCAAACTAAGAGTCAGCTTTTAGATACCCCCTGGCTACTCATGACCAACAATTGATGTGAGCTGAGTTAACTTCTAAATGATGGGCTGTACCTGACTTTCTGGTTGCGCATTGTCCCATACCCTTCCCTGCTACACAAAACTGGCAGCATCAGGGGAGTGCAGAGCCTTGGTAAACACCATCAGAGAGGGCCAGAAGACAGTGGGCTAAATACAAACACTAGTTTAACAACAACAAAAACAACAACAACAAAAACAACAACAAACCCTGTTAATGAAAATTGTAAAAAAGGCAATTTGTATCTGAGTTTTACCTTGAGATTGTAAAAATTCTTTTGTTCACACCTAATCCTTGCTTCTTGCTATAAAAAGGGAAGTTCGGAAACAGCCCATGGCCACAGCCTTACACGTCCATCTCCGGCTGTGGGCTCAGCTAGCTGATAAGCTTTTTGTGCCCCATGGAGATTTATTTTTTAATTTTTTTCCTGGAATAAAGTTTGCTTTTGGTGTAATAGTCTTTGGTGATCTGTCCCTCATCTGTGCATGACTCCCGTGAGCCCAACACTGGGAGTTGTCCTCTGGCCTCCACAAGTGTTGTGCCAGGCACATGCCCACACGCAATCAGTAAATAAACGTAATGATTTTAAAATTTATAAATAATTTTAAATTAATTAAAGAAATTTTAAAATAAAACAATTTAAAATTTAAAATGGTTTTAACATTCCAGGTGACTCAGAGCCTTGACAGCCACACGCATCCTCCTGCTATCTGCCCTCTGTCAAACCAGACTCCTTCGCATTCAGTTTCATTCCCCCAACTCCTTTGTAAATAATTTTTTGCTGTTGTTATTTTTGTAATGCTGTTCCAGATGGTAGAATTTGTTTTGTGACCTAGGATTCAAAATACATGCCCTGGTCTGTTGGAATGTGATAAGTGACTTTAATAATAGACGAAAAGAAACAAAAAAGATAAGGAAAGATGTGTCTCCTGGGTATGACGGAGGAGAAGGTCTACTGTAGATAGAGAGAGAGCAGAGTCAGAGGCAGGGACATCTGGGAGAGTCTGGAGTGGATGTGTCCCTGAGCCCTGTGAGGAGAGGTGAGAGGGGAAGGTGTTATAATTTTGCTGGCCTTCCCTGTCAGTACCCTGGCCCTTTAAGAGACAAGCTCCACCCATTCCCAGTCTCTCCCTTCCATGAGGCAAGCTGGTGTCCACTCTCTTCCCTTTCCCTTACTGAAGGGGCAGCTTTCTGTATCTCTCCCCCTTCCCTTCTTCTCTCTCCTCTTCCCTCTCTCCCCGTCCCTCTATTTCTTTCTCTCTCTTCCCCCCACCCCATACCTCCCCTACCCTCCCAATCCACTAAATAAACTCTCCATATGCTAATTCTCTCTGCATGGCATATCTGTCTGCCCCTTACCCACAGCCATCCCCTACCTGCCAGGGGACCCTCCAAGGTCCTTCTCAGAAGGGAGAGGGCAGAGAGGGGAATCAGTTGCAACAGCCAGGAGGATCAAAGAGAGCCAGTAACCAAAATGCTTGGATTATATACGGAACAGCAGCCTAGCCCCTGAGCTGTAGAAATTTAGGGTAGGGGTGAGGTAGGCAAGCCAGGAGGGTCCACTAGCAGGCAGGGACTAAGGAGCTGCAGGGAGAACCTGGCCGCCAGGTCCACTTGGTTGTGTTAAACAGGAACCTCAGCCATTTGTCCCATGGTTGAAACCTAACAAATATTTGTCATTTTAGTTCCAAGTTCGTTTATTTTGTTGTTGTTGTGGATTTTAATTAAATTTTCTCAATTTCCCCTAGACTTCTGGAGGTCTCTTCTGCAGGTTTCAGGTTGACATCTTTCCTGATGTCACCGACTTTCTTTCTATTTCTTTCTATTTTCTAGAAAGAAAAGAAGGAGCCTTCTGCTCTTTACCCTGCTCCTGCTTACTGAGGACACCAATTCTGCTTCAGGGGGCTTCAGGACCTTCTAGAGCCCCAAGGCTGCCCTTATCTGAGGCTTCACTTAGCTGTAGCTGACAGACATTTTGAGAGGTGGGGGAGTAGAACAACAAACAGCTTATATCTGTTTTAATTGTCCTAGCGTATTAGTTTTTAAGGAAGGGAAGCTTGTGCCAATGACTGGGGCTCTGGGGAGGGAGTCAATATTGACTCAGCCCCAGTGTGTGCCATGCCTTGGTTTCTTGTGGGGACTCTGGTCATGCTCCACCTGCCTTCTTTCTGGGGCTCCATGCGGCCACAGGCCCTGAAGTTGAGAGGATACAGATTCAAATACACCCATGCAAAAGGGGCGAGGTGGAGCCTGGCTCCCCAGCCCTGACTCTTTCCTATGTACCTTCATGTTCCTCTGGGTCCCCATTGTTCCCAGACTGTCTGTTCTCCAAACTGAATTATGCAAATACCAGCCAGCCCAGTTTCCATGGAAACCACATCTCCTGAATTCCTCAGCCTGTTCTCTGGCAGAAGAAACCCACCCAAGTGATAACCACAAACAAGGACAAATGGCAGGAAGGCTTCCCTGTGCCCTGGGCCATCAGTCTCTGTCAGTACTGAACCATCTTCTCAGCCCTTCTGTGTGGCTGGGGGAAGGGAGTGGCAGGTCACAAGCAGGGGATGCTTTCTCTTGAAATCTGGAGGGGCGACTATGATCCCAGCATCTCTCATCACTAACAATGGTCTTTGTAGGACCCAAGCAGCCCCACTTCTGTAAGGACAGCTCCTCCAGTGGGCAGGAGGCAGCATCTGGTATTACTGTGCAGCTCGTGCACTCATGACCCATGGCAGAAATGACAGCACAATTTGATCCCGTGTGACCCACTCACCTTATGTGCAGACTCTCAAGTTCTGCGCCCCTCTGCTCTCTAGCTATTCCTGAACCGCTGAAGGCAGTCTTTTCCCTTTGGGCTCAAAACAAAAATCAAAGCCTCCAGGGAGCGCCACACCCAGGTTCTTGAATCTACAGTCCCATCCACAGCAAAGACACAGATTGCTAGTGGCAGCTATGGGTCACAAGGCATTTGCAATGAAAATTACCTGACAAAAAAATATCACAAGTGTCCAGGTTTACCTGACATCATGACGGCCGCCAAGTGAAATAATGGTAAATTCTACCGCTGAATGTGCAGAATTGTGCCCATTCACTCACCTTAAACCTCACAACCAGGAGCTGGGAAGATGGCTTGCTTGGTCAAATGCTTGCCACACAAGCATGAGGACCTGAATTCAGTCTCCAGCACACACATAAAAATCAAAGTTTGGTGGTGAGCTCCTAATCCTGGTGCCCAGAAGGGAGAGACAAGCAGACTCTGGAGGCTCACTGATCAGCCAGCTGCAACTATCAGTAAGGCCCAGGTCCCAGTGAGACTTTGTTCCTGAAATCAAGATGGATAGCCTCTAAGGAATGGCACTCTCCCAAGATCTGACAGATGTGACAGCTGTTGAGGCAGAACCTGAACCCAGGTTGTCCAGCCCAACTCCATACCCTAGTCTCTGGACTACGGGACTCCTCTGTAAGGACTGGAATTGAAACACGTGTCTTAAGGTCTCATGTTTAAAGGTTTAAGCCTTTCCTTTTTGTTTTAAAACGCTAAGGTATGTTAGTTAAGCAGAAAGCGTTCAATCTACCAGTTGAGGCGTGTATGAAACCAGACAGGGCCATCCTTTCCTATAGAGAAGGAATATTTTCACTTACATAGCATTCTTCATTTTGAGCTTCCTGCTCCTAGCTTGGCTGCTTAGAGATACGGGTCAAGACAGTGTGCTCTTAAGTTACAGTGTGTGTCATGTGCATCCGGAACACACTCATCAATAGAGTATGTGCCATGCACAAAATTTCTGGGAAGACTAAGGAGAAAATTGATGCTATGGATTGCCTAGGAAAATCACATTAATAGACTGTTCTAACACATTTTGTACCTTTGGGGTTCCAGCCACGTGATCGTAATATAATCAAATACAATTTGAGAAGTTTTTGCTTTCTCTTTTTTTTGGGGGGGGGGGTGTATTCTTTTGATTTTGAGACAAGGATTCTCCATATAGTCCTGACTGCCCCAGAATTCACTCTGTAGACCAGGCTGGCCTCAAACTCAGAGTCTCCTACCTCTGTCTCCCGAGTGTGGGATCAAAGGCAAGTACTGCTGCCATCCGTTGTTTGTGTTTTCATAAGTTGCATGCCTGTATACTTAACTTTGGACACTACTTTTATTACAACCTAACAGCTTTGACAGTTCCTGAAATGTGAACTTTCTGGTAGTAGTAGTAGGGATCACTAGGGGCTCACTAGGTTGGCCTCACTGGGCAATGACTCTGCTACTACACTATATCCACAGGGCTTTCCACTTTTGTTTGGACGGTCTCACTAAGATGCCTGAGTGGCCCTGGAGTTATGATCCCCCTGCCTCAGCCTCTCCAGGAACTGGGATCACAGGTCTACACCTCTAGACTCTGGATGTATCCTTGTTAAATTCAAAGGGGAAAACATTTTTTTTAAAATGGGCTTCCAACAATGTACATTCCTCAACTTCTCCCTTGTCTCTGAGATTCGCTATTGAGAAATCACCATTTCAAAATGTAGCAAGGAATGAGGTATCTTGCTTGAGGGAGCCATTATGGAGCTAGCAAGAAACCTGGCACTAGGAAAATTCTCAGGAATCCATAAGAATGACCCCAGCTAAGACCCTAAGCAATAGAGGGGAGTGCCTGAACTGGCCTTCCCCTGTAATCAGATTGATGATTACCTTAATTGTCATCCTAGAACCTTCATCCAGCAACTGATGGAAGCAGATGCAGAGATCCACAGCTAAGCACTGGGCCGAGCTTCCAGAGACCAAGAGCTCACTGACTCTGGACTGGTAGCAGTGGAGGTGGGTGGGATAGGACCAAACTAGGCCCACTGACAGTTATATGGCTGGGGCAGTCTGTGGGGCCACTGGCAATGGGACCAGGATTTATCCCCAGCGCTTGAACTGGCATTTTAGAGCCTATTCTTTTTGGAAGGATACCTTACTCAGCCTAGATATAGAGCGGAGGGCCTTGGTCCTGCCTCAAAGCGATGTGTCAGACTTTGTTTACTCCCCTTGGGAAGCCTTACTCTTTCTGAGGAGTAAATGGGCTGGGACGGTGAGAAAAGTAGGGGAAGCGGGAGAAGGGGAGGGAGTAGGAACCAAGATAAGTGTGTAAAATGAGAAAAGATTCTCTCTCTTTTTTTTAGAAAAAACAATTTTAATAAAAATAAAAATAATTAAAAAAAAAAAAAGATGGACTCACTATGCAGTCCTGCCTGTCTCTGCCTCCTGAGTGCTGCGTTTAAAGGTGTACAGAACAGGCTTGATACCTGTTTCATGGAGCTTTCGGGGACAAAATTTCCAACTCACAATGCATGACAACTAGACAAGCCACACATTGCTTAGTAACGGGGTCACAACCTGAGATGCATCCTCCAGAGATGTTTGTGTGGACTATGCGCAAAACCGGATACCTTCTGCTACACCCCCAGATGCTACAACAGACCGCTGCTCTGTTCACACTCCTGTCACTGTGCTGATCCTGAGAGCAACTGTTAAGACAGTAGCCAGCCATGTGGCTAAGCACGGAAAAGGCACAGGGAGGACACCACAGTGTGAGAACTTCTCAGTCCTGGGCCAGGGAGGGGCTCCATCAGTAAGGTCCTTGCTGTCTAAGCACAGAGACCCAGGCTTGATTCCCCAAATCCACATGAAAAGCTGCACACAGTGGCAATGTGTTTGGAACTTCATAGCTGCGTAGGCAGAAACAGGTGGATCTAAGGGGCTCACCAGCCACCAACTTGGTGAGTTCCAGGCCAGTGAGAGAAGTCTCAAAACAAAACAAAACAAAAAAACAAAAACAAAAACAAAAAAAACCAAGGCTCCAAAGCTACAGAGAAACCCTGTCTCGAAAAACCAAAAAAAAAAAAAAAAAAAACCAGATTACTCCTAAGGAATGACACCCAAGATGCATCTGGTCACACATTTTTAGTCCATTTATAATCTTACAGGACCTTCCCTCGTGACCCATCTTTGACAGAAATATCCATATGCGGTTGTGAAATGGCCATTTCCCACACGTTGAAATGGTTCCTTCCAGAAGGTGCAGGGCCTCCCATAAAGCTCTCACAGGAGCGGGTGGTGACAGTTCACTGGGTAAAGACACTTGCTGCCAAACCTGAGTGTGATCCTCAGGACCCACATGTTACAAGGAGAGGTGCCCCTTGTTTGTCCCGGCCGCCAGGCTAGCTTACGCCTGAAATAACCACACAGAAACTATATTCATTAAAACACTGCTAGCCCCATTAGCTCTAGTTTCTTACTGGCTAATTCTTACATCTTAATTTAACCCATTTCTATTAATCTGTGTATTGCCACGTGACTGTGGCTTACCAGCAAGATTCTAACCGGTGTCCGTCTCAAGCAGAAGATCCATGGCTTCTCCCACTCTGCCCTTCTTCCCAGCATTCAGTTCTGTCTACTCCGCCTACCTAAGTTCTGCCCTATCAGGCCCAAAGTAGTTTCTTTATTCATTAACCAATGAAAGTAACACATGAACAGAAGAAACTCCTACACCACCCACATAGTGACAGTACCCCCACAAGTTGTCCCCTGGCTTCCAAACAGGTGCTGTGGCATGCACTTAGCCAACCAAATAAACACATTTAACTTTTAAAAAGATTATTTTTAAAAACTAAAAGAACCTTTCAGGACTCAGTTAAGTTCAAGAACCAAGAATCCTAAGTCCCTCTTGCCAAGGTGGCATACGCGGAAAGCAATTGCTGGGGAAGACATTCTTTGGTGGAACTGCCAATGAGCTGTGCAGGAAGTTCCAGCAATGCAGCTTGGGGCCATTTACCCACACTGGGGCAGACTCTAAGGTGGTACAGGTGCCTTGGAGCTACTCAGGCATCTGGAAGTAATCCCAATGAAGTCATTACCCCAGCAGCTGTCATTGTCCTTGTGGTCTGTGCCCTATCTAGGATGAATTAATTGCTCATCTCCTCAGGCCACCCAAAAGTGGTACCCAACTGTATAACCACACAATAGCCATCTAGTGGTCCAATGACATCTCTGGATTTAGGGCTGGACAAGTGGCTATGTGGCTCCTACACTCATCATGGAAACTAGCAAGACAGGCAAGTCACAGTGGCGGGCAAGGGAGTTCCAGGTCATGGAGGCAATGGAGGCAATGGAGGCAAAGGAGCAGGAGCATTCTGGGAGAGGTAGTTATGTTCCTAAAGTGTTCAGAAAACTCCTTCGGGGTTGTAGATCGCTCTGTGACTAAGAGCACTCATTGCTCTATGAGAATGGAGTTCAGATCCAGCACCCATGTCAGGCAGCCCACAAATACTGCAACTCCAGCTTCAAGAGATCTGACACCCTCGTCTGGCCCCTGTAGGCATATACATACAAACATGAACAATACAAATATAAAAAACAAATCTTGGGCTGGGTGTGATTGCACACTAATCACAGTACTTGAGAGGGAAATGCAGGTACATCTCTGTGAAGTCAGCCTGGTCCACACAGCATGTTCCAGGCCGGCAAGGGCTAAACATGAGACCTGTGTGACACTCTGTCTCAAATAAACAAATCCTGGCCCCGTCTCATCACTAGCCAGTTAGAGGGTTCTATTGTCCTGACATTCCAACCTCCAGAAGCAAGGAGGAGCAAGGTGAAAACAGCCTCTGAACACTCCAGCATGACTTAGGAAGGGGTTTTCCTGTCCCCTGGTGTATATAAGCTCCACTGTCAGGACTCTGTCCCAGAGAACCTCCAGGTAGCACTGGACTGAGCTGGGACACTCTCCATTGCTATAGAGGAGAGAACATGGGCAGGCAGGAAACGCCCCAAAAGACCCAGTCTCAAAAGGTCCTTGTCATGGAAATGACCCTGTATGTACCAGGTGGCATGTCTGAAGGTTACCAAGTTTTACCCAGCTGGAATCTTATGTGTAGGAGTCAGAGAACCTTGGTCACAAAGAAATATGCCCTCTGAACACAGCACTGGAGATATCCACCCAGGTTTGAGTATGGAGCCCCTTAGTGTGACCAAGTGGACATGGAAGGATGGCTCCTCTAGGAATAAGACAGGATGAGTTCAAAAGGGGAGACTGAACAGGTGCCACCTGTTCTGGTGGACGTCCATCCCAAGACCCCTACCCAACCCCTCTCCAAACTCTCACATCTCAGAAAGCCCGCCAAATGATAATCCCTCTCCCAGAGATGCTCAAGACCACTCCCTCAGGGTATTGAAACCACCCCCCCTCCCCCGAAAACAGACGTGTGGTTTTCTGGTCTTCCTTTCCTGTCTCTTCTCTGGGGGGCTGGAAAATCATCCGGGAGCGTTTTATCCTTAAACCTGGGATTTTCCTAACTCAGTTTGCGTTGGTTTGATTATAGGCAGAGAGGCTTATCGGGTGCAGAAACTCCTGACCACCTTTAGCAGTAACGAAGGTTTGAAAGAGGACAAGGTAGGAGAGAGCTGGAAAGAAGGGAGACTCTTGGACAAGGGCCTGTCAACAGCACAACTGCTCCATTCCCGAGCCAAAACACAGGTCTTGTGTCGTACGTGCTTCAGGGAAATGCCCAAGCTCTGAAGGAGATGCAAGAAAGGAAAAGAAAGCCAGCGTGCTGGACATCACAACTGTAAACATCTGAATTCCAGGGAACATCACTAAGACAGTACAAGGGGGCTGGAGAGATGGCTCAGCAGTTAAGAGCACACCCTGCTCTTCATGCACGTGGGTACCAGATGTCAGATCCACTAAAGCTGGAATTACAAGTGGTTGTGAGCCACTCAATATGGCTGCTGGGGAATGGATTCAGGTCCTTTGAAAGAGCAGCAAGTGCTCTTAATCACTGAGCCATCTCTCCAGTCCCTTAAAAAAAATATTTTAAAGACAGTAAAAAACAGCTCACTGAATAGGAGGAAAGTTTTCTAAGTAATTTATTTGACAGAGAAACTTATCTAGAATGCATAACAAATTCGTAAAACTTCATAATGAAAAGACAGACAACCCAATGGGCGAAGGCTTACGTCTCTTAGGTAGATACACAGCAAACACAAGAAAGATGCTCCATTTTAGCCGTCAGGGATGGCAACTAAAGGCCAAATGAGACACACTTCTTCCTCACTAGGACAGCTAAGTTAGAGGGCAGACAGTGCTGGCAAGAATGTGTAACAACCCAGCCCTCACCTGCTGCCAGCGGGAGTAGAAAACGGTACAGCTCTATTAGAAAACAGTTTGGCGAGTCCTCAAAGGGTTTAATACAATTATCCTATGACCTGGAAAACAGACTCTGAGGTATATGACAGAGAATTAAAAAAAAAAAAACACGTCCACACAAAACTTGCACACAAATTTTATAACAGCTATACTCATAATTGCTTAAAAAAAAAAAGCTGTAACAAACTAGACGGGACACTCACTGCACACCATGAAATCTTACAATGAAAAGCATCAAGTCAGGTACACGTGAGGTACAATAGGAATTTGTGTTTACAAAAGCACTGAAAGAAAACATGTCCGTTGATGTTGAGTTAAATATTTCTAAAGGAGTCTAGATCACTGAAATTTCCCTATTTAAAAAGAACTAAAGTGAAAATAAAAAGCTCGTTGTAACAGTGATTTCAGAAAAAGCTTCTCACACATAAACTAGATGCCCCACACCACGGGCATACCCTTTCACACCTACTTGGATCCCAAAGTGCCTAAACATCTGCCACAAGGTAATGGTTTGCCAATGCTGTTCCTGCATCCAGCCTGGCCTGCACTAGTGTTTCTTCTGAGGCCCCACTTGTTGGATAAGCAGTGTATATGACCTATTTATAGCCAATTAGTGGGTGAGCGGCATGGTTTAAAACATCAGGCTTATGTAATGCTGGGTTCAGGCTGAAACTGGGATGCCAGGTCCTAGGTCAGTAACGTGTCCCTGACTGTGACAGTACACCCGGGAAGACATGTCTCTTTACAACACCACTTGGGACTTAGTGATTGGCAATCAGATTCCATCTATAGTCAAGACTGAGAAAGAAAATGCAGAGGTACACAAAGGAGAAGTCGGGGTGAAACCTGGCAGAGAGCAGAGCAAGAACAAGTGGACTGAAGCCAATGAGGAGAAGGGCAGATAGGGCCAGCACTCTCCGGATCCCAGGGTCAGGCTGCAGACACAGCATCCCCCAGGCCCCTTCTCAGAACTTCCTCCGTGATTTTCAAGACTACTGCTAATTCACAGATATGGAAACTGAGGCCCAGAGAGAGGGCAAAAACAGTTCTCCCTCTCTCTCACGTGTTCTAGAAACCTTGGGCAATTTCAGGGGAAACTTTCAAAGCATGACTCAGGGTCAATTCCATGCCAACCAGAAGCTCCGCCTGAGACTGAGGAGCAGAGCTCGGGCTCCTGGCCCATCCAGTATCAACTGCCTTCTCACTGCATTCTGGTACTTTGGCCTCTATGTCACTGACTAGAAACTGGCCAATCCTTAACCACTGCCAACAGCCTTACAGCTGCCTCTGCTGTGACCTCTGCTAACTGAGCTGCACTCCAGAGTATCCCACACCCTACGGTTCCCACAGAGCAGGCCAGGACTTTCCTGTCCTAACCATCGAGTCGGTGTTGGACAAACAGGGGAACTCCTGGGCCTCACACCAACTGCCAAAAGCCACGCTGTCCAGTTAGGCTGGCCAACGCCTAGCTTGTCCTACTGGGGTAGGACAGCCTGGGTGAAGGCTTTGCCCACTCTTCTCTACCAATCCTAGGGTGTGTGTGTGTGGCCTGACAAGGCTTTCCTCCTGGGAAATGTGACAAACTGACTCAACAAGAGGCATCTCTGACAGGCAGCCTAATCGTCTCTAAAAATGGTCACCCTGATTTAAAATGCCCATTCTACAAGAAAACATTTTACCAGCAAAGGAGTCGGGAAAACCTACATCCCAAAGGTGCCATGACTCTAAGTAGTGCCTAGGCTCACCAAGCTCTCCTGGATGACTCTTAACTTTGGAGCAGGACAGGGACCAAAAACAAAGACAGAGGCATAGAAGGACATGGAGTTACAGAAAAGACAAACAGAATACAGGACGCTGCATGAGTGTCAATAGTGGGCTACCAGAAGATGTTGGGACAAATGAGGCCCCCAGTCCAGTGTCCAGCAGACTCCAGCAGCTCAGATGTCCAGCTCTTCCTTGATGGACACACGCAGATGGCAGATGCGCAGAGGCTCTGGGGGACCATCACCCCGAGAAGACCCCAGGTAGAAGTAGGGCCTCACTTCCCCAAAGTGGGCATGGAAGGTGTACAGGTGGCAGTGGCGCTCAGAGTCATAGAAGGACAGCTCACCCTCCTCACACTCCAGCTCCACACGCAGCCGGCGTGGCATGGCTTGGACAAGAGGGGCTGTGGCTGTGTCTGAAGTCATGCAGTGGTCTCCATCCACACCCTGCGTGCGGCAGAGGTACCAGAAGCCAGAACGGGTGTCATGGTAGCAGCTGTGTGAGTGGCCTTCGCCGCCCACATCAGCCTGCGCCTGCACATGCGTCTGCACCCTCAGCACACCCACCCGCCAGCTCGGCAGGCCACCCACATCCACCTCCCAGGAGTGGGAGCCCTTCGAGAACACTTGAGAGCCCAGCAAGCAGGGCGCTGAGGAGAAGCGCTCTGGATTCTCCACCTGCACGCGGTAGCCATGGTTGATGACACTCGTGAGGTCATCAGCCACTTTGAGCCAGCCCGCAGCTGTATTGGGATCCAAGCTGAAGGGCACTGGAGAGAGAGAGAGAAAGGGAAAGTCAGCAGACTGGACACCCTTTTTCTGCCCCCAATACATGCATGGAACTGTCCTGCGCTGCTCGGGTGGCAGAAGTCAAACTTAACACTTATCTTTTGGGGTGGGGGTAAAGTCCCAAGCCCCAGTATCTCAGGATGTAATCATATTTGGGAATTGGTTAGAGATAGAGACACAGTGAAAGAAATGTTATATGACCAACCAAGGCAGAAGCACGTTTGTCAGTCACAAGCCAATGACACCCAAGCAATGCCAGCAAGTAGCAGAATCTAAGGGCCTTCCCACAGAACTGAGGGCCATGTTTTTGCCCATTTCTTATCAATAAGCTTTTAGCCTCCCAAGCTGTGGGAATAGACTGGTCATTTAAGCCAATTTGTGGTCCTCTGTCATAGCAGCCACAGAAGACTAACCCAGCACATGACTAGGAAGTACGAAGGTTCACATGCTCCCAGGACACCTAAGAGATTCAAGTCACATTCCCCTAGGCCACTGCCATTTCTAGGCGTGAAACCAGGGCACACTGGTCAGAGTGACCTTGGGGGAGGTGACCTAGAGTTGGGTCTTCCATCTTGAATGTTAGAGTTATGAATATAGAAAGGCGTGTTACCCTCTCTGAAGTGCAGCAGAGCAGGGAGGACCAGGGGCCTTGGGCATGCCTGGAAGGGGCTACAAGGGGAAAAGCTGAGAAGCTTGGCTGTCTCTGTAGCATGGGATGGTCTCCATTGGCCTGGAGCACCTCGCTGCATCCTTACCAGATTCAACAGACCCAAGCATCTTCTTCCAGACACGGTACTGCAGGGACTCCAGATACTTGCAGGCATCCATCAGCAAGCCAGGCTGGAGAGGAGCTGGCTCCACGGTGCAAAAGAGTCTGGAAAAGGAAGGCTGGGCATTGGCTGGGGCTGGGCAGGCATGCCTGACTGAGTCTACTACAAACAACAGGACTGCTTCCCTTGCCTCTTACCTAAGCTTTGTGGCCATCTGTCCCAAGACAAACCTGGATTGAGCAAGAAGCCCACCGGGCTGCCACAGCCCTTTAGGATTCAGCAGGAAGGCTCCATCCTGAACAACTGGGAGACATAGTGGGAGGGTCTCAACCTAGCTGCCATCCTCATAGGTAGAAATCACACTTGAGTCACCAGCTCATGAGAGGGCCAAGCTGGAAGGGCCTTAACAGTACTTTAATCCAAAAGAGTCACAGTGCTGACTAGCCTTTGCTGAGCGCCTGCAGAGACTGGGAACTCATTAGAGCTTAGAGCACTCACTCCCATCTTCAGATAGGACATCTCTCTCCCTTAGCCATCCTGGAGAGCCCAATGAGCATCCGCCCACAACAACGCAATGCCAAGGCTGTCGGAGGAAGGAAGCCAGCCAAAAACCAGGCCTGCTGATAACTGAGAAACACGAGTCATGTGCCTGGTTCTGTAAATCCCTGGAGACTAGTGAACCTCTATGTTCCAAAACAACTCTCTGCCTTCATGGCAACCAGCACTGGAATGCTTTAAAGAGCTCCCCTTGGCCGGCCTCTACCCCTCCCTCTGGATCCCACCCAGCTGGGCACGACAGCTGCCTGGCCACTGGAGAGAGTAACCCCGGCTTTCTGTCTGCCCACCCCCTCCCCTCCATCAGGCTTGATAACTTACCGGCGTTTTCGGCCCTTGTGTTTCTGGGGGGGAAAAGACAGAGACAGAGTAAGAAAGTGCAGGGAATTTCTGAAAAAGAGTGGCCAGGCACCCCACTCATGGGCGAGCAGACCTGGTGTCACTCAGATGTCACACACCCGATGTGGATCTCATCTCAGATTCAATGTTGCCCCTTCCAAGTCCCAGGCGCCATGGTGAGGACACAGCAGAGGGAAAACCAGGGCCACACTTAGAGCTGACCCTAAAATTCACCACGAGTTTTAGGAAATGTAGAACAGCAACCCTGAGAAACAACCAAGGTAGAGGAGGACTCCTACTCCCCAAGTTCAAACTTGCTACAGGAGCCATTGTGATGGAAGTGGTGAGTCTAACGGGGACAGGACCACAGTCTAGATAAGGGAAGCTTCGCGCTTAGAGCTTCTGCAGGGGACCCGGCTCAGCTGACAGACTGTCTTTTAGCCAATGGTGAGGGTACAGTGGAAAAGCGGCACAGTAACAGGAGGAGGCCATGCCTCTGCCATGTAGCAGATTAAAAAAACAATTAAAATAAGTCTAAGATTTAAATACAGAGCTAAGACTGAGAAAAGACTTAGACCGGAGCATAGAAGGACCGCTCACAGCCAAACAGTGAAAAGACAACCTGACAGGAACTGCACAGCGGGGCATGGTGGCACACACCTGAGTCCAACCACTCAGGAGGAAGAAGCAGATGGATCTCAAGTCTGAGGCCAGCCTGGTTTACAGGGTGAGTTTCAGAACAGTCAGGACTACATAGAGAAACTCTGCACCTCTCCCTACCCACCCCCACAAAAAAAAAAAAAAAAAAAAAAAAAAAAAGGAAAAGAGAAAAGAAAAAGAGAAAGAAAACTGTATAGAGAAATTAAATAGATATCTTATAGAAGAGCTACCAATGATCCAGAGGCACCTGACATGAATGAAAAGATACCCACTGTCATCAGCCACCTGGAGAATGCCCACCGGAAGCACAGTGAGACGGCACCCCACTCATAAGAAGGCTAGTGGCTAAGAGGTATAGAATCTTGACTCTCGTACTCGGCAGATAGGAGCAGAAAACACGGCTGCTTTGGAAAACTGCCTAGCAGCCCTTTCATGGGCAAAGCAGAATTATCAGATAACCCAGAAATCTGCTCTTGGGTACACAACCAGAAGTAAATACATGTCCACACAAAAACAGCACGTACATGTTTGGAGTCCCACTCTCCATAAAAGCAAAAGAAATAACTTAAATATGGATCAGTGGATGAATAACAAAATTATTTTATGAATTACATTATATTATGAATAGTGTAAAGCACAACATACAAGGGAAATTTATTCATCAGAAGGAAAAGGAAGGAAAAGGGTAACACAGCTTTTGGAAACCAAGTGATGTTTTCTTTCCCAGGAGCATTCTGGGTACAGGACAACCTGTTCAAGACTTCAATGTGAGGCCACTGTCTGAACATGGAAATACTCTTGTCCCTTCTCACACCACTGCAAGACTCTCCAGAGAGACCTCACTATGCCTGAAGCACAGAGACCACCTTGCCCCCGGAACTGATTTATTATAAAGTAGCTTTCAAGCCACAGAAACTTTTCTGCAAGGAAGGACAAAAATCAATAAAAGGATGAAAGAAAATGAAAAAAAAAAAATTGAAACAGGGTTTCTCTGTGTATCTTTAGAGCCTGTCCTGGAACCCCCTCTGTAGATCAGGTTGGTCTTGAATTCACAGAGATCTGCCTGCCTCTGCCTTCCGAGTGCTGGGATTTAAGGTATGCACCACCACCATCCAGCGAAAAGGAAGAACAGAATTCCTTTTCTGTGTCTGTGTGCAGGTTCAGGTCCTCACACACATGTGCCTCAGTTAAGAGCACCTGTCCTGCACAGAGCCTAGGCTTTGCAGCCACCAATTCCCAGGGAGGGAAGGAGGTTGGGGAAGAAGGAGAGAGAGAAAGGGGAGATGAGAGAGAAAATTAGTTACTAAGTTAAAAAATCGGGGCCAACTAAACGGCTCAGCAGGTTATGGTTGCTGTCTGGGACCCACAGTAAAAGGCTGACTACCATAAGCTGCTCTAACTTCCACACAGGCCCTTTGCAATGCATACCCACTGTGGTAGTTTGAATAAAAATGTGCCCCGTAGACTCATTGGTAGTGGCATTATTGGGGGGTGTGGCCTTACTGGGCTTTGAGGTTTCAATAGCTCAAGCCAGACCCAGGGGCTCACTTCCTCTCTTCCCACTGCTTGGTGATCCAGATGTAGAATTCTCAGCTACTTCTCCAGCACCACGTCTGCTGCCACGCTTCCTGCCACGATGACAATGGACTAGACTTCTAAACTGTAAGCCAGCCCCAATTAAATGTTCTCCTTTATAAGAATTGTCATGGTCATGGTGTCTCTTCACAGCTATAGAAACCCTAAGACACCTACCTACAACAAATAAAAATGTAATTATTTTTTTTTAAATTTTAAATTATTGCACAATTTAAAAAGACTATTTCATCTGGGATGGGGAAAGAGAAACGTTAGGAGGAAATGATGGCGGGGGTAGGAGGAGAATTCAAAGCTGAAAAGCCACTGCTCTGGCGCAAGCCACACCAATGAGGTCCTGGCAGCCCCACAGGAAGCCCCTGAGTGGACTGGGGGTCTTTAGCTGCTGGCCCCGCCCCTGCTCCCACCCTCAGATGCGATCCTGAGCATCTCACCATGAGGAAGGTCATGTCATCCTCCTTCATCTCCATCTGCAGGCGCTCAATCTCACGAGCCAGTGCCTCGGTCTGTTCTGCCAGCTGTTTCATCTTCTCCTCAGCCAGCAGGTGCTTCTTTCTGCTCTCTTCCTTCATGGCATCCAAAGTGGCCTGTTCCTCCACCCTCAGGAAATCTCGGAGCTTGTCAAACTCATCCCGGATGCGGCCTTCCAGCCAAGTTGTCTGCACCTGCACCAGAGCAGGAAGAAGCCCACAAGGTCAGGAGTCAGGTTTGGGTTGCCCCTAGCTGGTGACTACTTTCAGCAAAGCAACTCAAAAGGTTCTAGATGTGACATGAGGAACCCCTAAAGATGAAGATCAGGGCACCTCTATAGGTCCAGATGGTTTGGTATAGTTGTGGCAAGTATTTTATTATTGTTGTTGTATATATATATATATATATATATATATATATATATATATATATATATATATATATATATATATTTGTTTTTCAAGACAGGATTTCTCTGTGTAGCAGTCCTGGCTGAGCTGGAACAACTCACTCTGTAGGTAGACCAGGCTGGCCTTGAACTCATAGAGATCTGCCTGCCTCTGCCTCCCAAGTGCTGGGATTAAAGGTGTTCACCACCACCACATAGCTGCAAGTATTTATTTTAATGACACCCACATTCCAAGCCACAACCACAAAAGCAGTGAGGACAAACTATGCAGATCCTCAGAGGAAAAGCAAAGAAATACTTCTCTGTGCAAGAAGAAAATCACCACTTAGCACATGAAACTCCGAAGGCCCACAGAGAGAATATGATTGAGTGTGTAAACATAACTTTCTGGTTTTGAGGCTCACTGCATAGACCAGGAGGCTATCCTTGAACTTACCGACATCCACCTGACTGCCTCCTCAGTGCTGGGACTAAAAATTTCATCTGAGAAACTGCCTGGATGAGATGGCTTTGTGGGCACAGCTGTGGGGGACTCTGGGTTGTTAATAATGTAGGAGGACCGAGGTGATTATGAAAAGTACACTCGCTAAGCAGGTAGTCCTGAAGTCTGTAAGAAAGCTAGCCCTAAGCTGGTCTGTTAGCCAGCAAGCAAACAGCATCCTCCATGGTTCCTGCTGTACTTCTTGGATGTGGCACAAGTTCTTTAGTCAGAGGTAATGTTCTACAGGATAGGCTTGCCCAGATCCTTGCTCTGATGTCCTTTAACGATAGACTGGGACCTACAGACTGGAACAAACTCTTTCCTTCCATAAGCTGTTTGTGGTCATGGTGTTTGTCATGCAACAAAACCCCGAGCTAGAACATGCAGTAAATCAGTAACTATATGAAATTCATATATATAATGCCAGGGTGATTATCAGAAAAATAATTCAAACCACATGCTCTAGCTACATCAGGCTGTCCTCTAATGCAGGGACTCACACTGCGGCTCTGAGATGATAATGACGAAATGAAAATAACAGAAATCCAGTTCACTGAAGATATGGCACGCTAGGAAAATTATGTGCAGCATATACGATCAACACAATCCACCCTCATTTCCTAGAAACAATAAATAACTGGAAAGGGGCTTTAATCCCAGCACTTGGGAGGCAGAGGCAGGCTGATCTCTGTGAGTTCAAGGCCAGCCAGAACTACAAAGCATGACCCTGCCTCAAAAAGACCAATACCTAAACACCTGGAAAAGCCGCAACAAGTCCCACTTTTGGACTGGACTTCCAGTTCAGGTCACCCAGGGCTCTGACATCCTGTGATGGCTGTGCTTGGTTCAGGATGCTCAGGGCCCTAACATCCCGTGATGGCTGTGCTTAGTTGTCAACTTGACTGCAGCTGGAATTATCTGGAATCCAGAAATGGGGGGCACGTTCCGTTTCTCTAGAGAACCCTGACTAATACACGTGATGACAAGTTGATTTCCAAAGACTCAAGTCAGCTTGTTGGTTTGTGAGCCATCATGAAAGGCTTCTCTCCATTGCTGCTTCCATGCATCGTTCTGAATGCTTAAAGAGAAACTACACGAGACTGACTGTTCCTATTTGGTAGGGCGAAGGGACTTCCTGGACACTCAGGGTTGGGCTGGTTCTACTACACAGCCTGCTCCCGCAGTCCCTGTCCTGCCAGCTCGCAACCTGTTTCTAATGGTCTGTCTAGCTCTAGCCTGTCACCTATGTAGTCTTCCTGACTCTCTGGACCCTCCAGTACCTGTGCAACCCAAGGCCAAGGCCTCACTGTGCCTTGCTGTGCATTTACGCCAGCCAAAAGCTTATGCTGAGAACATTCTGATACTAGAAATAATGAACGTGCTTGTAGCATTCCTTACATTCTGACGGGAGCAGATAAAAAGCAAAATAGAAAGGTAAATTGCAGGTTAAGCGTCCAGGGAGACATGCAGTAGAGTAACGAGGTACGGCGATCTTGGGAACTGTGTTCAAGGAGCACCTCCCAGAAGGAATATGCAAAGTGAGACTTTATAGTGTGCAGGCCTGGTCAAACTGGGACCAGTAAAGGAACAGACGGCCACCAGGTGGGCAAATATAGGGCAAGAAAGTCTTGAAGCTACTAGAATCAGGGCAAGGGGCCACCAGTGGGCAGTGTGAGCACAAGCAATGCCACGGCTGACATGGTTTACCAAATGCTCGCTCAGGTGCCTGGACACTGACTGCAGGGGAGTTGAGGCAGGTGGGAAGGCCAGGTGAGTTACAGCTGTGGGGTGGGGAGTTTGACAGCCACAGATCATTCTGGAAGGAGAACTGGAAGGTATCGTATGCTCTCTAAGGAGCCCTAGGTCACCACTGGTTTGACCATGAGCTGGGGATGTGTGACACCACAGGTCACGATGCAGATGATGAAGGTGTCTTCTGAATGCATTCCTGTGGCTGCTGGCCTGACCATGCCCTTCTTCAGTGTCAGAGGGGCCCCACTGGCACCCAAGGGCATGGCCAAAGCCAGGGACTCATCTTCCTGCCCCTCTCACTTCTCCCAAACTTCCCACCTGCCCCAGCACTTACCTCATTGTGTTTGGCGATGGCCTCATAGGTACGCCTCAGGGACCAAAAGGCCTTGGCTTTCTCTCGAAGCACGTGCTCCATGTTCTTACACTTGGCCTAATGTGGGGAACACAGAGAGACAAGGTAGCACTACAAGTCAGGCCGGGGAACTAACACAGCTGGAAATCACACTGTGGAGTCCAACCATAAGCCAAGGAAACCAGTCTGCTCCAAATGCTGGAAGCAAGCTGGAAGCAAGCTGGAAGCTGGGTACAGCCCTAACTCTGAAATGCATGTTTCCTTGATCCTCTAACCCAGCAATGGAGATGACACCTGATACAGGTGGGAAGCAAGGTTCAGGGGTTCCGGAGCTTAACCTCGGCCCAGTTGGTCACAGTACAGTAAACATGAGCTTATGGCTGCTCCTAGAATCCCAGAGCTATTGGGATACCGTCAAGATGGCTTGGCGACTGGCTCATTCTGGAATTCCCCAGACTGGACTTGTCGACAGCCATTCTGAACAGGGCAGACAATATAAATGGTTCCAGTCACTTCTCAAGAGGCAAAACATTCCAATGAGATCTCACCTAAATATGCCTCCATACCCACCTTCTCCTTTAATGGTGCTGGGACCGCAGGAAATACCTTCAGCAGCAAACTTAAGCACTTTTCTCTTAGTTTCATTTTCTGAGACAAGGTCTTACGCCAGAGCACACGTGGGCTCACTATGTAGCCAAGCGATGAAATCATACAAGTGATCACACCCAAATAGTTCTTTGTACTTAAAAAGTGTTTAGGGCTGGAGAGATGGCTAAGCGCATTGGCTGCTCTTCCAGAGACCCAGAGTTCAATTCCCAGCAACCACATGGTGACTCACAACCACCTATAATGAGATCTGGTGCCTTCTTCTGGCGTGTAGGTGTACATGCAGGCAAAATACTATATATAATAAATCTTTTAAAAATTTAAATAAAAACCTTAGTATTTTTCTTTTGGTGGTTCAGACGTATTACGTGGCATGTGAGTGACCGACCACATGCTCTTGAAGGCTGGAGGGGATGCAAGGTAGGTGTCCCACTCAACCACTCCCCACTATAATCTATCATTTCTCTTCAGCTCATGTTTGGGTGGCCGTGTTTGTGAGACTTTATGGGTGTCGTTCCTGACAAACCCTGTAGGGCCCAGGTCTACCTCTGTTTCTGGGGTGCATTTTGAGGACAGTTTCTGGTCAGCTAACTAAGCATCCTGTTTGTTCCTGTGGTCCCTCTGCCCAGCCTGGTGATTAGCAGTAGGGCATTGTTGACTCCAACATTGGTATGGTAATTTCCCACCTGCCTGGGCGGAAATCCTTGTGCAGCAGTGAGGTATGGTAATTTCCCACCTGCCTGAGTGGAAATCCTTGTGCAGCAGCGAGGTATATAAGGATTTCCCCAAAATTAAATAAACGGCATTCGGCTGACCTCCTTTCGAATGACCCAGGTCTCTTTTTTTTTCACTCTCCAGGCCCTTGCCCGACTCTCGTACAGTACAGTGGTGCGCGAACTGTACCGAGGGGGTAACACAGAATCGGGTATTACAAAACCCAGGAGACAGTCTCACAGCAAACTCCCTGACCATCTATCTGGCTCTTCCTCAATGTCCCAAGCCTTGGCCCCCCATAATCTTGAGATATCTGTGAGCCACCAATGTAGGTACTGGGAATGAGAATCCAGATACTATGCAAGGGCAGCCAGTGAACTGGAGTTAGAGACTGCATCTGCCCAGCAGCAGTAATAAAAAAAAAAAAAAAAAAACCAACGCACACGCCCTTTATTATATCTGAATGGATCTGCTTGGCAGCAGTAACAAAAACACCAACACACATGGCCTTCATTACTTCTACAGAGCTGTGGGCCACAAACTTAACAGAACAACCAGAGGGAAGAATTCTCCCTTTTGCTCAGTTTCTGAAGTGTCGGTTCAGTCAATCACGGGGGTGGAGGGGTGGGGGAGGAGAGGAGCAGAGGTGGCTAAGAAGCAGAGAAAGGGATACAAGATATAGCCCCAAGGACACCCCCAGACAAACTGCCTTCCTCCACGTAGGCCCCACCTCCTAACTTACCACCTACCAATGAGGCCACTCACTGACCGGGTCAGGGTCTCACTCTCGGAGCACCTTCAGACCCTCAAGGAATTGGGCTTTACTGTCACTGTCAAGATTAACCATCACACAGCGTCAGGGTTTCTGTGGACATCAAACTTTGTCGATACCTAAGGGATCTAGCACAGAGTAAGTCAGTTCTCAAAGATTAGTGCCGCTGGATATCAGCACTAATGCTACTCTGGGGATGCCAGAGGGTACCCCAGGAGGGCTGTGCTTACTCTAGCAGCCCCCACTCTTACCTTGGGGTGGGTCTTCCTATGCTGCTTGCTCCCTCAACCCACACCCATATCCAACCACACAGAACCATACTCATCTACCAACTGCCTCGCCCGCTCCTCTGAAATGTCAACTTCCAGAAGCAGTGTTCTAGTTTGCTTTTTGTTGCCATGACGACCAAAAAAAAAAGTTTATTCTGGTTTATACTTCCGTGTTACACTTCATCACCAGAAGATGTCAGGGCAGGAAATCAAGCATGAACTAATAGAGAAATTGTGGAAATCAGGGAGGTATGCTGCTCTCTCAGTCACTCTCGGGCTCGTGTTGTTCAGTTAGTTTTCTTATACCACCCAGGATCACAGTGTACCACACCAATCACCACCTAGACAGTCTTTCAGTTGGCTGATCCCTTGGGGGCAATCCCTCAATTGAAATTCCCTCAGATGGCCCTAGGCTGTGTCAAGCTGCAATGAACTAGGGCAGAGAGGCTGCCTAAACTGCCCTCAGTATGTTTATTTTACAAACGAATAAATGAATGGGCCATAGAGCATCTGAGCATGCAGCGGGCCCTCTCCTGAATCTTTCAGACTAGCCCACTCCCAGCTCTTAGACTCGTGCTGAGCACCCACTGGAGGGCACCACACCACCATTCTGAAGGGTAACACTTGGGTCTTCTGGCTTCACCTGGAGTCAATGCTTTCTCTCTTCTAGAACCTTCCACATGCTGTAGCATCTGCTTACAAATAGCTCCCATGGCCTCCTTCACCTGGTTATAGCCTCTACATCCTTCAGATATTTGTGATTACCTCCCTGAGAGTAGGAATTATGAACTTTGATCTCCTCAGTGTCTCTGAGACCTCCCAGAACAAGAACAAAAGCTGTCTCCAAGCCTATGTGTTGGGAGCAGTGAACCCCCAGATTCTGAATTTCTTGTAAACAGCTTGTTTTCCCCTGATCTGAGTGCCTACAGCTTCTCTGAGCACCAGACCCTCAGGAGTTCCTGATGGCAGGAGAATGGTTTCTGGTGCTTTTGGCTGGGGCGTGGCTATCCCTATATAAGCTGCCCCTGGACACAATAAAGGGGGCATTCTTGGGGTATTTTGGTATCAAGGATGACCTGGGTCTCTGTCTCTCTCTCTGTCTGTGTGTTTCAATCTCCAGCCCCTTGCCCGGTTCACGAACTGTATGGTGGTGCATAGAGCAGAGACAGGCGTAGTGTGCAATACCTATGTTCCCTGCCCCCTAGTTCACTGGTCTTCAGTTGAGGCTTGGTCCCCCACCCCCATTCTGGAGACACCACCCATGCTAATCTGTACATCTGCCAGCCTTGGGGAATTCAAATCAGGACCCAAACCTACGGACTGCCCACTTAGGCTATGCCAAATAGGGATCTAGCATTTCTGCAGGTGGAAGTGGGAACAAGAATGGACGACCGCAGAGCAAATGCGACGACTGGAGCAACATGCGTGATGGCATTTCACCTGCCCCCTCCACTCTGTACGGAACTGCAACCATGCTGATTCTCACAGAGTGTGGGAAGGATGTCGGAAAATCAGACATGGGCTCTTGCGGTGCCTCTGCTTCTCTACGCTGGGCTTCCTAGCAGTTAGCCTCAGCCCTCCCAACTGTGGGTCTGACCCATGTTATTAGTAGCTGATGAAACAAATTTAGCTGTTTGAGTCCATCAGTAGCTTTAAAAAATATAAAAGTTACAAGACACTGCCAGAGTAAAATGCACATTTCAGACCCCCCCCCCTTCTTTTTTCGAGACAGGGTTTCTCTGTAGTTTTGGAGCCTGTACTAGCTCTTGTAGAACAGGCTGGTCTCGAACTCACAGAGATCCACCTGCCTCTGCCTCCCAAATGCTGGGATTAAAGGCCCTTTTTAAAAGTCAGTTGATAAGCCAGTATGAGTGCTTTGGAAAGCAATGGAGCATTTCTAAGAGATTAGGCCAAAGGTTTTTGAAAATGTTTGACTTTGTTTACTTTAAAAAAAAAAAAAAACTTTTTTTCTGTTTTGGAACAAAGATTTCTCTCTGGGCCTTGAGTCACAGGCCTGTAATCTCAGCCACTTAGAAGGCTGAGGCTAGCAGAGAGCAAGTTCAAGGCCAGCCTGGCTAATTTAAGAGCTTGGCTCAAAATCAGAACCAGGCTGAGGATGCAGCTGTGTGGTAGAGTACTTGCCCGGAATGTATGAAGCCTGGGCTTGAACACTGAAGCACTGACACCCACCCTTCCCCACATTAGTTTTGCTGTGTCAGCTGCTCTTGGTTTAATTATAGCCACTGGGACTCCTGAAATGCAGCAGGCCAGCGCCACAGGCCTGTCCTAAGGCTCTGAAACCCGGGGGCGGGGTGGGGAAAAGGGGGCACGCTAGTCTCGGGAAATCTCAAGGCCTCAGAATCCGAGCTAGGGCCTGACCTCCTTCTAAACTGAACGTGACAAGCCCGAAAGTCTGAGGGCGGTGCCACTGCGGCACTGTTCAGAGGGGCCTGGACGGCGGACACGAAGGTGGTTGGGCCTGGGGGAGGGAGAGGGGCAGTCCCGGGGTCCCCAAGAGTGGGTGGCGCGTTGCTCACCCGAAAGTCCTGTGCAGTGTCCTTGATGGGCTGCACGCGATGCTCCTGGTGCCGGACGTCAGCCTGGCAAGCGCAGCACAGCAGCTCCTTGTCCTCCAGACAGAAGAGAGTAAGAGGAGCGCGGTGCGCGCGGCAGAGGCGCGGGGATCGGCGACCTGGCCAGCGCGCTCCCTCGGCCTCCTCCCGCAGTAGGGTCTCCACCAGGTTGTTGAGCGTGTGGTTGGTGCGCAGCTCCCCGGGAGCCGCTCGTTCCTTGCATACCGGGCACGAGGGAGTCGTCTGCACCTCCCAGCAGCCGCTCACACACCGGCGGCAAAAGTTATGGCCGCAGCGCAGCGTCACCGCATCGCGGAACGGGTCGTAGCATACAGCACACAGAAGCTCCTCTTTAAAGGAGAGCGAAGGTCCCGGGGACACAGAGGGGCCCGGCTCCATCGCAAGAGCAGCAGCCGCCGTGGTCACCACCAACGCCGCCTTCTGGACCAGCCTGTGGGCGTGGTCCCAGCTCGACAAGCGGAGAGCGATCGCGACTCCAACCTATGGCGAATGCGCGTTAAGGGAGCTGGCCCGCCCACTTCCGGTCTGTGCGGGGTCTCCCGGAAGAGGTGTGGCTCCTGGTCCCTTGTCCTCGCTCCCACCCGGGCCATCCACGTAGGTACACGGCTAAGGATCTTGGTTCCCAACCGCAGTGCGAGACCTACGTTGTGAAATGGAAACAAAGTAAAGCCGAGGGCCGCCATCCTTACTTAATTCCCAAAGTCTCAGACTCCCAAGATAGGTGGAAGTGAACGTTCGTGTTTTACCTCCTTAGGTCCTCGAACCCGGGTCCAAAGCAATGACTGGGTCTTGTAGCACTGAGAATGGTTTCTCAAAACCATCACATAGGTCGTTCACTGACTTTGGTCCGACTTAACGCAGTCTCGGGGTAGCCCTAAGACCTGACAAGTTGCGATTTTTGGCTTGTGGTTGGATAAATGAGTTCGGTTTGTAAAATTGTGGTCTCCGTGAAAAGGGCGCGTGAGAGGAATAAATACAGGAGCATGCTCCTGGCTTCCAACCTCCATTAAAGGTAGGATGAGAAAATCGTGGTGAACACGCTTGCAGTCTCAGTACTTGAGAAGCCTGAAGCAGGAGGATCAGGAGCCCGAGGCCAGTCTGGGTTACACAGGGGCTTTTTTTTAAAATCCACGCTGGATTCTTGCCAAGAATGACTGCTGAATGTTCCCTAACTGCCGGTTCCTGCGTCGCTGTGATTATTTGGTAGCCTTCCGCTATGGAATATCTTTCGCGGGGTGGGCCGCCATGAAAGGTGACTGCTGTGTGTAAACTGAGTCTCCGCACGTCTTGAGAACAGAGACCCACTGACTTTTTCTGACAGTCTTTTAAAGTGCGTTTCTAAACATTTTGAATAGCTGTGAGACATAGAAACGACGTAATTCCAGATGAAGGTCTCAAGGTTTCTCTCCTGTGGCGCATGCGTGTCACACAGGAAACGGGCCCGGTGAGGAACACTGATAGTGTTGTCTCTGCTAGTGATTATGGTTCTAGGGTCAGTGGCATGCAGGTAGGGTGAAATGTCAGATCGTTTACAGCCCCAACTCATATCTTTCCACATTCTGCAATAGTCCTAACCTCTTGGGATCGACACCATCAATTCGTACTGTCTTCTGAGGGTGTATGGTGTGAACCCATAATGTTCTGTAGTCAGTCACCCAGGAGGTAATTTCAGTTTGTTCCTGTCCTGTCCTGTTTCAGGGCTGGGCTGGAACCCGGGGACTTAGGCAAATGCACTTCACCAGGGCCTACATTCTCCAGTGCATGATTTACAAAAACAAGATCTCACTTTCTATGGAATTTGTAATCCTCCCACCTTAACCTCTTGAATGCTAAGACTATTTTGTTTCCCAGGGATGGACTGACATCCTTCCTTCCTTCCTTTCATCCCTAAAGACAGATTTTTATTTTCTTACGGCCTATGATGGATTTATAGATAAATGTAATGGAAATATTTTTTTCATCTTAATAATAACTTCAAACATTTTAAAAAAAACCTTTTATTTTATTTTACGGTATTGGTGTTTTGCTTTCTGTATATCTGTGCAGCACCTGTGTACCTTGAGCCCAGAAGAGGGCATCAGATCCCCTGGAACTAGCGTTACAGATGGTTGTGAGCTGTCCTGCAGGTGCTGGGAATCAAACTCAGGCCATCTGGAAGAAAAGCCAGTGTTCTTAACCAGTAAGCAATCTCCTCAGCCCCCAAAACATTAGCTGGGAACCAAAGGTAGTGGCCTCTCATTAGCCTAGGTGAGACTTTAACCCACAACCCCTGGTTTAGGAAACCAGTGCCTGAACCATTAGGCCCCTGGGGCAGAACCTCATTATCTTCCATCATGTTCTCTCACCTATGAGTGCCAGCTGTGTGGACTGTTTGTACTGCTCTGTGAATTTGTTCTCACCTAATTTTCTTAGTTTTGTGGTCTGTTCCCCACTCTGATTCTGAGGAGATCCACAAAACAGAGAATAGAGAGTTAAAACCTGGAACTCAGGATGTAGGCCTGAATTTGCTGTAGACAGGCTGGCCTGAACTAACAAATACCCACCAGTCTCTACCTCCCAAGAGCTGGGATTAAAAGCATGCCCCTCTACATCAAGCTAACACAGGTGACTCACTACAACACAGCACATTAGTGAGCATGAAGCCCATGAGGTGTGCAGTCCTTTGGAAACTACAAAGTGCCTGGTCTGAGCTGTGCAGTGAGCTGGGGTGCAGACTGGAGCACACTTTCCTGCTTCCCTGCCTTCCTTTTTCTCCACTATATTAAGAAAGACTGAAGTACTGCCAGGCAGTGGTGACACATGCCTTTAATCCCAGCACCCAGGAGGCAGAGGCAGAGGCAGGCAGAGGTCTGTGAGTTAGAGGCCAGCCTGGCCCACAGAGTGAGTTCCAGGATAGGTTCCAAAGCTACACAGAGAGATTCTGTCTCAAACAAAAACAAAAAGAACAAAAAAAAAAAAGAAAAAAGAAATATGGAACTGATTGTTTCAAGTTCCTACCAGGCCAAATACTCTGGAATTGTTTTATTTTTTGCATAATTTCAGGAAGAGACTCATTCGTATTTATCGAGAGATCAAGAAAAATAAGTCTTGCTAACTATTAGCCAATCTGGCACCAATTCTGACCATTGCTTTTGTTAGATAGGGTGCTATCCAGAGGCACTGAATGGCAAGTCCTCCATTCTAGCTAAGCTACAGACGTAGTTCCCTGTTTCTGTCTTCTCCCAGCACACACACAAAGCCAGGCTCTGCAGATTTCCAAACTCCTTTGCATCATGTAAAGCATATATATTTTTAAAAATGCTGTACTAGATCAACAATTACTAGGAGCTGAGACAAGAGCCAGTATTTGGGTCTGTTTCCTGTTCCTATTGCTAGAACCACAGACAAGATGGTTTCCAGAGAACAGAGGTTCTGGAGTCCGGGAAGTCCAAGAGTGGGGTGCCAGCCTTCCTGCTGTGTCACTATTAGAGAACATTGCACAGCCAGACAGGCAGCTGTGCCAGCTCAGATCTCTCTTCCCTTTATAAAGCCACTGGTGCTGATAAGGGAGCTTGTGCTGGTTAATTGTGGTCAACTTGACACAAGCTGGAGTCATTTGGAAAGAGGGAACCTGAATAGAGAAAGTATCTCCCTGTGATTGTCCTGTGGGCAAGTCTGTGGGGGCATTTTCTTAATTAATAATTGATGTGGGAGGGTCTAGTTCACTGTGGGCTGTGCCACCTAGGATAGACAGGTGGTCAAGGATTGTATAAGAAAACATTTTGAGCAAGCCATGAGGAGCAAACTGGTAAGCAGTGCTCCCCCATGGTGTCTGCTTCAGTTCCTGCCTGGAGTTTTCCTGCCTTGGCTTCCCTCAACAGAGAGTGACCCAGGATATGTAAGCCAAATGAATACTTTCCTCACCAAGCTGCTTTTGGTCATTTTGTTTATTACAGGAATAGAAAATAAACAAGGACGGGTTCCACCCTCATGACCTCATCCTAAGAACCTCCTAAAAAGCCTCTTTTCAAATAGCAACATGAATGTAGGGATTGACTTCCCAAGGCATGAACTTCTGCTGAAACCCTAGCAAGAAGGAATGCAGCGAACAAGAAATAAAGGCAAGGACTGCTCTACTGCATAAAAACAGCAGGACTTAACTATGCACTGTTTACAAGAAATCCCCTTTACAAACAGCCCTTTAAGTAGCACAAGTAAGAGAGAAAAGGCTAGTGCTAATTGCTGCTGTGGTTCTGTCCCTATCAGGACAGAGAGTATTACCGCAGAAGAAGGTGAGTTCAGCAGGAGAGTCGCTGATAGCATCTTCAGAGACAGGCAGCCAGGGCTGCAGATCCAGAAGAGCTTGCTCATTAGTTGCCAGGCAACCTGTATGGCATGCACAGTGACCTGAAGCTCTCAGTGAAGACTCCATGGCTTAGACCTCTAAAGTCTAGAGTCTGGAAAAGAAGATGAAGGGTACTTAGTTGTTCTGGGTAATGCAGGGATGTTGCCCCTAGCAAATAATGTGCGCTGCAAGTGACCAGGGATGTGTCAAGGGTAGCAAGCCATCTGCCTCTGGGTCGGGACCCCAGACATCTTTGATTCAGCCTGTTATGTGTACCACTTATGATCTTTTAAACTATAGACACATGTAAGGCCCCGAGATTAGCTATTAACTAGGCCTCATACTATCTTTCTGGTCTCCCCTGGGACTTCAGAGAGTGGTTGTACCAGTGCCATTCTTCTTGCCCAGAGAGAAATCAATAATGAGAAAGGGCCCAAGAACATGCCAAGAAACCCTTTCTTAAAACCCTCCAGCAGACTTCTTCAAAGTTTATCGGTCCATGGGGCATGGTAGTATCACACCTTTAATCTTAGCAGGAGGCAGAGATAGGCAGATCTCTGTGAGTTCGAGGCTAGCCAGGTCTGTATAACGGGACCTGGTTTCAAAAACAAACAAAAAAACACTTACTGGTCTATCATGGAACTGAGCCAATCAGAACTGCCTCGAGCCACACGGTAGGGAATTGTCATCCAGATACATTTCAGCCTGTTTTTTTCTACCAAAGAGGGGCAGTTCACCACTGGGCAGTTAAGTATAGATTCGGGACAACTGTCACCACTTACAAACTTAGAGATTTCACATGAAAATTTAGATTCCTATCTCTGTCTTTTGCATTAAAAATTGTGATGGTAGTATAATGTACACAGTGGAAAGTGCATTGATGGTTCTTGAGGGTACACCTGGACAGTGTTTAGCATTTTTCGTTGCTATGCAAGCACTGTGCAGAGCCCATTACCCACAGAGCTTTTCATCCACACATTAACCAAGTCCCTGCATTCTGCTCCCTGAAAACCACCTCTGTACTTTTGTCTCTGTGTACTCGGCCACTCCAGATACCTTTTGCCAGTGGATGGATGCACACTGGGTTTGTCTTTTTTGTGGCTAGCCCTTTTATAGCTAGCATGAAACATCACACACACACACACACACACACACACACAGATGGTGTTGACAAAGTGGGGCACCAGGAAGAGGAGCCCCAAGGACACCAAGTTTATCCCTGCATATAACATTCCTTGCATGTATGAACTGCATTCTGTTTATTCTCAATCTCTCTCTCTCTCTCTCTCCTCACTCTCTCTCTCTCTCTCTCTCTCTCTCTCTCTCTCTCTCTCTCTCTCTCTCTCTCTCTCTCCCTCTCTCTCTCTCTCTCTTTCATTTTTGAGACAGGGTTTCTGTAGCTTTGAAGCCTATCCTGGAACTCACTCTGTAGACCAGGATGGCCTTGCATCCATCCACCTGTCTCTGCCTCCTGAGTGCTGGGATTAGGAATGTGCACCACCACCTGCTCAGCCTGTTTATCCTCTTGTCCATCACTGGAAGCTATGCTGCCCCTACTTCCTGGCTGCTCCTATTAATGAATGCTACCGTAACTATGAATGTAGAGACCCCTTCGAGATACTTCTGCATTCCTTTGAGGATATGCTATATACATTGCCCCTTATATTTCTGAGTGGTCACCATGCTGGCATGGTGTCTCTTCCCAGCAATAAAAACCCAGACTAAGACAAGGACCTACAATAACCTTGACCTTGATGAGGAGCTGCGTGGGCAGACAAGCATGCACAGTGCAAAGTGCACATGTGTGTTCAGAACCAAGGTTGCAATGAAGCCATGTGATGGAACACACACGAGTCTACTAGAAACATGCCTGATTCTTCACATGTTTAAGCTGCGGTTTGGGTCACATTATTACTGCCACATTTTTCATGACCCCCGTATTTTATTAAACAACATTATGTGGAGTCATGACACACAGTTTAAGAAGCTGAGAACTACACATCCCAATGGCTTCAAATCCCACGCCGGAGTTTATCGCCCGTTCAGCGCTGCCGTAAGCTCCAGTCCCAATGTGTTAGGTCAGGGGTGGAAATGATGAAACTGAGAAAAAGATGAATAAGGAAAGTGTCAGGAAGACTAAAGGCTCTTGACCGTGCCCTTGTGGAGTCTGCTATCTAAAGGGGACACAGGGATGCCAGAAACGTATGCATGAGGGTAAGGGCTAAAGGGAGAACAGAGAGGGCTGTTTAGTGAGAACCACCGCCACCTGCTTCCAGCTGGGGGTGACGGCACCAACTGCTCTGTTCTGAAGACCAGAGAGACGTCCAGAGGACATCTGTGGGCAAGAAACTGCATCTGTGCCATCCTTGAAAGACAATGATCAGAATAACAAAGGACAGAGACTGTTCTGAAAAGAGGAAGAGCATCCGAAATCACAAGAGCTCAAAAGCACAGAGGAGCAAAAAGCTGCAGAGAAAACCATCCCAGGTCCCTAGCATAGGTACCACCTAAGCTAGACGGCACTGGGGAACAGGGTTGGCAATCCCAGTCACAGGACCCACCCTGCAGTTCTCACAGCTTTCAGTCCACTGGGGGATTTGTCTTGAGTGTGACACTCACGACAGGCTAGCATTACACCGGAAATCCCTTCGGTCACACTCCCTACCTCTGAGAGCAAAGCCGGGGCCATCTTGAAGGGGAGTCTTTTGTTGAAGACTGCATGTGTGAAAATGAGGAACAGTCACGAGTCGTCGACCCTGGGGATACCTGTGTCTGAGTGATCAGTGGCTGTGTGAAACAGCTGTGGGTGGGGGAGAGCCCGACATGGGCTGAGAAGTCCCGGTGGCAGGTAACTGCCAGCTGGGACGGGCACGGCGACTGGTGGCTCTGTAGTGAGAAGCCACAGTACCTGAAGACGGTGATAGAGACAGACAGATGTAACTCGTGGTCAGTAGGTAGCTCAGCCTCTAAGTCGCCTCTCTTCTGGGTTTGCTGTAGAACTCAGGATGCCAAAGCACTGGTCCACAGGCAAACCTGATTGCTGCATCCTCCTCCCTCCTGTGAGATGTTTAGCGTGGATCCTGCTCAACAGGTGCTAAGCCTGGGCCTCCAGTGCAGGTCTGGCTGCTGTGTGCTTCTTCCACTCCCCATCAAACTCCAGGACCCTTCCTGGATTGTCTGTTAGCCGCCTCAGTGGGATACAAACTGGGGACTCCGGAGCAAGATGGAGTTTGCAGAATCCACAAAACTCAGCTTGTCCAGGAACACTTTCTGATACGTGTCTATACAAACATATAACTGGTGTAGCATGTTTTTCTGTTCATGTGCTGCTTTCATTGGTTAAATGAATAAAGAAACTGCTTTGGGCCTGATAGGGCAGAACTTAGGTAGATGGAGAAGACAGAACTGAATGCTGGGAAGAAGGGCAGAGTGGGAGACACCATGGATCTTCTGCCTGAGATGGACGCTGGTTAGAAACTTGCCGGTAAGCCACAGTCATGTGGTGATACACAGATTAATAGAAATGGGCTAAATTAAGATGTAAGAATTAGCCAATAAGAGGCTAGAAATAATGGGCCAAGCAGTAATTTAATTAATACAATTTCTGTGTGGTTATTTTAGGTGTAAGCTAGCCGGGCGGCCGGGACAAACAAAAGACCTCTCCTTGCAACATATAACTCTCACCTCAAATGGAAGAAAAGTTAGTTTCTTTTGGAGCCAAATATAAGTGGCCACAGCCCAGGAACACAGATACAAATTGGTTCGAATTTATCATAGAAACAGTTTTATGAAGTTTTCATAGCCACAGAACAATAAAAAGTCATAACACTTTTCAAATTTGTTGGTGACAGCATCAGGTATATGGGTTAAAACACAGCTTGGAATTCCCAACTATCAGCCTCATGCACTACCTGACTGCTTGGCCTTTTGCTTGGTGGGCGCTAGCAGGCAGTTAAGTGAAAATATTTAACCCCTCCACAGTGGCTAAAGCGCTACCAGTCAACTAACTGTGCAGGAAGGAGGCTCAGTGTAAGGTGTCTTTCTCTCTAGGAACTTCATGTATGCCTAGAAGGGAAGCTCCTAACCTGAAGCGACAGGCAGATCCTTGGCAAGGGGCTTTGGTGTGAGCTAGGCTCAGCACCACCCTGGACAGCAGAAAAGACATGAGACCCCAATTGAGCTAACTATCCCTTCCACCCCACAGACACCAGTTTCAAAGGACTCAAAAGGAAGACATTCTAATGCTCTGTTACTGTTTTAAAAAATTCTTTCTTTTCCTCATTTTTTCTCTTTACTGAGTAGACATTTAGAATCTTTTATTTTTAACATTTGATGTTAGTTTACCTCCTTGTGTTGACCTATTTTTGTTTGCATAATTTTATTATTGTGAATTCACTTATTGTTATGGTTTGTGGCGGCCTGGGTGATGTTGGCAGGTCCCACTGCAGGTGGGAGAGACCGCAGTGGGTGGGAGACAGACAGGTCATGCAGAGAGGGCTTGGTTGGGTGTAGTTTTATTTAGTGGGTATGAGAGGGTATGGCAGGTTAAGGGGTAGAAATAAAGACAGAGGGAGGGGGGGGGGAAGGGAGAGATTGGAAGTAGGCAGAGCTTGTCTCTTACAGGGACAGGGTACCCAGGTGACAGAACAGGCCAACATAATTATAATTATAACACTTATTTCTTGTGCTTTTCACTCCCTCTTGTTAACTTGATTCTTCTTACTCCCTGCTCTTGGCCTCTTACTTTCCTATTTCTTTCTTATTTTTACGGTTACCTTCATTTTTATTTTATCTGTCTGTCTGTCTGTCTGTCTGTCTGTCTGTCTGTCTGTCTATCATCTATTTTGTTTTTCAAGATAGGGTTTCTCTCGGTAGCCTTAGTTGTCCTGCAACTTGCTCTAGTCCAGGTTGGCCTCAAATTCAGAGATCTGCGTGCCTCTGCCTCCTTAGTGCTGGGATTAAAGGCGTGTGCCACCATCATCTGACTTAGATTATTTTGCCACTTTATTTTCTAATGTTATTGGTGATGCAGCAGTTGGTACCAATCAATTTCAATCATATTTCTCTACCTGGGTGGGGCTGACGTTATTGCTTTTACAGTATTGTTTTCTCCCCTATAAGTGTCTAAGTGGTCTGGCAGATTGAGTCCTCAGTGGAAGATTGCTTACTAAAAAGACCTTCAAAAGAAAACAAGCCAGGAGGTGGTGGTGAATGCCTCTAATCCCACACACAAGAGACAGACACAGGCAGACGTGGGTTAGTCTAATCTACAAAGCAAGTTCCAGGACAGTTAGGACTGGAAACCCTGTCTTGAAAAGTCAAAAATAAAAAACCAAAAAAAGAGGAAAAAGAAGAAAAGAAAGAAAGAAAGAAAGAAAGAAAGAAAGAAAGAAAGAAAGAAAGAAAGAAAACCCCCAAATACACCAAACCCCAAACTGGAAGAGATTCATTCCAACTGATGCACAAATCATAACACAAAACATAAATAGCATGTAAATTAATGCAATAAACTCTGTCAAAAAAAATCACAGATCCTTAGTGACCGTGTCTAAAGATACTGAGATAATTTTAAAATGTGAAAAGGATTCCAATGTCTGATTATAAGAGACTGGAAAGGTGGCTCAGACCTGCCTATAACTCTAGCTGCAGGGGACCTGATGCCCTCCAGAAACATTGCTCTCACTTGTACATATACCTACACGCAGGCACATACAGATACATATAACTTTCTAAAAAAATTAAAGCTTTTTAAAAAGTCTAATTATAAAACAATCGACGCTTTCAAAGAAGATACAGACGAAAAGAGAACAAAGTAAACTTGTCAGTTCGGGTCTTGGATAAGAAAGTCAACAACACGGATAAAACCAAAACACTTGAAACATGTTGGAAATTTAAAAACTTCAATAAATCAAATTTAAACTGAACTGGAAATCATCAGCATACAAGATCAAATTTAAAGGAAAGCTTCTCAGGGATTGAAGACACAGTCAAGAACGTATTATTATCAAGTATCAGCAAGGAAAAAATGCAAGCATGAACTCAAGAACTCTGGGACATGATCAAATGTGCAACACCATAGGGATTGAAGGAGTCGTAAACTGAAAGCATAGAATATTTGTTTCATAGAAGTTTACATTGAAGTCTAGGGAGACAGATGGACATCCAGGCAAAAGAGGCATTTAGGACCCCAAAGACACATGACTGAAAAGGAAGTCCCCCCCACACACTGTGGATAAGATGCTGACCCTAAAGAGCAAAGAAACAATATCACAAGCTGCTAGAGAAGATTGAAAAGGCAAGTTCATCAAAATATCTAACCTCTTGACAGAAACCTATGGAATGATCTATTCCAAGACCTAAAAGTAAACAACTGTCAACAAAAACATTATATGCGGAAAGGTGAGCTTTAAAAATTGATCTCCCAAGCTAAGCATAAAGTGAAGTAGTTTGTAACCACAGAGCCAACTTTTCAGAAGACAGTTGGAGGATTCCTACTCTCAGAGGAAAAAGAAAGAATTGTGAACACAAGAGCTCACCAAGGAGTAAGCTCTGTGGGAGGAAGAGATAAGCAAATGAGAACTAGGAAAGAATCAACCATTCAGCAAACTGGCAAGGACCTAAAGGAGTAGTGGAGAGGAAAAAAAGAAGAAGAAACAATATTTGAACCAACTAAGAAAACTGTCGATAAAATTATAGGAATATGAAAAATCCCTCTTACTAATAATCCTAATATAAATGTCTTAACTCTTCAATCAAAGGATGCAGACTAGCTGAGTGTGCGAAAACCAAGATCCAACCATTTGCTATCTGCAAGAAACACACCTGACTGTCAGAGACAAAAACAGAATAGAAAACTATATACCAAGTGAGTAGAAGCCAAAACCAAGCAGGAGTGGATATATTCATATTCCACATAGTTTATTTTAAATTAAAATTAGACATATGAAGAAGGTTGCTCCATCTTAACAAACAGAACAGTCCATCAAGAAAATATAAACTAAGGTATACTTAATTTCATAAACACTACTAACCATAAAATAACATGTTGGTCCATATGCAATAACAGTGGATGGTTTCAATTGCCCACTCTTATCAAGTGATAGGTCTTCCAAACAAAAGATCTTAACAAAGAAACTTCAGAGTTACTCTGTTTTGTAGGTCAAGTCGCCTTCACAGACTTCTCTGGAAAATTCCATGTAATACACATTCCCCTCAGTATTCCATGGAGTTTCCCTTCATATAGATCACATTTTTATGCCATAAAACCAGTTAATAAGAAAAAAAATCTGATCATAAAGGCATATAAAGAAAATCAGGGGCCAGGAGAGATGGCTCAGTGGTTAAGAACACTGGCTGGTCTTCCAGAGGTCCTGAGTTCAATTCCCAGCACCCACATGGTGTTCACAACCACCAATAATAGGATCTGATTCCCTCTTCTGGCCTGCAGACATACATGCAGAGCACTCATACAAAAAAATATAAATAAATAAATTAATAAAGAAAATCGATATAAAAACTACAGGAACTGTGTAAAGGCGTGAAGCATGAATGATGCCTTCTTGGGGTGGCTCATTGAAGGAATCAGAGAGAAAGTTAAACAGCTCCCAGAATCAAATGAAACAAGACCGTTTGAACGGAAATTTTTCAGTGCAGCAAAGGCAGTTCCAAGGTGAGAGTTTATAGCTCTGAGAGTATAAACTTAAAAGAAAATCTGAGAGTCTAGGGAGATTGCTCAGCAGTTAAGAGCACATACCTACTCTGGCAGAGAATCCAAGTTCGGTTCCCATCACCTATGGCAGGTAGCTTGCAACCCACCTGAAACTCCAACTCTAGGGGAATCCTTCTCCTCTAGCTTCCTGGGAAGTCTGTACTCATGTACACAAACCACATATACATAACTAAAAATAATAAAAATTAATCTTAAAAACTGTAAGGAATACAAGTAAACAATAATTAATAACAACAAGCTGAACTCCAAATTAGTAGATGAAAAGAATGATAAAGACAGACAGAAAATTAATGAAATGGTATTAAAAGAATAATGCAAAAGCCAGGTGGTGGTGGTGCATGCCTTTAATCCGAGTACTCGGAGGCAGGCAGATCTCTGTGAGTTCAAGGCCAGTCTGGTCTACAAAGTGAATTCCAGGACAGCCATATCTATTATACAGAGAAATCCTGTCTCAAAAGCAAACAAACAAACAAAAAGAATAAGACAAAGTATGAACGAAGCAAAGAGTTGTTTCTTTGAAGAGATAATATCAGTGAAACCTTAGCAAACCCAACAAAATTAGTAAAATTAGGCATGGCAAGGGGGCATTATTGGAGACAATATTGAAAATCTAGATGATCATGATAGCACACTTTGAAAAACTATTCCAGAAAAGTAGAAAATAGAGAAGAAATGGGTAAATTTGTAGACACATGATGTCTACCGAAATTAAATGAGGAGCCTATTAAACAATATACTATATATATTATATAACTCTATGTAATATATATAGCTATAGCAAGTAATAACATTGAGGCACTAAGAAAAGAATCTCTTGTATTAGTTACTTTTATTGACACTATGACTAAATACCTGCGAAGAAGCAACTTGGTGAGCATTTAGTTTGTGTTATAATTTGGGGGACATTAATGCATGTCAGAGAAGCCCAGTTGGTTGGGGTGTGAGGTGACTATGAATGCAGCCAGTTGGGACTCAGAGAGAGATGAACGCTGGTTCTCAACAGGCTTTCTCCTTTTCCCCTTTGTATTTAGTCTGGGCCCCAAGGATGGTGCCACCCACGTTTAGGGTAGGTTTTCCTTACTCGGTGTTTCAGTTACTGATCTATTGCTATGAAGAGATCCCCATAACCAAGGTAATTTATGGAAAAAACATTTAATTTGGAGCTTTGCTTATAGATTCAGAGGGTTAGATCATGATCATCATGGCAGCAGGCAGACAGGCAGGACACTGGAGCAGTAGCTGGGAGCTATATTCTGATCTGTAGACCACAGTGGGGTGGGATGGGATGGGGGAGGGGGAGGCAAGAATTAGGCCTAGACCACTCTCAGTGACACACATCCCCCAACAAGGCCACAACCCCTAATCCTTCCCAAACAGTTCCACTAACTGGCAACTAAGCATTCAAATATACAAACCTTTGGGGGTGAATCTCATTCAAACCACCACACCCAGTGAAACCTCTCTGGAATGCTGTCACAAGCATGCCAATAGGTGCATCCAATCCAGTCATGTTAACACGGAAGATGAACCATCACAGCTCTCAGTGAAGAAAAGCCATAAGCCAGGGCTGGTCACTTACACTTGTTTCAGCATGGGGAGGGCTGAGGCAGGGGGATGACCTTTAAAAAAAGACTGATTTATTTAATTATGTATGCAGTATTCTACCTGCATATATCTCTCAGGCCAGAAGAGGGCATCATATCTCATTATAGATGGTAGTGAGCCACTGTAAGTTTGCTGGGAATTGAACTCCAGGACCTCTGGAAGAACAACCAGTGCTCTTAACCTCTGAGCTATCTCTCCAGCCCCCATGGGGTATCACTTTGAGTCCAAGGCCTTGGCTATATAGTAAGGTCCAGGTTAGCCAGGGCTTTAGAATGAGGCATGTAAAAAAAAAAAAAAAGAAAAAAGAAAAGAAAAGAAAAGAAAAGAAAAAGAAAGAAAAAAAGAAAAAAAAGGAGGGAGAGGAAAAGGAGTTATTGTTCTTGGGGGAGGAGAAGCAGGAAGAAAAGGAAAGAAAAGAAAGGCCAGGCAGACTCACTGTTCAAATTCTACCAGACCTTTAATGAAGAAACAACACAATGTCCTTCAAACTATTGCGTAAGACAGAAGGGGAAAGAATTCTGCCAAACTCAGTGCATAAATGCAGAGTTACCCTGATAGCAAAACTGAAAACCCATGCAAACCGAGGGCAAGAAAATGACAGACCAGGTGCCTTCCTGAAGAACACAGATGCAAACGTTCTCAATAGGATGTTTGCAAACTGAATTCAACAACACATGAAAGATCATGCAGAATGATCGAGTTGGTTTCATTCCATAGCTTCAAGGATGGTTTGATATATGCAAATCAAATAAATGGAACACAGCACATCAATAGACTCAGCGGCAAAAGTCATCGGATTCAGAAAAGCCTTTCAACCCTCCTTTCACGATAAACGTCTTCCAGAAATAATTAAAGGAACACGCTTTAACATACTTCAATTCAGTGAAAGCTACATATGATAAACATACAATCAGTATTATACCAAATTGAAAAATTTTAAAGATTTCCTCTACTATCAGGAATGAAACAAGGTATCGTCTCCCCACACTTATTAACACAGAACACAGTGCTTGAATTGCTTATTTAGAGCAATAAGGCAAGAAAAAGAAATACAGAGGATACAAATAGGAAAGGGAAAGTTATTCCTATTTGCAAATGTTCTGATCCTAAAGTTGTAAGGCTCTAAAGAAAACTTAGATCTAGCTGGGCATGCCTAGCTAAAGTGCATGCCTTTAATCCCAGCACTCAGGAGGCAGAGGCAGGTAGACCTCTGTGAGTCAAGGCCAGCCTGGTCTATAGAGTGAATTCCAGGACAGGCTCCAAAGCTACACAGAGAAACCCTGTCTCAAAAAAAAAAAAAAAAAAAAAAAAACCAAAGCAAACAAACAGACAAAAACAAACAAATAAATAAAACCCAAAACAAAACCAAACAAACTTAGACCTGAGAAGTGCTTCCAGCAAAATAGGAAGAGACAAAATTAGCATACAAAATGCAGTAGCATTTTAAAATACCAATAACAAATTCATCCAGAAAACAATTAGAAAGAACTCATTTATGACAGTTTCAAAATTAAATATCTAAGAGCCAAGTGTAGTGACTTTACTGCCTTTAATTTCAGCAGTGGGGAAGCAGGGGCATATGAACCTGTGAGTTAGAGGCCAGACTGGTCTACATAAGGAGTTTCAGGAAGTCAGGGTTACATAGAGAGACCCTGTGTCAAAAACAAGACAAACAAAAACCTATGAATAAACTTAACCAAGGAAGTGAAAGTCTCTACAATAAAAACTTTAAGACACTGATGAAAGAAACTAGAGAAGGCACTTGGTGGTGCAAAGACTTCTCAAGCTCATGACAGACAGAAATAGTGTGAAAATGGTTACAGTACCCAAAGCTATGCACAGATTAACTGCAATTCCCATCCACATCTCAATGACATTCCTTACAGAACTAGAATAAAGTCACCCTGAAATTCATATGGGAGCACAAAACATTCTGAAGAGCAATAAAAATCTTTAGGGGGGGGGGAAGCAGCGCTGAAGTTATCAAAATACCCGCTCTTTAATGGTTTTACAGTCAGAGCAATAAAAGCCACATAGTACTAGCCCGAAACAGATGCATGGACCAATGGGAAAGAACAGAGCACCTGATTTTTGACAAAGTTGTCAAAAGCATACACTAAAGACAAGCCTCTTAAATGGTGCTGGGAAACTTGAATTCCCACATGTAGAATGAAGCTAGATCCTATCTATGCCCCCCACCCTCCAAAAGACCTGGAACTTTGAAAGTTCTAGGGAAAACCACAGGTAAAGCACTTTGAGACATGATCACAGCAAGGACCCTAAGAACACAGGAAAAAAAAAACCCAAGAACTGACACATGGGAAAACATGACATGAAGAGGCTTCAGCACAGCAAAGGACACAGTCACTGGAGTGAAGCAACACCTACAGTGTGTGTGTGTGTGTGTGTGTGTATGTATGCATGCACGCATGCCAACTACACACCAGACAGAAGATTAGTATCCTGCATATATAAAGAGCTGCAAAATTAAAGCACTACAAAACTAAGCTGTCTGATCAATAAATGGACATGAGAGAAGTAGTTCTCAGAAGAAAAATATATAAAACAGCCACCAATTACTGGAAAAGGTGTTCAACATCCTTACCTATCAGGGAGATGCCAACTAAAACTGCCTTCAGATTCCACCTCACCCCAGTCAGAATGGCTACCAACAAAGGGAAAAGGGGTAGCAAATGCTGGGGAGTGGGTGCCAGAGTGACACAGTACTCATGTCAGGGCTAGCTGGTTAACTTGGCCACTGCAGATAAAGCATGGAGATTCCACCAAACACTACAGGAGATCCTCTCTGTCAGGCAGCCACATCTCTTGAGCAAATACCTGAAAGAATGCGAGTGAGACACCACAGAGACACTTGTTTGGCTGGGCTCTATTCACAGTAGCTAAGGTGTAAAGTCCATCTGGATGTCCATCAACAGATGTGTGAGTAAATACAATGTGGTACACACACACACACACACATGAGCACACACAAATGCACACATGAATGCACACACACACAAATGCACATGTACAGACACACAAACGCGCACACACACAAACCCACACCATCTCTCACAAATGCACACGTACACGTGTGCACATAAATGCACACAAACACACACGCACCGCAGAGTTTTATTCAGCCACAAAGAATAACAAAACATGTTATTTTTTTTTCTGGAAAATAAATGAAATTTGACACCACCATGATAAGCAAAATCAGCCAGATGCAGAAAAACATGAAATGTCTTCTTTTATATGCAGAACCTAGATTTAAAAAAAAAATTTATGAACTGAGCCTAGTGGTGCTGGCCTGTTATTCTTCCTGCTTGGTCAGAGCAAGTAGTAAGACTGTCTAGAGCTTCCGTTCTCAACCTATGGGTCCCTACCCCTGCGGAGTTAAACCACCCTTTCACAGGGATCTCAGACCATTGGAAAACACAAATACTTACATTACAATTCATAACAGTAGAAAAATTGAAGTAGCAATGAAACTAATTTTATGGTTGGGATCACCACAACGTGAGGAGCTATAGTAAGTTGGGGTCGCAGCATGAGGAAGGTTGAGAACTGCTCCTCCAGAGGGAGGGTGAACACCAGCACAGCAGTCAATGAAGAACACAGTAACAGCAAAGTACCTGATTTGCATGTATGAAATGCTATAATGAAAGATGTATTTTTAAATAATATATTTAATTTTATTTTATGTGCATTCGTGTAAGGCTATCAGATCCCCTAGAACCTGAGTTACAGACGGTTGTGAGGTGCCATGTGGGTTCTGGAGAGCATCCAGTGCTCTTACCCGCTGAACTATCTCTCCAGCTCCAAAACATGTATTTTTCAGAATGAAAAAAAAAAAAAAACTGCTCAGAGAATATGCCAGCACAGAACACAGCCTGTGAGCACAGAAACTGAGAGGGGCAGGGTGGAGATACAGCTGTAGTTCATGTGTGTGCCCACTAAGGGGCAGCACACACAAACTCAGCTTTTCTCCAACAGCCAGCCTCTCTGCCCTTCCCTCAGGTAGATCTTCCCTCCACACCGCAAGACTGTGTCACCCACCCGTTCCCAAACGTAAGACTTCAAAAAGCCACCTCCTGTTGACACCCTAAGCCACCCTGCCACTAACACCCTCAGAGAGTTTCTTTGCCACGTGGTCATTTACCCCAGACACTGTTCCCATGTCTTCACTGCTCCCCCACTTTACCCCTCTGCTTGTCCTTTCTCTCCAAGCTCTAGCTGAAGAATCCCACCTGGCCCCCTCTGACACCTCACCGCCATCAGCACCACCTCCATGCCTGCATGTGAGCACAGGGATGATTGACAGATAAAGGGGTTCAGGATGATGGAGAGGGTCCAGCTAGCCCAGCAGATGGTAGAAGGGTCTATTGTGCTTTCACGGTTGAAGGTGGGGTGACTCCAGCTTCAAATTGGGGTTTCTAGTCGACATGGCTTATACAACTAAAATCTACATTTTGTTACATCTTAAGAAACACGAACTTTAGTTGATTATATTATTATTGTTGGTGGCGGTGGCGGCGGTGGTGGTGGTGGTGGCTTTTCAAGACAGGGTTTCTCAGTGTAGCCCTGGCTGTCCTGGAATTCACTCTGTAGACCAGGCTGCCCTCGATCTCAGAGATCTGCATGCCTCTGCCTCCTGAGTGCTGAATTTATTAATTCAATTAATTCTGTTTTCTCTCGAGAAACCGTCACCACCACTCTGGCAGGTGAGCGTTGATAGCTCTTAGTGTCCCCCATTTGCTGAATTTAGAGGTGGGGTGGGGTGAGGGAGTGTCGTGGAGATAGTGGCTTAGGTAACCTTGCAGCTGATGTCACACAGTCTCAGGATTGCTACTGTCAGAGACCGACTAGACCCCGAACCCTACAAGGCACAGGATAAAGATGTCCGCAGGGGGTCATTTGCTATTCCACTCACTCCTGAGGAAATGAGAGTCTTTCCAGGGTTAGGGAAGGAATGTCCCAAAGTGTCTTTGATCTGCCTCAAGTCCCGCTACCTTAATGGCTGAGTAAAGAGGTGACCAGCCTCTTCAGAGCAGCAGTGTTACTGGTGTAGGAAGAGAGCCCCAGAAGACAACTGTGGGGTTTCTCTCTCGTTTTCTGGTCTTGTTTTGTTTGTTTGAGACATAATCTCTTGCAGCCTAGCCTCACCTTGAACTCACCCCATAGCCAAGAACAACCTAGAACTTCTTGTCCTCCTGAGTGGAGAGATTAAGCCTCCAGATGGTTGGACTTAAGATAGTCACCACTACACTTAGTCTTAGGCCCGTTGGTTCTGGGGCTGGAACCCACTTCGATGTGTGGGGACACTGGGCTACAGCTGCTGAGAACCTGAGCCAGGTCTAATGACCAAAGGCTGCAGAGAGGAGTAGGTGGAAGAAGCCAGGGGAGGTAGGAGCTGGGGTGAGGGGAGTGGTCAACCAATTGCTAGAAGCTGGATAAACCTGAGGACCCCTCGTGGGGCCCTAAGGCAATGGCCCTGGTCCCCGGGTCAGTTGGGTAGCTCCGGGAATTGCAGGCGGCGTCTATTTCAGAGTTTATGGTAAGAGGCTGGAGCCTGCACACACACACAGACAGCACACCCCACCCTTTAAGGAAGTAGGGAGGAGAGCAGCAGGGGTGTGGTTAACGACCGAGAGGAGGAGGGGGGAAAACAACCTGTCAGCCTCTTACTCAGCCTCAGCGGGCCGAGCCGCGAGTCCTACCTGTGGCGGTCGCACTCACCTGGCCCAGCCCGGAGCCCTGGCCGGAGTCCGCGCCTCGCCCGCGGTGAGTCCTGTACGTCGCTACATAGCGCCGGGGTCGGGGACCCGTCAATCGTTCGACTTAGGTGGAAAGCTGGAGGGGGGGGGGGCTACAGTTCCGGTCCTTCGGGAAACCTGGACGCGGCTGGGAATTCCTGGAAAGGGGGCCAAAGACCCAGAAAGTCGGAGCCGCTGAGCAGGTGCTCACGCTGAGCTTACCGCCCCGAGCTGGGGGAGAAGGGATCTATTTTTGGACTTCTTCTGAGACTAAAGGGTGTTTCCCCCGTTTTGTCCTGTTAGCTTATTCAGACAGGGGAGGCTGGGGCCACGGTTTGAAGAAGGCTTATGCTTCTAAAGGTTGGGTTTGGGAGCCCCAGATCCAACCCGGGGCTTCAGAATCCAACTTCAGCTCCAGCGCAGCCCTCTGCCCAGACACTGCGCGCTTTTCTCCCCAGTGCCCTTCGGAACCCTGTGGCCACATTCCCACCCCTATCCCCAACCTCTGGGACGTTTTTCCTGGGTTATCCAGAGGGACCATGTCAACGTGTGTGTGTGTGTGTGTGTGTGTGTGTGTGTGTGTGTGTGTGTGTCAAAGTTCCAAAGTTCACACTGGCCGCAAGGGCTCATTTTGAAGCTGCTTTCCCCATGCTACTCAAGGGTTAAGTTCTGGGCTGCTGTTCCTGCTGCCAGGCTGTGCGTGGGCAAAGCTTTGGGTGGGTGAACAGTGAGCATATGGGTGATGTTCTGAGGCCCACCAAGCCCTGCCACCTGCCCTCACCCTCAGCCATATGACACCAGCATCTTCCATCATCCCCAAACTGGAAGCAAGATTTAACTGGGCTCTTTGAAGGAACCAAGCCTGGATCTGGAGGGCAGAGAGGTGGCATTAACAAGAGGGAGAAGAACCTTATGGAGGCTCTGGAGCCAGACAGGAGCCCGCTGAGACAATGCGCATGGCTTAGAAAGGGTAGGGGTGCCAGGCAGCCCCTGTGTGCTCAGGTTGACAAGCCCTTGCCTTTCACAACTGCTGTGTGTGTGTGTGGGGGGGGGGCAGCGGTGCAAGAGGGATGCAGAGAAGGAAAAAAAAAAGTGACTCACGGCACTTGGGAGGAAGGCAGGAGTCGCATTCATAAGAAAGACCTAACTTTGGCAGGACAGTCTGCCTACCTTCACTCACTTACGAGCTTCCCACCCGCATCCAGGTGCAGCTGTCAGGTGAGGGGAGACTTGGAGCAGCCTGTCATGGCTCCAGTTGGCTAGGACAGAGGCAGGAGAGGCGGGGCTGCAGTGGGAAGAGGCAGAGTTCCACCAATACAGAGCCAGAGGGTGGGCAGGGCTGGTCAGGGACAGATTCTGAATCTTTGGGGCAGAACCCACTGTGAGAACTGAAGATCAATAGGGATTAACGAAGCAAGGGGCAGAAAGGAAGCCAGAGCCCGAGAAGTACAAACCCAAGGCTAAGGGCAGCAAGAGACAACGGGAAACTGAAAGCAGCCAAGTAGCTGAGCGTGTTGGGAGCCTAGAGTGCAAGGGGGAGGGGGAACTGCAACCGTAAGTAGAGGATGCTCTCCCTCCCTCCCCCAAGTCCTGGGAAGGCGTACTCAGGCTGCCATGGCAACTCCTCTGGGAGCAAAGCTTGGAACCTGGAGCTGCTTGAAACTTCCCAGCGTGCTTCCCTCCGAGACGGAGGTGCCAGATTTAGCAAATGAAAACAAGGGGCATTCAAATTTGAATTTTAAATGAGCAAATTTGTTGAAGATTTTGTTCTCGGTGTTAAGTACGTTTCATACAGTATTTGGGAGATACCTAACACTCAGACATTACTCACAGTTTATCTCAAACTTAATTGGACGTCCTGAGTCTGTCTGGGAAGTGGAGGTTGGTGCTCTACCGAGCAGTCTAGGCTGAGAACTAACTCAGTGCTCAGAGAAAAGGCTCAGGGCATGTTTCTTTTGTGACAAATCATGATAGACCCAGTTGGAGGCTCCTTCCGTGATTGGTCATGATATTACTATTGAGAAAAGAAAATCAGCACCTTGCTCCGTTTATTCATCTGCAGAGCTAAATGTGTGTGTGTGTGTGTGTGTGTGTGTGTGTAAACTGTGAAAGCAGTAGGTTACTTGGCAGTACCTTAGAAAGAAATTGGACCAATGGTTCTAGGAACAGACCTGGGTCAAGCTGCTGGATTCTCCCGGCTTCAGCGCCTGCCTGTCTGGGATTTAGGGTAGGATCCTTGATACAATGTGGAAATCTGCACTTGAATGCTCTGCAAAAGTACTACATATTAATTTTAAATAACGCATTCACAGACAGTGACCAAAACAGCACCCACAAACGGCTTGGGGGTGTGTCTATTTCTGTTTGCGTTTATAGAATGCCTAGAGGTCTCAGGGAAAATGTGTGGTAGGGTTGGTTCCTGCTTCTAGTGGAAAAAGTTAGCCTCTGGACAGGGGCGGAGATGAGGAGTGGAGGGTGGACACAAAGTTATTTCCTCCGGGTTCCTTGCCCATTCACTAGCTGGTTCCAAAGACAGATGAGACCAACAGCACTCCTTCTGGAGACTGGCAGGTGGGAAGAGAAGAGCTGTTCAAGAGAAATCTGAATGGATGAAAGGAGGAGCTGTGAGAAACGCCCAGCGCAGCCCCACGCCCACAAATGCACCATAAAATCAGATCTTCGTTATTCTTCAGTTTATAATAGGTTCCTTATTAGAAAGCTCAAGCTGGGGCTAGAAGAAGGAAGGGCGCCCTGTGAAATGGGTCCCTACTTCAGTGAGAACATTCCTAAGGAGTTAGAGACCTCCCAAAAGGAAAGAGTTGGGGAGAGTTGAGAATTTGGAGAGAGAGAGAGAGAGAGAGAGAGAGAGAGAGAGAGAGAGAGAGAGAGAGAGAGAGAGAGAGGAGAGAAAGAGAATGGAAAGTATGTTTCCCTTGTGGACTGATCAGTTATAAATGGTCCTCCTCTCCAGTGGTGAATCTCTCTGTCCCCCAGTCCAGCCCATTTTGTCCCCAGTCCCTCAGTGTGCCACTTGAGACAGAGATAATTAGAGATATTCTGTAGTATGCTGTGCAGAAAAGTCCTGCAGAAAAGGCAAGCATGGCTCTGACTTAGCTTAGTTCCCTGAATCTAGCTATTCAAGCCGTTCAGGCTTTCAAGGGAAATTAGCATTTCACACACAGAGAATATGGATACTGATATGGGGTGCAGACCACACAGATCTATCAGAAGTCATTGTCTCCCCGTAATTCTAACGAGGATGGATATAATTCATCCTATAGTTGGTGAGTCCAACTCGGAGGTGTTCAGAGCTCTTGTGTGCAACATGCCAGCCTCACCCGTGCTCCAGGGATCGAAATCCCCCTCACAGACCCTGGAGAGAAGTCTGGCACTTTGCTCTGTGCAGAGGTGACAATAGTTCCAGGTGGCCAAATACTGCTAGGGCTAGCACAGCTGCTAGAGAGGAGAGGGGGAAGGGGCAGAGGCTCCTCTGGGGTGGATCCTGTTTAGTGGAGTCCTCAGTCTCTAGTTTTCTCATGGCCCAGGATCTACTCAACTCAGACTACCTGACCTCCCAGGGGAATGGGAGCATAAAGCCAAGAGTCAATGAGAACAGAGAGGGTACAGGTGAGATGGTTTGGTAGCTCAAGCAAGGTTTAAAAAATATATAGTTATGTGATTCTCATATATTCCATGCCAGTCCCAAAGCAAAGGAAGAAGAGCAGGCCCTGGTAACCCTAACAGGCAATTTCTATCAAGCAGTTGAATGGCCAGGAGTTCAGACTTATAATGACTCTAACTGGACCTTCTCTGGGACCTCGGGAAAGTCATTCTGCTGTGGCTTCCTATCTGTAAGATGGGGGTAATAGCAGGCCTTTTGAGAGTGAGGTGAGGTGCTCTATGTTAGCCAGGACACAGACAAAATAGAAATGGTAGTGGCTATCACCCATAGCAGGGTAGGAGAGCCCCTACTTCCACCTCTGTGCTGGGTTGCCCTGTGAGTGCCAGAGCGCTGGTAGTCTGGTGGAGGAGTCAGGCCTTCAGAGCACTAGGGATATAGACATGCACCAAGAAGTATGGGCTATTGTTTCAATATTAGCATCCCATGGGAGCTGCTCATGTACCAACTTAATAACCTCTGTTGTGCATAAAACATAATAGACATAGTAGATACTCAGAATTGCAAATTCTCCCATGTCTTGATACTTATGAGCTGCCCCGAGCCTATGGGATAGCACTTGTTTTTATTATTTTGCTTGACTGTGTAGTATACATGTTTGCAGCCAGGGGTGGGGGGACAGTGGGTGCTGTGCAAACACAGGTGTGTCCATGGTTTAGGCCAGAGGTCAGCCTCAGGCATCCTTCCCCTGAATGCCATCTTGATTTTTCCAGAGGGGTCTGTCTTCATTTCTTTTCCTATTGCTGTGAACCAATACTCTGACAAAAGCAGCTTAGAGGAGAAAGTCCAGTCAGTCATGCAGGGTCATCAAGGCAGCAGGAGCTTGAAGCAGTTGGTCACTTCAACTGAGGATGATTAGATCCACAATCCATAAATGGTGCCACCCACAGTGGGTGTGTCTTCACGCCTCAATTAATGCAACCAATCAAAACACTCCTCCACAGGTGATCCCAGATTCCAGATTCTGTCAAGCTGGCAATGAATACTAGCTCCCACAGGGTCTCACCCTTAGCTTGCTGATTCTGCTTGGTCAGTGGCTGGCCAGCAAGCCCCAGGGATATGCCTGCTTAAGCACCTTCTCAGCTGAGCCATCTCTCCTGCCTGCTTTTATTTTGTTTAAGGTTTTTGGAATAGCTACGCAGCCCAGCTTGGCTTCAAACCTTGCTCTCCCGTCCCCAACTTTCCCAGTGCTGAGATCTCAGAAATGTACTGCCATGCCCAGAAATTTCTTTCTTCTTCTTCTTCTTCTTCTTCTTCTTCTTCTTCTTCTTCTTCTTCTTCTTCTTCTTCTTCTTCTTCTCCTTCTTCTTCTTTTTTTCTTCTGGTGCTGGGGAGGGAATTCGGGGTCTCACAAATGGCAGGCAGCCACCTTCTACCAGCGTTGCACCTCAGCTTTTCTTCTTTCCTGTTCCTGAGATCACGAACAGCCTTCTGACACAGAAGAACGTTCCCCCAAGTGCCAACTCAGAGGTGCCAGAGGCAAAAACTCAACAGTTCTTACTGTAGCTACTCCACTCCCAATCCAGCGTGCTCTGAGTACATCCAGGCTGAATTAGCTCTTGGGCCAGGAAAGATGATGTCCACCGATACCATCAGGCTCTGGAGCCCGAAGGCCCATTTAATCAGCCAGGCAAGCAGCACATGGTGGCTATTCTTTCTAGGCCTTCTCATTTAGCTGCAAAACTCTGAACTGTGTGAGGGGGTGGTGGGGGAAGGGACAGTCTTTTGAGTCACTCTGCTGTTTCTCAAGGTATAATTGTTACTCACGATGACAGTTTGATTAGGAGAGCAGACTCCAGGCTGCACATTTTGATGCATGTCTACCTAGATGCAATGGGCAGACTGATACAGCGTGGAGGTTGGTTTTTGAGACACAGACCCTTCAGATAGACTTCGTAGGTCTTACTGGTGGGCACCTCTCTGCGCTCTGGGTCTCTCCAGGTTTTCCTTTTGCCCAGTGCTAATGCGGCCAGGACTCTTACAAATTCTCTATCAAAGTGATTAAGGCCAAGAGAACCAGGGCCAAGCCCCAGGAAGGTCGGGTACCACCATAGCTCACTTGATATTTTCTCCCTCCCCACTCCCCTGACGTCTTAGCTACAGTTCACTAACACCCCCCCCCCCCCACACACACACACACTTGCCCTCTCTTTCCTTTTGTGCTCTAAAATCCACCCACAAAAATCTGAGAAGGCCACTCCGAAAAGACAGGGGTCCCACAGGAAACCACCCAGTCCAGACTGACACATGGGTGGTCTTAACTCTTGTCTCAGAAAGTAGTCAAAGTGGTTTGCTTCTCTCACGAATGCTGAGGGTAGCTTTCCCTTTGCCTGTGTGTCTGAGATCACACACACACACACACACACACACACACACACACACACACACACACACACACACACACATCCTACACCTCCCTACCCCCAAATCCCCTGACCTCCCGGCCCTGGCGGGTCCGTCTCTCTTTTACCCATGGGGCTCAGCGGTTCCTTTCAGGGCAGCTGGGAGTTTGAATCTGACCCCTCGGCCAGTTTCCTTTCTGCAGCTGAGGTCCTGGCGACTTGAAGCAGGCACATTGTGTCCTGATTTCTAAAGTAGCTTTGCCCTCTTTCTACCGGCTCCGGCACCCAAGACTCTTTGTTCCTCAGCGGCAGCCTGCGGCGAGGGCGCATTCCCAGTCAGTCTTCTCAGGTCACCTCCACACCTTTCTACTCAGGGAATTGTCCCTCCCCGCAGGCTCCCCCAGCAGCTCAACATCCGGCGCAGGCCTTTCTACTCACCGCACAGGTGCTGACTGGCTTCTGACTTTCAGTGCCATCAGCTGAGGTAGTTGTGAGAGGGTGTAAACCCTGATTCTCAATTCTATCTTAGGGTAGCCGAGCCTCTGCCTAGTCAGCTCTTCAGTGAACCAAAGACCTGGTCTCGGGAGCCTGAGCCCCTGGAGTCTTCCATGACTGGCTGTACAGTTTTGAGAGTCTTTCTCCACTGTTTTTCTTATTTGAGAAAGAAGTGGTATCATGTGTGTGACAGAATTCTTGGGAGAAATGCTTGACGCCTGTCACCATGTCCCTTAAAATATCACAGGCACCACGCCAGGGAAGAAAGATGATTTGGGGTCAGAAAGATTGTGGATCTGAGTCTTAACTCGTTTCCTATCTGCACGGGCTTTACTGAGCCTCGGTTTCTCCGTTTGAATTCCGTCCCCACATTTGTTGAATGTTTCTCTGCTCCTCAGCCCTCTGCACATTGGGGTATCCGTCCTGCTCCTCCAATCCGAAGACTCCTATCTACCTCAGCAAATTCACAGTCTGTCAGGGCAGAGGCCACCACGTGGGGAGACATGTCTGTAAGAGAAGATGGGAACTTTGGGCGCTGTGGAAAAGGCATGGCGTGCATAAGACTAGAGGAGAGGGTCGTTACTTCTGGCTGGGACGTGCCATAGAGCTTCCCAGGAAGGTGGTTATTGGGAAACGCTCTGAAGGGCAGACAAGGATTCATCTGTGGGAACTTGGCATCTCGGCTGTGTCCAAAGAAAAGCGTAAATAGAAGCCTGGAGGTGGGTGGAAAGGTGGGGTTTGGGTGAGTCACTCCGGGTGGAGCCAAGGGTAGCACACAAAAAAAAAAACCAACAAGAGTCAATACAGGTAATGAGTGAGATAAGGCCTGGCCGTGGAAGCTGCAGACTGTGGACGTGGTTGAGAGAATTTAGGGGACTTTATTGGGAAGGCTGCAGCTGGGAGCTGTTGGGTAAAGGGGATGTGATCAGATTGGGAAGCCGGCTACAGAGTAGATGGCCTGAGCTTGCACAAGGAGTAGACTTTTAACAGTCCAGACCTTAAGAGTCAGAACAAAACTATGGGGTGCAGGGTGGTCTCAGGGGGTGGGAGGGGCATCCAGGAGAGTATCCAGGCATCGATTTTCTCCGTGCTACAGTTGGTTCTTTGGTGAATCTGAAAGCAGCAATGAAGGCTTCTGGGAGCCTTTGCGTGCGTAGGCTGTATAGGCTACTCTTTTTGATCCTTTTTTGGGTTTGTTTCTGTTGCTGATAGAATCTCTCTCTCTCTCTCTCTCTCTCTCTCTCTCTCTCTCTCTCTCTCTCTCTCCTAACAGTAGTCTGTGATCCCCTTTGGAAACCTGGGCTCCCCCCATCATAGCCTCCAGGTTTCTTGGCTGCCGTAATCTGCAGAGTTTATTTTTAGGGTCAATTCTTCCAAGGCAGAGAAGTGATTTTCCTTGCTAGGTCCTTCATACATCCACAGATTCCGTAGTCATGAGACTTCATGCCCCCATCTCTCCTTCCCTGCACTCTCATGCCTGTCTGAACCTGGCTACACAGACTAGCTCTTCCTCATTCCTAGCCCTAGGAGCCGTAACCACTGGTTGTGACACAGAAGACATTATCAAGCCTCTTGAATTCTTCAAGGCCAGGGTGCTTTCATTCAAGGCAAAGATTTCCCAAAGCCTAAAGAAGAGTCATGGGTCAAGAGGAGGAGCCCCCAAATTCCTTTACAAATCCACTCTTGAGTCTCCCAAATGCTCTAGACTGTGCCTTATTGACCATCTTCTTCATCTTTGCTCTGAGCTTGTCTGGGCCCGAATGAGGAAAGCCATAAAATGGGAATTGATGTTGCCTTAGTGAAGAATTAAAAGTACACAAGAGAGATCCACAAGACAGGGGTTGGCAGGGATCCCAGGGAACAGCAGAGATAGATCATCGGTGTACATACAGTCGCTTGGACTTCACCCTCACAGTGGGTATAAGCCTATCTCTTGTGCTCGTGGACTCTGAGCTTCTGGCTCCTGTGGTCCTTAGAGGTGAGGACACCTTGTATACATTAACTGTTTATTTGCAGTGTAATCTGTCATCCCTTAGTGGGGACTTGACTATATAGAAAGGTGCTGTTCTGTACTTTTGAGCTGAACACTCAGCCCCTAAGCTATGTCTACACCTAGAGATGCCTGAAGGATTGGAGAGCCTTGCCCTGGGTTGGAGAGCTTGGGTCAGTGGTATGCATAGTTGGAGGCTATTCACACAAACTCCCAGAAAGGTGTGTAATTTTCACCTCTGAATTCACACATATGCTTAGAGAAAGACCGTTCATGGTTTTACTTGATTCTTCAAGGAACATTGCACTAAAAAGATTAAGACACTGGCTTAGTGGGCAAGAGTACTTGCTGTACAAGCAAGTGGATCTGAGTTGGAGCCTCTGGTACCCACAGAAAAAGCTGGCCATGGCTGAAGGTGCTTGTATGTAACTACAGTTCTGTGGTTGGGGTAGAGAGAGGTGATCATAGAGTTTGATGGCTAGCCAATCTAGTGGAAATGGAACCGTCTGGTTCAGTGAGATCCTGTATGAAAAAGTAAGATAGAGAGCAATTGAGGAGGACCTGTGAGGCCTTCGTCCAGCCTCCCCATGGACCCCATACATAGATATGCAAGCACCGCACACACAGACCATGTACCATACGTGAACACACATGCAGCCACCAAATAATTTTTAATTAAGATCAAGACATATTCTTACTAGGTATTATTGTCAGTTTTACAGAATTCTCATAAACGTGACCTCATGGTTGAGCTCTTGTTTAATTAAATGGGAGGCCCCAGGGAGCACACAGTACACTGTTCCAAGAGGCACTGCTGCATTCCAAGGACACAACACGGCACTAATATATGAATATATGGTGGGCATTCATGCACGGGCTGTGTGCACATATGCACCTGAGAAATTTATGATCCCAGTGAAGAAGACCTTTTTAGTGAAGCTAGTTTGAATATATCAGATTTTAGGATGATAGTTATTATATTATTTTAGTGACACATTTTATATCACATAGTATATGAAATATAACTAACTTAAAAATGCAGCTTTCCCCCAACTCTTTCATCGATCCAATCAGTAGGGCCTCCTTTCATCAGCTGTGGCCTGTAATGGTCACCATCCCACTGGCTAGGGGAGGTAGCTACTCTTTATTACATCACAATTTTTTTTACAATAATGACTTTTTGAGCTATATCTTAAATATCAAAAATGTACCCTTTTATTTTATCTTTAAAAATTATTTTATGTATCTGTTTTTTTAAGATTTATTTTAATTTTATGTACACTGGTGCCTCACCTGCATGTGTGTCTATTTAAGGGTATCAATTCCCTGGAACTGGAGTTACAGACAGCTGTGAACTGACATGTGGGTGCTAGGAATTGAATCTGGGTCCTCTGGAAGATCAGCCAGTGCTCTTAACTGCTGAGCCATCTCTCCAGCCCCGCTGGTGCACTTTTAAACCTGTAGTTCACAATGGGTTTCTAAAATTTTATATTCACGCATCTGTGTAGACGCCGCCACTGCCAATCACAGATGTTTTTGTTATTCTAGAAGGAAACCCTGGACCATGAGCCGTCATTTTCCAACATTTCCCTGGCATTGCTAGTATGCTTTCTACTTGTGTGGACTTTGTCTTCCAGACAGAATGCAAGTGGAGTCATAGCCTCTGTGATTTGCTTCCTTCTTCTAGCAAAATGTTCTGAAGGTCTGTGCCTGTTTTCATATCTCTAGCTCTTTGTTCTGTTTTCACTGATGTGTAACCTTCTATTGTATGGATATATCACATTAAATACCACATTAAAACGGTGTTTGAGAACTCCATACATAGGTCCACTGTAGTTACATCATTTCTGTCCATACCTCTAACCTCTCCTACTCCTCCGGAGTACCCCCAAACCCCTTCTATAGTGTGTGTCCATACACACACACACACACACACACACACACACACAGTCCAGTTAGTGTTTCTTCTATTTACATGTGTGTAGAGCTGATCTCAGGGCTTGAGTATCAATCAGGTCTAGCAGCTATTGACTGACTTTAGTTCTTTAGTTAGGAGTGGAGTCTTGTGACCTCCTCCCCCTTTATGTTGGTATGTTAACTGGTGCAGTCTTGTGCGGACAGTCATATTGTGTCTATGAGACACTATCTCACAGCAATCCTCCTGGTTCTCCGGCTCTTGCAGTGCCTTTGGCCCCTCTTCCATAATGCTCCCTGAGTCGTGGGTATAGATTCTGTCTTATGGACGTCCCATTTGGGTCTGAGCACTCCACTGTCATTTTTTCTCTGCACTCTGCCCAGCTGTGGTTCTCTGTAAAGTCCTCAAACGAAACTGGAAAAAGAAGCTCCATTAACAAAGGGGCGAGAGCTGCATTATCTACGAATATAAGGAGAAGCATTTAAAAGGCAGTTGAATACTATATCAGTCTGGTAAAGTGGTATTAGCAGGCTCTCATCTGCGGTCTATGACCTCTCAAGCCATGGACTCTTAATTCTGTTTACATCACCAGGTCTGAGTTCCTGCCCATTGAGTGGGACTTACTGCCAACCAGACGGCTGTTGTCTAACCCCAAGACAGTAGTACTACAACTACACAGTTGGATCGTGTCGGGCTACATATTATTGCAACAGTCAGTGAACCCCCGAATCCTAGATTGCTTTGGTTGTCAGTTGTTTTCTTGATCTTAGCTATGAACTATCAAAGTAGTTTTAATTTGAGTCTCCATAATTGCTAAGGATGTTGAATATTTTAAAAGATATTTTAGAGTTATTTTTAATTTCTTCTCTTGAGAACTCTCTGTTCAAATACGTGGTGGTTTGTTTAAGAGCCCCTCCCCCATAGGCTCATATTTGAACGCTCAGTCATCAGAGAATGACACCATTTGAAAGGATTAGAAGGATTGGGAGCTAAGGTCTTGTTGGAGGAAGTGTGATACTGGAAGTATCAAAAGCCCACACCAGACTCAGTTTCTCTCTCTCTCTCTCTCTCTCTCTCTCTCTCTCTCTCTCTCTCTCTCTCTCTCTCTCTCCCTCCCTCCCTCCTTCCCTCCCTCCCTCCCTCCTTCCCTCCCTCCCTCCCTCCTTCCCTCCCTCCCTTCCTCCCTCTTGCCTGTGGGTTAGGGAGTAAGCTCTCAGCCACTGTTCCAGCATCTGCCTGCTTCCATGCTCCCCACCATGATGGTGATGGAGTCACCCTCTGAAACTGTAAACCAGACCTCAATTAAATGCTTTATAAACTGCCTTGGTCATAGTTTTGTCATAGCAAAAGAACAGCAATTAAAACAGTTTGTCTATGTTCTTGTCTGTACTTGTTACTGTTTGTAATTTTGACTTTAACCATCTTGGTGGGGATGGAGTATCTTATTGCTAATTTCAATTTGATTTCTTTGATGACTAATGATATTGTGTACCTTTTCACATCCTGTGGACACGCAAGATGTTTCCTTTAAAGAAATAGCTATTTAAATCCTCTGAAAGGCACATCTAGGAGTCTACAGTGTAACCATCCAATTCATTGCTCTTTGAAGGACTTCCTAAAGCACTGAGTTTCTGAAACCGTGCCTATAATAAAAAATTACTGTTCAATCATTGATTGGAAAAGAAAGCAGTTCTGTTAAGTGACCTTTATAAGCATGCCCAGCTAGCAAAGCCACGCAGGTGGCTTCAGACTCATCTCTTTCCCAGTTG